>NC_133507.1:84310496-84910496 GCF_049354715.1 Callithrix jacchus
GGCAAATAGTGAAGAAGAACACTGCAACACACATAAATGTGTGCGTGTGTATCTATGTGGGTATGTATGTTTAAAATCAATTTTACATGAACAATGTAAAAATGGAGAATTGTAAGTTATAACAAAAAATGCATTATATGGTCACACAGTCATAATGGTTTCTTCCACTAGAAAAGCAAACAATGCTAAAAAATAATTGGCTCCCATCAAAACCATGCAAATTTTAAAATGTAAAAATTATGCCTATATGACAAATTTTAATAATGACTATAGATTTGGAAGTAATTTTATTCAAGATATTGGGAAAGTTTAAATTAAGTGCAATAACACATGAGTGCATAAAACAGAATTCTTAGGATTGTCATCTTTTTTCCTCATCTATATAATAAATAGAGAACCATTATTTAACGAATAAAATATTTGATACAAAGAACAAGTAAAATTCTTTTGTGTTATTGTGTACAAAGTTGCCAGGAATAGAGGGGAGGTGAGACTATTAGACAGCATTGACATTCTCTTGGAAAATTTGTGTGCCTGAAACACAAACCTACAAGGTTTACTGACTTCTGCCCTATGAAAGTGGCCCAGAAAATCTAGAGAAACTCATTTTGGCTTTTAGTTACACTCACTTACACGTATAGCCCCTGTATTAACTGTGCAATAGGTGAGGGGAGAGAGCAAGTGAGAATGTTTCCTACTGCCACAGGAAGAGAGCTATTATCTACTTTGGTGATGAACCCTTGATGAAGATAACCAAACATCACATACCAGATCATTACACACCACCACAGTGAAGTATAAAAAGGCACTTAGTAGTTTTGGATAGGGAGTCACATTTCAAGTCTCTCATAGTCTAGAATGAAAAAGACTTGTTTTTTTAAAAAAACAAAGACAAAAATGATGATATCATTGGTACCAAGTGATGAATGATCAATATCATACTCTTTATTTTGAACTAATCTACCAGTTTCTAAATAATTATTTAAGGAAATAAAATGGAAAGTCCATCATAGTGGAAAAATAGAACTCTCAAAAAAAAAAAAAAAGGAAGAAGGAAAGAAAAAATGAGAAGGGAAGAAAAGGAAAAAAGGGAAAAAAAGAGAGAAAAAAAGTACTCACAGGAGATGGTACCTTATTCCCAGGGATTTAAAGCCACTTACATAGAAACTATTCTTATAGTAAGCTGCACGAAGAAATATTTTTAGGCAAATAAAGTAATATTATACAAAACTGCATTGTCTTATTATATTTGATGTTTCTAGTGGTCAAAAAAATCAATACTAACAACAAAATCTCATTCTTCGTCTTAAAAATGGATTTTAGCTTCTGAAGATCGGCAAAAATAGTGATAAAATTGTTTGCAAAGCTATTGTTATAGGCTTACTAATAAATCATAAGACCTAAGTTAAAATATTTCAAAGTTATTGTTTGATCAACTCATAGGCCATAGGAATAGAATATAAATTACATAAATGCAATGCTTTTATTGTACTAAATATTGGCCTAAAATGATGTTGAAAACTTATTGGTTAAAGTCATAACAAGAATTGTAGAATTGCCTAAAATAATATCTTTAAAAGGAAAAAACAATAAAAAGTGCATTTTATTATCTTTAATTTCAATATATTAAAAATTTAAATATATCTCCAAAAATATTGACATTTATTAGGGTAGTCTTAAATAATCATCTTATAGTCGAATGTGATTATCCTTTTGCATAGTGATAGCGCATGTGCAACACCACGGTTTCAATAATTCTTCCTTTGTGAGGCCTGGTGTATAGACATACTGAGAGCTTTTTAAATTCACCCTAATATTTTAAGGGTAACTACTTATTTCTTAATATATTGCTTGATACAGAAAAGGCTTGTACAATAGTAAAACATGATTTCTGTAGGGTTAATTATTTATTAAAGCTGAATTTGTTTTTCTCTAAATAAATGTGTATCTAATGTCATATGCTGTGTGGTAAAATCTGTTTAAAATAGATTCCATTGTGAGTATACAGTAACCAATTGATTTTACATTCATAATAACAGCTTTTATATTGCATTAAGTGTAAAATAAAAAAAAATTATACTGGTACTAATAATTTATGACAAATTTTTTTGTTTCAGATATATACATATTTGAAGTTGTTGGTACCCCATATCTGTATCTATCTGATCTATCTATCTATCTATCTATCTATGTACAATTCCACAAATCTCTTTTAATCGGTAAGCAGTTAACACATGCATTGGCTTCCATAAATTTCAATTTGTTCATAATTCTTTCTGACTATTCTTAGTGGATACATAAAACTACACCTGGAGTCAGAGTGTCTGAGTGCGAAGCAAAATAGAGAATGACACAGAACAGTTTCTATCCTGAAGGAAATGCATTCTTATAAATATGAACATTTTGTTTACTCCATAAAATATTTGACTTTGAGGCTTACTGAAAACCAGAATAAATGGTGCTGTCAATACACCATCTTGGAGAAGTACCACTACGTCAACTTTGATCATAGTTAAAAATGTAGTTCCAAACCACACAAAAAATATTATTTTATTTTTCTATATAATTGATAAGGGCTTATTATTCAACAAAGAAATATTTGATGTGATAGAAAATAAATTTCTTTTGTGGAAGAGTACACATATTTGCCAAGAATAAAAGAAAGGTAAATGTATGAGACAATGTTCAAATTCTCTAGAAAAGTGTATGTTCCTGAATAATAACCAAGACACACTAGCCAAGCTAATAGCAGCTGATGATGCCACCAAGACTTCACTGAATGGCATTCTACAACCTTTTACCTGTGAAGGCAGATTACTTTCCGTTATCCACAGCCCTGGCGGAGCCAAGTACACTTGTTTGCTTCCTATTCTCAGCAGTTCAAAACAGGACCCTCCACTTCTGACTATATTTCTCTGCTGGCTGATGATGCCAGTGAAGCATATTGCAGTAGCGAAGAACAGTGGCATAAAGAACTACAAGATACAATTTTTAGGAATTATATAAATTATATGTTTATTCAGCCAAATTATTTTACTTATGTCAAATTATTTTTAACTTTACTCTTTTCCAGTTAAATTTATTTAATTAATCTATTTGACCACATCCTTTGAGAATAACGACCATGGAAATTCAATCAACAAATGCCATTTGTAGTATTATAAAATGGCTTTGTGCTGGTTATGAGGTTATTATTTTCCAGCTTCAAATCTACAGTAGTGTTAGGACTAGTATTCTGAAAACATACTTTGCAAACCTAACGGCTCTCGTTAGGTTTTCTCAATAGGAGGTGCTAATTAGTAGTTGGATACATGGACAAAAGAGAAGGGATGCTTTTTTTTTTGTTGTTCTATTCTGCTTCCTAATTCTGTTATTCTGATTCAGCCAGTGTTCTTCATACTGGCAATGAGTTTGTTCTGGATTCCAGGATTTTTTTCCCTTCACATTTCCAGACCCAGCTTATTATCCATCTTTGAAAATAGTATAATATCACTAGCTGGCTGATGGTTCCTTCTCCAAAATCTGATTTCCAGCTCTACAAAGAGCATCCTGTGGGCATTTAATGAAACAGAATCAGCTATGCAGTTCCCTCTTCTCACAGCACCTCCTCCTTAGGGGTCATATTAGGGATTCTGAATCCTTAGGGTCCATCTTTAGAGCTCTGAGGACATGGATTTAGCAGGCCACCCTTTCTTCCTCAGAGGCATGAGTCTCAGGTTGGTAGGGCCACTCTTACATTTTTAAGTTCTAACAATTCCACCATCTTCTCTGTTCCCCAGTCATAGACATGGAATCTCTTTTAGGCAGTTACTATCTCCAGGTTACCTCAGTGATCCTACTTTCCCTTTCTGTACTTCAGAGTCAATGTAACCAATTGTTATATTAAAATTTTCCATTGAAATAACTTATGCTTTTTCAGTTTTTCTTACAGGATCTTGTTGTGCAATGCTCACACCCACATTTAAATAGCTGCACTTTTGCATAATGAATATAAATTTGGCTTTTAATACAACTATGAACTGAGAAAAAGGAAAATAATCTACAAAGCTAAAATAAAGTGAATGTAGGAATCCTGAATGATAAATAAATATCAAAGTGAGATTTTATCTTGAAGTTCTTGTGTGAAACCCTGGAGAACGTGTGCTTTCACTTTGGTGGTTGCTCAGAGAACAGAGAATGGGATATAAAGCCTAGGGACCACCTGAGAAAAAGAATCAAACAGAATGACTGTAAAATAAACCTGTGACCCAAAGTGTTTCACTGTGAGAAGGGTGAATGAGAAAAAAATTGAACCTTGAAGAAAAAGTCAGCAAGAAAAGTTGCCAGACTACCGGTTGACACTGGGTTATGGGGGAAACACTAAGACCTCAGAATTCACAATCTTTAAAATTGTTTTTTTTTTTTTTTTTTTTTTTTTTTTTTATAGAGACAGAGTTTCTCTATCCTGCCCAAGCTGGTCTCAAACTCCTGGCCTCAACAATCCTAATGTCTCAGCCTACCAAATGCTAGGATTACAGGCCTGAGTCACTGCACCCAGCTGGAATTCATAATCTTAAACTGGCCCTTATGCAGATTTGTTTTCTGAATTTATGATTCACAGTCTGACAATTCTCCCATAAATAATTCAATTTAAAATGCACTAAAACAGTGATATCTCCAAGGGAATAGCATTTTGAAATAGGTATTGGTGAGCTCAATTTATTCTAGGTGGCAGATATTCCGCAAGATTATATTCCAAGAAAAATATAAATCAATATTCATTATAAAATAATACACACACACAAACAAGGTACCGTGAATGAGAACCCGCAACAAAAGCAGACAGTAAAAAGTTACTTGTAAAAATTATAATGATCTGATATAGAATATAAAATAATTATATGTGTTTAAAAAAATAGCAGAGGAGTTTAAATTTTGCATTTTTTTTTTTTTTTTTTTGAGATCGAGTCTCACTTGTTGCCCCGGCTGGAATGCTGTGGCCCGATCTTGGCTCAGCAACCTCTGTCTCCTGGGTTCAAGTGATTCTCCTGCCTCAGCTTCCCAAGTAGCTGAGACTATAGGCACATGCTACCACTCCCAGCTAATTTTTGTATTTTTAGAAGAGATGAGCTTTCACTTTGCTGGCAAGGGTGTTCTCCATCACTGGATGTCGTGATCTGCCTGCTTCGGCTCCCACAAAGTGCTGGGATAACAGGCACGAGCCACTGCTCCCAGCCTTTTTCTCTTATAAATAACTTTTTAAAAAAATTTTTTTGGTGTCTATATACAGGGTACAAACATAAACCTGTGACCCAAAGTGTTTCACTGTGAGAAAGGTGAATGAGAAAAAAAAAAATTGAATCTTGAAAAAAAGTCAGCAAGAAAAGTTTCCTGTCTGAAAATTGACATTGGGTTGTGGAGGAAACACCCTACCCTCATAATTCATCATCTATAAACAGAAATGGTATAAACATGAAAAAGTGAAAAATAGTTTTTTATAAAAATATATATAATTGTATAAATAATTCAAGGGACAGATTCAGCAAAGCAACAGATAGTGTTAAAATTATCTGGAATGTACGAGAGAGAGAGAGAGAAAGAGAGAGAGAGAGAGAAATAGAAAGGTCTAAGAGCTATGGAGGATAGAATGAGATGGATCTAACATTCATACAACTGGAATTCCAAAAAGCAGTTATAGGAAGGGAAGAGGCAACATCTAAATAAGTTATGTTTCTAATGGCTCCGAAATTAGGAAATACACAAACCCATATATTTGGAAATTCAAATAAAACCCAAGGAAGATAAATGAAACAAATTCACACATAGATAGGAATCATCAAACAAACTAAGAAGATCTTAAAATACTACTCCTAATAATAATAAGATTTGAAAGAAAGCCAAAGAGAAGTTAGAGATTACTTACAACAAAATTGTAATTAGATTGATGTCTGAATTATTTTATTGTGCTGGGAGAAGAAATAAAATTATGTAAAATAAAAATAAAACTGTCCACCTCCATCTACATACCCAGAAAAAATGGCTTTTACAAATAACTGTCTAATAAAAGTACAAAACATAAAAGACTTGACCAACAAGAGGATTCACTAACATGAATCCAAAAAGGGGGCCACAGGCAAAAGAAAAATGAGCCCAGATGAATTCAGAAGGAATGCATACTACTATTAGTAAATGTTTAAGCAAACTTAAACTTTAGCTACTTAAAACAATAACAAAGTATCTTATTTTAGGATAAAAGATATAGATAAATTTCAAACAGGAGTTACACACATTTTTAGAGTTGGATAATCCTAAAGTATTTTAAGATCTTTATATCATTTGGGTACAGGTAACATTAATTTTGTGTTGACTTGACTAAGCCACCAGGTGCCTAGAAATGTGTTTAAACATTTTTTTATGGGTATGTCTGTAACGGTGATTTCAGAAGATGAAATAACTGAATTAGTTAAAGACGGAGTAAAGCAGATTGCCCTCCCAGTGTGGGTTGGCCTCATAAAATTTGTTGAAATCCTGAATAGAACTAAAGGCTGTGTAATGAAAAGTTGTCTCTCTCTGCCTGATTGTCTTTAAGGTAGGACACTGGTCTTCTCCCTTTAGTCTTGGATTTGAACTGGAAGTTACACCAACAGTTCTGGTTCTCAAACCTTTTGAACTCAGATTAAAACTGTACTATTAATTTCCTTGGGTCTCCAGATTGCCTACTACAGATTTGGGGACCTAGGTTTCATAATCATGTGACCTAATTTTTTACTATATAAGTATCTATATATACATACACACATATAAAGATACAGATATATAAAATATAGATTTACATATGGCTATATATAATATTGTTTCTTTGGAGAACCCTAACATAGGTACACTAGTCTCCTTTTTTGAAATTTCACTTTTCATGGTTTCAGTTATCTACCATTAACTATGGTCCTAAAATATTAAAGGGAAAATTCCAGAAATAAACAATTCTTCAGTGTTAAATTGTGCACCACTGTGAATAGCACGATGAAATTTTGCACTGTCTGGCTCCATCCAGCTCAGGATGTGAATCATTCCTTTTCCCAGCATATATTCTGTCTATATATTCTAGCATATATGCTGTCTATGCCACTCACCTGTTAGTCACTTAGCAGCTATCTTGGTTATTAGATTGACTTCTCTGGTATCACAGTTCTTGTGTTCAAAGTATCCTTGTTTTATTTCATAAAAGTGCAAGAATAGTGATGCTGGAAATTTGAGTATGCCAAAAAGAAGCCATGAAGTGTTTTCTTTAAATGAAAAGTAAAAGTTATCAACCTAAGGAAAGAAATAAAGTCCTATACTAAGGTGTTATAAATTAGGCACAGTAAGATCTGTGAACTTGTGAAAAGTATATTGTTATAATATTTCTATTTTATTATCAGTTATTTTTATTAACCTCTTACTGTGCATAATTTATAAAATAAACTTTACCATAGATATGGATTTATAAGGAAAAAAACAGTGGATATATAGTTCTGTACTATCTGCAGTTTTAGGCATTCACTGCTGTCTTAGAATGTATCCCCTGTAAATAAGAGGAGACTATTGTATAAATAAATAAATAAGCCTGTCAAATAACTAAGGACTAAAATATAGACCTTGTGATTTCTAAAAAGAAAAAGAAAACTAAGAAAAAAAGTGAATCAGTCTGAAAGAGGGCAGAAAAAAATGGGGTGGGGCAAAAAGAAGCACAAAACCAAGAAAAATAAGGAATACATAGTAATCTGATGTAATTTAATCAAGTATATTAGTAATGAAAAGTAATGTCAATGAAATAAACAATTCATCATAAAAAGGAAATCTTGACACAACTATAACTTAAGGACATGAGAAAAATAAATCAAACAATTACTTAAAAAATGGAGAATAGTAACGTTAGACAAAACTTATTTATGGCAAAAATTATTATTATATGTTAAGAGGGACATTACATAATAAAAAATGATTCCCTGTAGATAATAAAGTAATTTGATATTGTGTGTACATAATGATATAACTTTTAAATCTATAAAGCAAAACTTACTATAATTATAATAAGGGATTTATTATAATATACTATTATAATATTTATTATAATCTTCTAATATAGTAGATATTAACAAACTGAGTTAAGAATATGGAAGAATTGTAAAGTACAATAAACTTCAGAAAATGGACATTTATGAAACAGAACACCCAATCACTGAATAATACATATTATTTTTATACATATAAAATAGTTACCAAAGGTAAACATGTTTTCCCTGCAAGTTTAAAATGATTAACAACATACAGAGCACATTAGTTAACCACAATGAGATTAAAATATATATTTTATAAGTAACAGCATAAGAAAATATGTATGTTAGGAAAAGTTAAAACAGTTCTAGAAATCCTAATTCTAATAAGAACAATCATGTACCCTAGAAATTAATGAAACTAACAATTGTAATAATATTATTAAAATTTGTGGGATACAGCTAACAAAGATGCTACAATAAAATTTATTGTCTTAAAAGCTTAGATTAGAAGAGATAAAATAGAAAAACACTGAACAAGACAAACTTCTTTAGAAATTTTAAAATGAACAGCTGAATAAAGCCAAAAAAATAGAAAAAGAAAGGAATAAAAATAAATCAGAAGTTAATGAAATGAAAAGCAAAAGTAAAAAAATTATCAATAGTAAAAAGTGATTTCTGCAAAGGAATTAAGTAAATCCAAACTTTTCAATATTAATTTTAAAAATTAGGAAAACAGGGCAATATTAATAATTAGGTTTAATAACTTTAGAAGATTCAGAGATATATCCCAATAAATCCCTTTATTGTGTAAATTCACTTTACACAATAAAGTTGAAACAGTAAACTTGATACTCTACAAGAATTCAATTTGCCAAAATTGTGTTCAGAAATAGTATGAACCTGAGTGGTCACAAATCTAATAATTCAATTAAGTCAGTGGATAAGAATCTTACCATAAGAAAACACTGAAGCTTAGCTAAATTTCTACAAAATTTTCTAGCAATAGCAAAAAATAAATCAAAATATTTTTATGAGGCTGACATAATTTGATGCCAAGAAAGATTAGTACAAGAAAGTGTTACAAACTAATCTTATTCATGAACATAGAAGCAACAATCTCAAAATATTAGCAACACAAATCCAGTTATTCATAAAAGTAATGACCTATCATATCTGAATTGGTTTCACCTCGAAAATGCAGGGTTGGTTCAATAGCTTAGAGTAGAATGTAATTCCTCATATTAATAGACTAAATAATAAAAATGACATGATATTCCAATAGGTTAAAAATTTTTCAATAATGTCAAATATACCCTCATGGTAAATTTTTAGCAAACTGCAAATACACAGAAAATTCCCTACCTTTTTAGAAATTATACATCAACAGCCTGCTGCAAGCATTTACTTAATTAATTCAAAATCCCCAGTATGAATGCTCCACTTGAGAGAACACATGGAGTATTTGGGTTCTATTGCAACTTCTGGACATCTATGGATACTGGTACTACAGAGTTTACAATCTGGCTTTCTCAGTATTTCTCTGTAGGGAACAGAGATCCAACTCAGTAGTGATGGGGAATTGGTGATTTGCAAGATAAATTTTGAACAGTAATAAATCCAATAAGAAGGAGCTGGTAGAAAAATTATTTGCTTTTTCGATCACATTCCTTGAGAGATCATTATGACGTATGGTAGAGATTTTCAACTTACCTAGAGATATTGACGTTGCTTTTCTTTTGAAGTTCTGATTTGCTCAAAATTGCTCCAAGATTTTTTGCTCACACACCTTCCTCATTTCCCTTTTCTTTTTTTGCCACTTATTCTGTCTTGAGATTGCAGTCCCAATCCTCAACTCCCATCCTCTAATCAAGCTGTAGTGGTCATGCTCTTCTGTTTCCTAGGGAATTCAGCAAAAAACATTCTTCCTCAGTGACATGGAGTAAAGGTGATAGCTATATAATGAAATAGTATAAAGCAGATAAAATGAATGAACTTTAGTTTCAAGCATAAACACATGGATTTGAAAAACAATGTAAAATGAGTAAGTTGAAGAAGGAGGCAGACAGTTAACATTCTATTTATATACATTTCCAAAACCGATAAAATTAAGCAATGCAATTTTTACAGATAAAAACCTCACTGGAGAAACAATAATTTTTAAAATCCAAGATGTGATTAAAACAAAATTCAGCATAGTGGCTACTCCATTGCGGGTGAGAGTAGTGGGCAGTACGAATGGAGAAAAAAAACCCACAAGCACTTATAAGATTTTTTTCCTTTGGGCAAGTATTTTTGTTGTTGTCATTACTTTTGCAAGCTGTACAAATATGTTTGCACACTTATCCCATATCCTGTTATAATTCTATTATTTTGCCTTTTGTTATATTGTTGTAAGTTCCTGCAGCCTTCTTTTAGAGGGGTTTCTCTGTCCTAGGCTGTGTGCTCCACCTACGTACCACAGGCCTGAGATGCCAGAAAGTTTATAAGTTTATTCTTACAAAAGCATCCTTTCAGCAATGCCAAATAGGAGTTGGTGGATAGATACCTCAGCTTCCACCCCTCTCAAATAAGGTAAATGTGAGGTAATTCTGTACATTTCCCGGTGGGTTCCAGCAGGATCCAGGTGGTTACCCCACTAAACCTCTCTATCTACAATAAATTGACTTTCTTCTTATGGCTACTGGGCTTCAAAGACGGCCTCCAATGAATATGTCTTCCCAGTGTTCAGTAGTCTACTCTCATTTTGAATCTGGGTCAGCCCTGTAACTTGCTTTAAACAATGGAATGCAGTAGAAGTAACATTGTTCAATTCCAGGTTCACTACTTAACAATAACTTGGCCATTAAGATAATGGCATCATATACCATGCAAAGAGGTATACTGTAGATATTTCTACTCATTTTAGCTTATACCTATTATGACAGCTGACTCTTGAACAATGACAGGGTTAGAGGTGCTGATTTCCCTACATACACAATTGAAATTGACTTACAAATTCTGATTCCTCCAAAACTTACCTAATGGGTTACTGTTGACAGGAAGACTTACCAATAACAAAACAACTGATTAACACATATTCCGTATGTTATATGTGTCACTGTATTCTTACAAAAAAAGTAAGCTAGAAAAAAATATTATTAACAAAATCATAAAGAAGAGAAAATACATGTACTATTCATTAAGTGAAAGAGAATCATCATTGAGTAGGCTGAGGATGAGGAGGAGTTGGTCTTACTGTCTCAGGTGTGGCAGGGGTGGAGAAGATGGAAGGGGAGACAGATGAGGCAGGCACACATTATGTAAATTTATGGAAGAAAGATTTGTGGATTGTTCAAACCCATGTTGTTCAAGAGTCAACTGTACTCCCTTGTGTCAGGAATGATAAAGGCAGAATAAGGCTACTATAAAGATACTTTTTATTAATGTGAAAACCTCCTTTCTTTAAAATACATGCAAATAAAACTTTATCATACTGAATGATCATATCTTATAGACACTGAATGATCACATCTTATAGAAACACGGCCATATAAACAAAGTAAGTTTAGAAAAAAATGAGTTTTGATATAAGCTATTGCTTTTGAAATCTGTGAACAGCCTCAAATTATTGTACTTTGAGAAAAGTTTAAAATAGGATTGGCTCTCAACTTTGTGAATAGGTCACATTTAGGCTTTCCAGAAGTAGAAGAATATAATAGATGGTATCATATTGTCTCGTTAAGCCTGGGAACCAATATAATAGATTATTTTCTCACCTATTAATTCACATTTGCCTTTAATTTTTCTCATTCCACATAATAAAGTATACTCAATATATATCTCACCTATTACCTAGGGTTAATAGGGTGGAAAATCACTTTTTTCAATAGACGTGTTAACTATTTCAGTTAACTATTTTACTGTCTGTAAAACATTTGCCATAGTTAATTTTTAATGACTCTGTAGTATATTATTTTGAAATATAATTAAATAACTGCTGTGAATATTACTAATTTGTTGAAATACACCTTTGCATATATCTTTGAAACTCTATATAGCAATTTAAGTCCATTTAAAGTATGTTTTTCTGTAACCATGGTTTGAAACTTGGATAGCCAGCCTTTGAAATGTATAAATTGTGGAAGAAGAAAATCAGCATAGTTTTCTTTTCCTGGGAAGTGGAGCAGTTAATATTCAACATGAAATGTCTAATCTTTAAATACATTATAATCTAACTGCTTAGGATAATTTTTGCTTTAATACCTTAAGAGTCTTCAAAGCCTGAAGGATGGGATTATTAAGATGGAATTTTA
Organism: Callithrix jacchus; assembly: GCF_049354715.1. Classification (NCBI taxonomy): domain Eukaryota; kingdom Metazoa; phylum Chordata; class Mammalia; order Primates; family Cebidae; genus Callithrix; species Callithrix jacchus. Next base: position 84,322,804 of record NC_133507.1, read on the forward strand.
ATGTCAAAATTATCAGAGAACTGAACATATTGCTAGTGTTCATAAAAAATTGTATTCAATTTCTGTATGATTTGTTCAAATAAGAGATGAGAATATATTTGATTATAGCCAGTAAGTAACCCAAAATTTGATCAGATGACTGGAGGTCACTGCTACATAAGTGCTGTCAACCTCAGAGATTAGACTATTTAAGAGCTGAATTTACTCTAATATATAAATGTACCTGCAGAGATATGCATAAAAATGCAGTCATGAAGTAATTAAACTGTTGGAATATTTTGTGGTGAAAATAATAAAAAAAGGAGAGTATGAAAATAGATAATAAAAATAAATGTAAATGATGAAAATGTATTTGGAAAACCCAGTACAGAAATAAAGAAGGCATTTCTTAATGTTCATTTTTTAAACCTTTCAGATAACTCAAAACAAACATAGGAACCACAAATATCTAAACTTAAAGCCTCTTATATTTAGCAGAACTTTATTAGTGTTCAGATTAATGTTTGACATAGAATTTACTGTGTCAAACCAACTAATATAGAAAATAATAAGATAGTATTTAACTGTACTATTTTAGGCTATTGTTTTAAAGCAAATGCATACTTTGCAGTATTTTCTATAATCATGCTTGTCAGATTCTTAAGGCGGATTATCCCTGTAGCAATACAAACTTTCCCTTCTACATTATCGAATACCTACAATGATGTACTCATACATAATCATTTATAACTATTAATAGAAACTATAATAAGCAACCAATAGTCATTCAAACTTACAATTATAATTTTTATTCTGTTGATGGGGGAATGTAAAAACTTGTCTTATGTGTTGGCCTTAGGATACAAAAGCTCAGTAGGTACACTTCTTAGAACAATGCACATTTGTAATTTATGAATGTTCTTTTACATTCTTGTAGGATATAAATATACAGTTATATTTTCTCTTTTCCCCAGTGCTACATAATTATAACTTGTAATATGTAAATATTTATGAATTCACAGGATGTTCACTAGGAGAGAAGAATGTTATACTTGCAGATTTATTTAGTATTTGCAGAATTCAGATCTCATTATTAGGCTTTATGTTGTATTGCAAAATGTAAAAATGCATTGTTGTAAATTTGACTTGTCTAGAAAACATACCATCTGGTGATTCTTTTGAGACTTGAGGAATATCTCAACATCATTTATTGTTAGAGATAGACATTACAACACTGGTTAAAAATTTTACTCTCTTTACTTTTACGTAAGTAAATAGAGGGTAAATGCCATGTATCATCTAGAGGTGATAAATTATAGTTTCAACATTAATATTATGAGATATTATACTTCACAGGGCTTTGGAGATCATCTAGGGAGAAACAGCATTATAACTAAGTGTCAATGACTACAATATTTGAACAACTCTGAGGCTCCATCTGAAGAAATCTGAGGCTATATATAAGTCAGTGAGGGAGGAGGTCCTTGGCTGATTAGAGATACATGACACAGGTTCAGGATGTGACCCTGGTGGCAACAATACTGTCTATTTGCCACACTTCATCAAGTGTAAACTAAAGATAACTGAAAGCTGATCATAAAAGATGATCTCAACCTCTAAAACATCCCACTGAATTATCAAATGGATCTACTTTGTCCACATATTTGCTCTAAATCTGATTACTGTAACTTTCTAGGCCTAATCCTAACCTATTAGTCATTTCAAGCTTGAAAACTATAAAAATTGAAGATCAAATAAAAACTCATCAATTAGTCCAGCATCTTCCCCATTGCAAAATTTGTTTAAAACCTTCTTTTAACATCACTTTCATAACTGGGTTCTTCACATGATATCTTAACTGTGTAAGATAAAACAATTCTTTTCCTTTATGAAAACACTAATGTTATATTGTGGTCACTATTCACCTTTTACTTAGTGTTCACTTATTAATGGTGAAAACACTGTTAACTTCTACTTAATGCAATGTCAAAGTTTATTATCTGTTTTGTGATATTTCCACCCTCTTGGATCAAACTAATTTGCCATTAACTACAGTACTTAGACTTAAAAAAAGGAAATAATTCTTCTCTCTTCCAGATACTATGTGTTTACTAATTTCCCATCTGAAATTAGTAAAACAAACAAACAAAAAAAACTACCATGTGTTTACTAATTTCCCATCTGAAATTAGTAAACACCTGGTAGGTATTTTTGTTTTTATTTTGTTGTTTTGCTATAAAAATGTTTTATTAGGCCAAACTACTTACTATGAAAATGCTTTAAAATGCAGCAAGAGGAAATGTAAAGACTCAAAGAAGTGCATAGTGACAATGGCTATCAGAACACACTGAAGAATCTACACTGCTTCCCCCTTTACCTAGAAAAGGAAGCTTCTAGGCTACCTCCTCCTCCTCAGCACACTCCTCAAACTCCTCCTCCTCAGCTGTGGCATCTTGGTATTGCTGGTATTCTGACACCAGGTCATGAAGGTTGCTCTCGGCCTCAGTGAACTCCATCTCATCCATAACCTCGCCCGTGTACCAGGGCAGGAAGGCCTTGCACCTGAACATAGCTGTAAACTGTTCGGAGACGCGTTTGAAGAGCTCTTGGATCGCTGTGTTGTTACCTATGAAGGTGGCCGACTTTTTTAGCCCCCGGGGTGGGATGTCACAGATGGCTGTTTTCACGTTGTGAGGGAGCCAGTTAGCAAAGTAGCTGCTGATGTTTACTAATGATAACAATATTTTCGTGATTGTTCATTATCAGCCAAGAACCACACTAAGCATTTTATCTTGATCATTTTATTTAAAATCACCATAGCCTGATTTTATCTACAGAAAAGGAGGCAAAAGCATAAGAAATTGAGTGTCTTGCCTAAAGATATGGTAGCATTACATTTAACATTTTTGTATTTGTTTGTTTGGAACAGTTTACCTTTTGGGTTTTTTATTTAATAATTATGTTACAGTCTCTTAGGAGACAAGAAACACATATTTTAGATTTACCTTAGATATTTAAGATGTGTTTTTAAAATCTTAAATATTTAAGATATTTAAGATTTGCACTTGAAAAAAATGCTAAATGGAAAACTCTCTGAGAAGTTACACAAGCAAACCTATAAAACGGGAATGCTTCTGCAGATATTCAATAGTGTAATGTTTCACTACAATATTCTTTAGCCTCATGGGAGACTGCTTTGTGCTCATCATCCTTCTTAGCGGAGAGCTTCCTTTCCCCTTTACAGAAGGAAAAGATATGGTAAGTCTAATGCTTTCTGTCTCTGCTGCTACTGCCCCATGTGCTACAAATTTGACACTCCCCTATTACTTGCCTAAATTATCATGATCAATTATATTTGTGTATTCATTTTAATATCATAGTACTTGATGGCTGCCATCTCGCTTGACACCTTTTGTTTAGTTTCTGTTGAATTCTTCCAGCAATCTTAATGTAGTATCATTTCAATTCTTAAATAATATGAGAGAAAACTTGAGGCTTGGAGAGATTAAAAAATACCAAATTGACCCATAATTAAATACGTAGGATATTTCTGAAACTAGATTTAGGTAGGACATTTCTACCAAACTCAGATTTGATGCCAAAGTCTAGGTGTAAGTGCTAACTCACTACCTACTTTCTCTCTATTGTTGCTTACCACCTGCCCATTCTACTAGCAGTAATTCTCTCTCTCTCTCTCTCTCTCTCTCTCAGACACACACGCACACGCACACACGAGTGTGCACACATGCACACACACACATTCACATTCCAGAAAAGGTTACCAAGTGAACATATAGTTCCTACTTTTCTGGTCATCGTTCTTTTTTAATTTGGAGGATGTTATAAACATTTCTCCACAGACTGACATTCAGCTTGTCTCTAATCACCGGTAAAAATAAATAAATCACTGGTATGTCCAGTGTGAACATACATGATGTGTGAAAAATGAAAGAGAAAATATTGGGTCAAAGATACATACATGTTAATTTTGATAGGTTCTCCTAAATTGCTCAATGGAGTTAATTATGTAATTCTGCCTACAATAGTGAATTGATGCTGTTTTCCTTTGTCCCAACCGCCTAAATAGGATTTAAGTCATTACTCTTCTTCTTGTTATAAATTAATGTATATCACATATGCTAAGTAACAGATCTATGTCTATTCATATTATTTGATTCTGTAAACACCTTAAGTTCTTATTCTGTTTTCTTTGGTGTTTTAGTAATTATCAGTTAATGTTATCTTTATTCCTCCTGGAGCCATCTTAGAGCCACACTATACTTTTATGTTTTAATTCCTTCTATTTTTTGATGTTTTACAAAAACATTAAGACACATAACCTACTTAGGAAACTCATATACATGCACCAAAATAAACTTCTTTAGTTACAAATTCAGCTCTCTCTCTTGTGGTTGTCCCTGCAGGTATTTTATTGAATTAAGAGCAACTTAGGAAAAAAACAATTTTAATGTATGCAAACCTAAATGTTTCTTAATGAGGTGATAATAATGTACATTTATACTCTATAAAGAACTTCTACCTAATTCATTCTTGATCCTAACCACTATTGATATCATAACTGCTATTATCTCTATAAATATGAGAAAACTGAGACTCAAAGACACAAAGTACCTAAAGTAAAAATTTAGATGATGTCCGGTATGAGATTTTAATTCCCAACATTCTAATGTTTGTACTTGAGTTTGCTGTTCCTCAAAAATATATTATCTATTATTAATTCTTCTCTCATCATATTCTAGATGTGTGAAGACATTTGAATATTTCTGGAATTTTCCTCTCTATTGCATGTTTTGCCCCAACAAAATGTATTCCCCCACTAAAAACCCACTAATTAATTCTATTGAATTAAGAGTTTTAACATCCACGAGTCCTCTATTCGAAATCCAAAAACCCTTGGAGATTTAATAATCAAGCTGTTAAGTAATTAAACCTCAGTAAGAATTAGCTTATCAGATTGCTTTTCATCAACCACTAAGTGAGAAGCAACGGAGTACAAAGTAGAAGACATGGGAAAGGGGAGAGCCACCTCACAAGCAATTCGAAAGGGCACTGACAGCATAACACTGTGGGTAGCATGAAAATCTGGGGGTGGTCAGGCGCGGTGGCTCAAGCCTGTAATCCCAGCGCTTTGGGAGGCCGAGGCGGGTGGATCAGGAGGTCAAGAGATCGAGACCATCCTGGTCAACATGGTGAAACCCCGTCTCTACTAAAAATACAAAAAACTAGCTGGGCACGGTGGCGCGTGCCTGTAATCCCAGCTACTCAGGAGGCTGAGGCAGGAGACTTTCCTGAACCCAGGAGGCGGAGGTTGTGGTGAGCCGAGATGGCGCCATTGCACTCCAGCCTGGGTAACAAGAGCGAAACTCTGTCTCAAAAAAAGAAAAGAAAAGAAAAGAAAATCTGGGGGTCTGGTATAAACGGCAAGTACAACTAACAGAACTGTAGTTTGGATAACAAGAGAAAGTAAATTATTTCATAATTTTGGTGTATGACTGGTCTTGACTCCAGATATAAGTTAGTAATCATTCTACATTAGTTGGGATTTTACTAGAATTTGATTATGGTCTCCAACTGCTGTTGAAAGTATGCTCTTATTCTATCAACAATAATGGCAAAAATTAGTTTAATCTTTTCTGGCATCCTCTTCTCTTGGCCTGTCAAACACCTGCTTGAATTACAGCCCAAAAGCAACAAGCAAACAAACCCCCACATCTTTGGAGCTTCTCTGATCATTTTTGTCTCTTCCAGCCCTTGGGAAATTTGCCCATTTGCTTCCTTGCAGTTTATTTTAATGTACATAGGCCACTATCATACAACCAACACTCCTGATATGGTTCGGCTTTGTCCCCACCCAAATCTCATCTTCAATTGTGGTTTCCATAATCCCCATGCGTCATGGAAGGGACCAGGTGGGAGGTAATTTAATCATGGGGGTGGTTATCCTCATGCTGTTCTCATGATAGGGAGTGAGTTCTCATGAGATCTAAGGTTTTATAAGGGGCTTTTCCCCCTTTCTCTTGCCACATCTCCTGCGTTTGCACCCACTTTCTGTTTGTCTCATACTCTTTGATGATAGAGAACAAGTCATATTATCTCTGTATTCCTAGCATCTGCTATAATGTCTAGCCTTTGTGGTAAAGACTAATAAGCTGCAAAATGCTTAGTGAATCAATTGACTGACCAAACATGTAAATATAGATGTAAATAGACATCTTTATAAAAAATATTTCTTTCTCAATGAAGCTAAACAGTCACCTGTATTTTGTTTATTTTCAACTTCTTTTATTCTTCATGACTCTTAAATTTTGTATCCATGTTGCAGAATGCTATACTTTCTATTCAATCAATTCAATGAAACTACCAATCAAAATAAAAGAGGTCAGATCCAGTGGTTTAAATATTAAATAAAAATTATTAATTTATTGACTGCATTTAGAAATATATTTTTATTATTTTAAAAGAAATTTGATTTTCCTGACATGGTGTAGATACAGATAATTTTCCATATGGGGTATCCATAGGTTTAGCTTTCTAAATGAAAGTATTTCTATATCTTTGTGAGCCTTTGTTTATTATAAATTATAATAGCATCTATTCCACATATGCTAATGCATAATATGACTTTATATACTTGACTCTCCATTTTTCTATCCCAGCCTCAAGTTCTATAATCTTGGCAGATCTGTATTTAACACATGCATTCAAAGACCACTTTTGCTTCTGGAGTTCTTGAAAATTTTACAAGTTTTGACCAAACAGGATGCAGAATTGTTTTTGAGTTTCTGCCATGAAATTTCTAATAACCCTGTCATTCTTCTGAAAATACTGTGTTAATAAATTCTGACAACGTGCAAAACATAGTGAGAATAGGATTTTTTTCTTCCCACGCAGCTTCTCTCCAAGTGGTAAAAGAGAGAAAAAGAAAGAAAGAGAAAGACCCCACTTAGGTCAGATAGACCATTTCTTCACAGAAAGATTACTTCTGAAACTTCCATTCCCAAACTTTATCTTGGGAGGTACACGTTAAAGGTCTGAGGCAATGAAACTTCTGTCTTGGAAACCCACACACAGTCGTCTAAAAATATTCCTAATAGAAACTTTATATTTTACATTTTCTGATAGTCAGTATTTTAAAGCCTTTCGTTTGGCTCCTTTCCACCTAGTTTCATACCTTTTAACACTAAAGCAATTCCTTGTCTTCTTTCCTGTGTTTAATCTTAAAATACTACATTGTACAAGGTGATGCCTTTTATTACAGAATCACATGTAAGTGAAAAGTGAAACACACATATATAAAGTGGCTTTCTTATTTAAACATCAATTGCAATGTTAGTTAAAACAGAAGTATAAGGAAAATCATGATGGTCAGCCATGTAGTTGTTCATTATCGAGGCTTTGATGCTATGTTGGCTCACTTAACGGCTATGCAAAGTTTATTACATCTGGAAAGGTCATTGGCATATATATGTACCTTTCTCACAAATGCTGCAAATGCAGGAGAAAATCTAATTCCCTGGGAACACATTAAAAATAAACAAATACCAATTTTCCTTAAGGCTGATCTGAAAACTCTTGGCAACTACTAATATATGCACACAAGTGGAAAACATTGTCTTTGTACTTCTCTGCATTACAACATTTATGGTGGTATTCCTCTAAAAGCCATAACATCAGAAGCACCCCAGGAGCCTAGAATCACAGCCATTATAAAAGAAAGCTTTTGGCTGCAAGGTAGTGAAGGGAAGGCGGTGGATCAAACCTCAAAGCCTTGCTTTTGAAATTAAATTGATGCAGTGGGCTTGTCCAAAGCTGAGTTAGTGTGTACTATTCACCACGCGGCACCTCTCAGTACAGATTCTCCTGGAGTGCTAGCAGTGTGAGTCTGACTAGCTTCTCCCCAGATTTCCCAGCTCTGGATAACTCCCAAGCAGATTAAACATATATAAAAAAATATTTGGTAGTTTTGTGAAAGGTTAAAAAAAAAATGGAATTTGCTAAATCCTCTTTCCATATGAGACCTAATGAGCACCTCAAGATACTGCCTGTCTGAGGAGAAGGATTAATATTTAAAGTCATTATTCCACCTAACTCTATCAATTTCATGTCACCAACACATCAAAAGGTGCAATTTTCAGAAAGCTGTTTTCTGCCTGAGTCTTTTCTTTGTGGTTTCACAATACAATTGCCTACGTAGGCTGTTCAAGCAAATTGCACCCTTGCAATATATGCACTGTTTGGACACAATACATTCCTGTTTTCAGTTAATTAATACATCACAAGGAGCTTTCTAAATTACAAAGCTCCCAATTCTTACAAACAGGCTAGCTTAGGATATTATCCCAGAGCCATGTTTTCATTACCTTTCTTTCTTTTTTATTTGTGTAAAATATATTGTTTTACTTCAGTGTAACCCACAAGAAAATTTAATATCCAAATAATATCAAGCATAACTCAAGAAGAGTAAACAAAGTAGTAAAACTAAATACTTACAACCCAACACTATTTTTAATCCTTCACATTCTTTGCAACATCTCTTAGCACATTTCATTTAGCACATCTCCGTGAAACAAGATAATTCTTGTATTTTATTTTCCCTCCCATTGAAAGAATAGTCACAAATAGGTCACATCCATAAGACATAATGAATCTCTTTCCATGTGTTGTGGTGGTCAATTCTCTTTTCAACCTCACCTATTTATTACTATTTCAAGTGATTGGGAAAATTTGATAAAATCATAAATGATGGTTATTTGTAAATCCAAGAAAAGACTTTTTTTGTAAAAGTGTGCTAATATGATTTGCATGAACATAAATGTATCATAATCTAGGACAATATATATTTTATATATTAAAGTGAAGTACCCTTTAAACACATTCATATATATATATATATATATATATATATATACATATATTTGAATTTTAAATTCAAACATGAGTATATTATACTCATATTTGATATTTGATAAAAATATATAAATATATATACTCATATAGATTAGGCTTTATGAAAGTTGAATATAGTCTACACCTCAACTCTGCTGGATTTAAAATAATAATGTATCCCGGTTCAAGATAGGGGATACCATAGGGCCTTTCATTCCCCAATTAAGTCTGATTTTCCTATTAAATCTTATATATTTTACTGTGATAACAAAACTTCTTTGAGTATTTAAAAACAACCATTTCAAAAAGCACTATTATGCATACAAAATGAAGACTTTATATTGTATAAGTAATAAAAATCTTGATTAAAAACATGAAATTCCCATTACAAATTAAATTAAGTATTATGCTTATGTAGCTGAGTAAATAGAAAGACATTAAATATGTTGCCCTTAATTTCAAATAGAACAAGTTGTTATATGTAATATTTTAAAAGAAAATGGTCTAGATATTCCATATGTCCAAAGTGTAAGTAATTTTCTTATGGCAAATCACTAGGGATTTACAACTTAGGCTTAACAATACAATTACACACAATAATAGTGACATATATAAAATTATGTGTGTGTGTTTGTTTAGAAAAAGTCCCACAAATGAATTTATCTTTCTCTGTCATTTTCCCTTGAAAATTAATAAAATTTTCCTTTAGAGATTGTACATTTAAGAGAGTACACATATATATTAAATATTCAAAATCAAACATATCAAGGATATTTACACGAAGCAGTCATTAACATGCAAGTCACATGCGAGTGTGAGAATCCTCAAGGGAGACAGAAATGGGTTCTATTACACTAGCAGCAGATATATCATTGAATAGAAAGCAACTATGTGTCAGGACAGAAGACAAGGTAGGGAAAAGCCTCCTAGTTGTGACCTTCCCCGTACCCCTTAGTGTCTGAACATAGCTGGTTCCATGGCACTATAGAACAAGCAGTAATGCTAGTCTGAAACTGCTGAAGGTGCATAATAACATCAGTCTATCCCTGAAAGCCAGCTGGGGTAATGTTACTAAAATATATACCAAGGGTGGAGTGTGGTGGTTCACACTTGTAATTCCGGCACTTTGGGAGGCTGAGGCAGGAGGACTGCTTGCGTACAGGAGTGTGAGACCAGTCTGGGCAAGATGGTGAGATCCCTGTCTCTATAAAAAATAAAAAATAGCAGATGTGGTGGCACACACCTGTGGTCTCAGTTATATGGGAGGATGAAGTGGGGAGAATCGCTTGGGCCCAGGAGGTCAAGGCTGGAATGAGACATGTTTGTACGCAGAGCAAGACCTTGTCTCAAAGAAAACTAAAAAAAAAAAAAAAAAAAATGTACAGAGGCCAGCCTCTGAGTCCTCCTCCAAACTCTCATGCCACAGCAAGTTTCTAAATAATTACAACCCAGAGAAGATATTCTTGGAAAGACCTGAAGCCAGAACAAAGCCACTGGAAAACTCATTGAGGAACCAAGTCATCTGGTGAGGCAAAAATGTCAAGAGGTAAAATGGATCATGACACCAGTAGGCCTTTGCCTTGAGTTTCTCTAAAACGCACTTACTTCCTTAACTCATCTAGAAGGGATGAGTCTAAGGCTTCAGCTCTGACCTCTTGTCCACATTCCAACATTTGATCCCACAAGGCACATAGCTAAGATGGCCAGGATAAAGTAATAAAGTGCATTAACATGACATCTTAGAATCACAAAGATTATGAAAGTAGAATAACACACTGAATAACCTCTTTCGGAGAAAGCAGAATTAGTGGTTCAGGAGAGGAAGAAATTTAAAACAGCCTCCTTAAAGAAAAGCATAAAACAGCTTAGGGTAACTTTAAAGATAATACAAGCAGAGATGTGGATATTAAAATAAATAATCATTGAAATAAAGAACTCGATAGATAGTTTGAATATTCAAGTGAATACAGCCAAATGGCAAAACGTGTGAGCTGAAAAATCAAGTTAAGGAACTTACCAAAAAAAAAAAAAGATCAGGAAGAAATTAACTTGCATTACAAAGAAAAAATTCAAAGAGAACTAGGAATAGAAATGCCAGTTTTCATAACTAAAATCCCAGAATGAAAGAAAAAAGACCCAATGAAGGATAGTAAATAGTAGAAATCATGACTGGAAATGTAAAAAGAAAAAAAGGCAGATTATGATATCAGGTATAAAAGGCTAATGGGCTGTAAAAAAAACAGGATATGTAAGAAGAAAATAACCCAGATCCTTCATGGTCAAATTGGAAAATTCCTCCCAAAGAAATAAAATACTAGCATTCCCTGAGAGAAATGGTAAATTGCCCCCAAAGAAATATCCTTACTGAAATAAGATTCCCAAGCAACAGTAACAAAAGAAAGAAGATGTTGAAATGTTTTCAAAATATTGACACACCATCACTTGGAACTTAGAATTTTGTATCCTGGAAAATGACCATTAAAGCAAGTTTTAAGTACATTCTGAGGTATCTAACTTTCGTGAAAGCTTCTGCACACACTCTCTTTGAAAACATTTACAAAAGGTACTCCTTAAAAGAAGCATTACATACAGTGAAGAGTGGTGTGAAACTAATTTAAGAAAACTTATTGCTGTCAAAGTAAGCACTGGTTTTAAATATATAAAAGGAACATAACCATAAAAATAAATAATTTAAACTTTAGAAAAAATTTTAGATGGGAGGAAGAGAAGGAAAAGAACAATATTATCTGTGAAGTTCTTGCTTGTTTGAGAGAAGACAAATATTAATATGATTAATAAAATGACATGGGAAATAACATAAGCAAGGGTTTTGAAATGTGAGGTATAACCAGCTGAGAAATAAAACAGCCCGTATAACATTCAAGGAAAAATACTATCTGTGCATTGGAAAGTGATAACAGGCAAGGAAAAAGAAAACACAGCACTTTGAATAAAAGCAGTAAGACTGCTTTTATAAAGCATAAAAACTGATGTACACTTTTTGGAAACTTAATTGTTCAACCAAAGAAAGTAAATTTCTTCAAATGTACTAACACTTGTATTTTTTAATATAATGAATATGTATGTGTTGTATATGGTGTATGTACAGAATATATACAGATATATTCATAAATACAAATATGTGTCATCTATAGTGAACTTTAAAACATATTTTTCTCAGCTCTCCCATAATTAATGCTATGGTTATCATACATATTAATCCTAGATACTGTACAAATAGAACATATTTCTATAGAATATATCATTGTTTTGTATTAGACAGAAAATTGTCTACTGAAGCATTTAAAATTAAGAAAATAATGTCTTTTATAATTACTTTCATTTTCATCATTTCTGTCACTTTTTATTCCTTTGCACAGATAAAAATTTTAATCGGAAATCATACTACTTCTTCCATAAGAACATGCTTTAGTATGTTTTGTAGACCTTCTGTTAGACCTTTAATATAGGACATTGAGTTTATCTAGCTAGAAGTTGATTTTTAAAATTCTCTCATTATCTTTCATTCTTTCGCTCTCATACACGTGTACATAAACATTAACTACATGCCACCAGATTATTTAAAGAGTAGAAATCAAAATATAAATTTACTAGAAGAAAATATGAGTGAATATTTGTATGATATTGGGGCAAAGGCAGAAAACACAAGGAGACATAATGGTTTTGGCTATCCTTTAAAATATCTTTACTATTAGAAGAGGCTTATATAAAAAAACAAAATGGAAACATACTAACTCACCTTTTATTTGTTTGAAAAACAAGTCTTTAATTTGGTCTTATTTTAGAGTAATTTTTTTGCTGGGTTCAGAATCCTAGGTTGATTTATTTTTTCAGTACTTTAAAGATGTCATTTCATTGTGTGTTGACTTGCATCATTTTTGATAAGAAGTTCTACTCATCGTTCCTCTAAATGTAGTGGTTTCTATCCCCCTAACTCGCTCCAGCTACCTCTCAGCAGTTTGGAGAAGACTATCTTTCAATTCATTCTACTTAGGGTTCTTGGATGCATGGTTTGTTAGTTTTCATTAATTTTGGAATTCTCAGCCATGATTTTTTTCAAATATTCCTTCTATCTTACCTTTCTCTCTCTTCTGCAACTACAATTTTATTCTCTACTTTTTCTACTAGGTTTTCAAAATATATTATTCATAGTTATTTTAAAATACTTATGGGATATCAGTTTCATAAGATGGGTTGCTTTATCTCTTGATGATGAGTTGAGCTTGTTTTCTGTTTTCATTTTTGTTTTTGGTGTGTTCACAGTTCTTGTTTGAATGCTGAATATCACTAATAGAAAAACGGTCAAGACCAGGGTAGGTACTATTTTTTTTGCCAAAGACAGGCATATCTTTTCTCCTGTCAGACCATTAACATTGAGTCCATCTAGTTAGAAGTTGATTTGAACTTGGAATTTCTCCCTCAATCTCTGTCTCCCTTTCTCTCTCCATCTCTCTCTCTCTCTCTCTCTCTCTCTCTCTCTCTCTCTCTCTCTCTCTCTCTCTCTCGCTCAAACACAAACACGTTAACTACATGACATCGGATTGATTAAAGTCTAAAAATCAAAACATGCATTTACTAGAAGAAAATATGAGTGGATATGTATCTGATATTGAGGCAAAGGCAGAAAACACAAGATAATAGATTGATTTTGACTATTAATTAAAATCTTTAATATTAGAAAAGATTCATAAAATAAAACTAAAAAATAAGAATGCCAGAGTACAAAGATTGTATACAACCAATGGACCAATAGTAAGTAAAGTTGAAAGAACAAAAATTTTTATAAATCATTAAAGATGCACTCCAAAAGAAATATCTGAACATCTATGAAATGCCATACATTATTCATTGACTAATTTAAGTTTTCCAAAATGATTGTGAGGTAGATTTAGATTTTGTTTTTCCTTTTGAGACAGTCGCACCCTGTCACCCATGCTGGAGTCCAGTGGTGCTATCTTGGCTCACTTCAACCTCTGCCTCCTGGGTTCTAGTGATTCTCATGTCTTGACCTCCTGAGTAGCTGTGATTGCAGGTGCACACTACCATGTCCATCTAATTCTTTGTATTTTGGCAGAGACAAGGTTTTGCTATATTGCCCACTGATCTCAACTCCTTGTCCCAAACTCCCGGCCTCAAATAATCCACCCACCTCAGCCTTCCACAGTACTAGGATTACAGGCGTGAACCACTGCACCTGGCCTAAATTTAGATTTTTATAGGCAAATTAACTGAGATTTATAGAAATACAATACCTTGAATGAAATTATACATCCATTGAGGTAGGAAATATAGGATTCAAACCTGAATATTCCATTTCCACAGAATTTGCTCTTTCTTCCACGTCAGTGCTCTTCAAAGTATGCTCTTTAAAACCAGCAGTAGCAGCATCAGCTGAGAACTTGTTCGAAATTAAAATTCTTATACAGCAATCAGAAATGATGAGTTCGTGTCGTTTGTAGGGACATGGATAGAATCTGGAGAACATCATCCTCAGCAAACTGACACAAGAACAGAAAATGAAACACCGCATATTCTCACTCATAGGTGGGTGATGAAAAATGAGAACACATGGACACAGAAAGGGGAGTACTAAACACTGGGGTCTATTGGGGGGAAAAGGGGAGGGCCAGTGGTAGGGGGAGGTGGGGAGGGATATCCTGGGGAGAAATACCAAATGTGGGTGAAGGGGAGAAGAAAAGCAAAGCACACTGCCATGTGTGTACCTACGCAACTGTCTTGCATGCTCTGCTCATGTACCCCAAAACCTATAATCCAATAAAAAATTAAAGAAAAATAAATAAATAAATTAAAAAAAAAAAATTCTTATACCTCTTAGACCATCTGAGAAACCCAGGAAGGAAGCTCAGCAATCTGTTTCAACAAGCACCTGAATGATTCTGATATACACTAAATTTGAAAGCCATCCCTCTGCACCACGCTGGAATTTGTCTTATTATTCCCTTATGTGTTGTGATTACGAGCAAAAGATCACCCAAGTACTAAAGTGATTTACTGAGAGAAACAACTGTACAGTTAAGGCCAGAGATACTGCCAAAAGGAAGGTCACTTTCAGCAGCCAAGTTTAATACAGATGCAATATTGATCTCTAGGAAAGAGACTGAAATCTTAGTGTATTCCACCAGGCATAGTATAATAGTATCAGATGATAAAGGAATTTCAAACACACTTCTTTCATTACTCTGCTTAGAAAGGGGTGAGAAAATTCCCTGCCTCATTAAAATTATCTTTCTCTACAAGGAATTAACAATATTTCCAAAAGTTAAAAAGTCCTCATATTACATAGTGGTAGGTTTTTGCTAGCACAAAATTCAGTGATTAATTGTATACACAAGTAGCTTGAGATCAGCATGTGAACTCTTTCTAGGACAATTAAACATCTTATTACCTTGAGCAAGATGCATGTCCGCCCTCTACCCTAGATTTTTTAATCTATGGGATAACAATCACAACCTCTTGCTTTATAGGAATTAGTGAAGACAGAAGATAAAGAGATTTCCCTAGTATATGAACTAATTATACTTGGTTTAGGAACACCTTTGGAACTAACATACAAATGTCTCCAGTGTCAAAATAGTAATGCACTATGTGTCAAGTAATGTGACTACAAATATATATTGTTTAAAAATGTGCATCCTATTGAGTACTTGTTTGTTAAATCATATAATTCCATTGATTTTCATTATAATTTCAAAGTTGTGTTCACGTAAAGGAATTGCCTCAGAGATAAAATAAACATTACCCTTAAGAGTCATTGAAACATGTCAAAAAGCATATAGATATTGTCAAAGTATAGTTTATGTGCATTTATTCTTCTACACAGTGTTACAAAGAAAGTTGTTAAATAAGTAATTCCATATAGTCTTGGCACTATTATTAAAACAAAGTATACATTAAGTCTGTATTTTTCCTTGTGTATTTAGTTTGTATTGCATATTTAGTTTGTAAGAAAGAATGGCCTTCGGAGAGTATTGAAAATAATTGACTAAGTTTTTCACTGATTACATGGAGTTAGTAAACAGCCATAATGATTATGTCAACTAATTTAGCAGAACTCACCAGCTAGAAGAGCCACATGAAGATTTTATTTTAGACAAACCTGGTGCAATTGTAACTAAGCTGATTTGACTTAACCTTAAGTATTACGGCATCTTTTAAAAGCAAGTCCTTTCCCTGCTGTTTTACACTTTAATTACTTCTTTAATCGACTCATTAGTTGATTAACTTACGGCTACTGGCAAGAAGTACCTGTTCTAAGTAGGGGGTGCTAATTGAAGCAGTGGTCTTTGAATGGTCCTGGCTGCAGCCCAGCAGCTGGTTGCTTGGCTTTGGGGGTGTCTGCGGCCTTCAAAGCCCATACATTAAATATCTGAAAAGCAAAATTATACCACTGCCATTATTTATTAAATACTTTCTAAGCTAATTGGACTAAATCATTACTTACAATGCTTGGTTGATCCTTTCATTTCCCACCTTAAAAACTACTCTTACCACATATCCCTCAAATTCCGAAAAACAGTGCCTTACCAGATAGTGGCGGTTACCAACCACTATATGTGGTAATGTAGTATGTTGCCCGCTATGAGCAGTGCACATCATCTTATGTGCAAAAGGAGACATAGGCATTTATGAGGAAGAAGATTATGAATATGCTGGCTCTTAGGAGAAAAAAATAAAATCTTTTCTTCCATATATTTTTGTACAGTGTAAGAATACTGACCTCATGCAGAAATTCTGAAGCTCATATTAAATATTACACCTTAAAGGAGGCATTTCTCCTTCCTGCATTTTAATTCAACTCCATTTCAGCCATATATTTTGCAGGTTGAACAAAGACAATAGTAGCGTTGGATAATTAGGAAGGAATTTATCAAGTGATGATGTTCTCATAACTCTTTTGGTAAAAGATTTAGGCTTTAGTCAATGCTTAACAGCATTTAATGGAGGTTTAAAGGTTGAGAAGACTGAAGACAAACTGACAATGCAAGCGCTGCCAACTTCCCCTGGTTAAAGCATGAGAATTCTTCCTTCTGAATCTTAGAATCTCTTTTGGGTAACCAAAAGCGGCTTTGCTCAGGGTCCCATAGACTGGAAATAACTACCTTTCTTCCCTTCAGTTGTAATTTTTATTGAAATTTAATGAAGCAAAAACAATGTGCTAATAAACAAGAATTGAAGTAATTAATGAACAATAATCTTTATACCTTCTACTTCTACTTAATTTAAGGACTTCATGGTGCTTTATAATGAAGACGCAGAGGTGACTATGAGTATTCAAATGGCTTAACCTGAGGCAGTGATGGGTAATGTTCCCAGTTTTGTAATAACAGAGAAGAGATTTGAGGACAATGATGCAATTCTTGATGACAATCAGCTAGACTCATGACAAGAACCACACAAATTACCTCACCAGGTAACACGCTGTACAGGTTTGTAGCCTAGGAGCAACAGGCTGTACCACATAGCCTAGGTGTGTAGCTGACTTTGCCATCTAGGTTCGTGTAAGTACATGATGTTTGCATAATGCCAAAATCGCCTGACAATGCATTTCTGAGAAACTATCCCCATCATCATGTAACACGTGACTATTGAGAGTCTATTAATTATCAAGGAGTCTACTAAACACTTTGATTACACTTTTTTATTTCAGTTTCAAAGCAATGCTAAGATTTTCATTTACATCATCTGAATCTCAACATAGTTAAGTATCTTGAGATCGCATTGTTAGTAAAAGGTTCAGGAGAGATTGAAAATCACTTCTTTTGAATCTAATACCCATGCCATTACTATAATGTAACTTCCCTTTTTTCAAAATTGGTAGAAATATTCATTTAGCATTTTAACTAGATTTCAGCATGTTCTATAAAAGCAATCAGACTGGTAGAGAGCAAAGCTCTAGTTTCATATTTCATGTTAGCAGGTATGATTATAAGGAAAATATAATGTACTCTCTGGTCTTTTGTTTCCACGACCATAATATAAATAAAGTAGAATAGAAGGTATATAATGCCATTTATTGGCTCTGGTTATATTCACATTTCTGTATAAGAAAAATATACAAGAAAACTAGAATATATGTATTATAATTAAGTAAGCAAAAAGGGAATGTTTAAGTTCACTTATTTACTATCATAATCTATTTATGTTTAAAACACTATTCAGTGAATCAACCACATTTATTGAGCTCCTGGTAGGTTCCAAGCACTCAAACTAGAGTGACTATTAAAAGGCAGAATCCCTGCTTTCCTTATGTTTATTGTAGTAGTTGAATTTGGGAAGAAGGGTAAAAAAGGGAGGAAAGACCTACGATAAACAGATAAAGAAATAAATAATCTCAGACAGTGACAAGTGACAAATGGTAATAGAAGCCTTCTCCCAGAAAGTGGTATTTTAGGGGAGATGTACTTGCTTTTGGGGGCTGTCCTGTGAAATGATTGACTAATTTGAATATAGGACATATAAAGAGCATTACAGGCAGTAAGAAAAGGAAATGCAAAAGGCCCAAAACTGAAAAGAGTTGGCATGCTTAAGAAACTTTCAGAGATTTGGCATGGCAGGAAATGAGAGAACAATAGCACAGTCAGCTAAATCAATGTGCAGAGGTGGTGAGTTCCTCCACCTTATTATCTTTGTTAATGTCCTTGTCAGTGGTACCATTGTAATTCTAATAGACCAGCTATTGGTTCATGTATCCAAGTGCCACTTTTAAAAGTAATTTATTGATCCTAAACAGAAAAAAAATTATAACATATAAAGTTTAAATTCATTTGTTACCATAATATCTATCTTTGATTCCGTGAAAAGTTAAAAATCTATGAAAATAACTATTAAATTATGTGTATGTGTGTTCTTGAAGAAACCTCAGAGAAAAGAAAATACAATCTGGAGAACATGATTCTCAGCAGACTGACACAAGAACAGAAAATGAAATACCGCATATTCTCACTCATAGGTGGGCGATGAAAAATGAGAACACATAGACACAGGGAAGGGAGTACCAAACACTGGGGTCTATTGGGGGGAAGAGGGGAGGGACAGCGTGGAGCGGGGAGCTGGGGAGGGATAGCCTGGGGAGAAATGCCAAATGTGGGTGAAAGGGAGGAAGGCAGCAAAACACACTGCCATGTGTGTACCTATGCAAATGTCTTGCATGTTCTGCACATGTACCCCAAAACCTAAAATGCAACAAAAATAAAGATAAATTAAAAAATAAAAAAGAAAATGCAAAGAAAAATATGATTATTCTAACAGTGATCTAAAAATCATAGGGTTATTAGACATATTTTGTATTACAAAAGTTAGGATATTTGCTGGGTCTGAAAGAATGCATTGGGAGGAATTTTTAAGATGCAAAGAAAATAACCTTAAAACGGTTTTTCAAAATGTTAAGTTTGATAGGCAGTAGTTCAAGAAAACTACTTTAAAGGGAATTCTAAAGGAAACTAGAGCTGATTTAGCAAACAGTTTCATTAGCTCAGTAGATTTCCCTAAGGATCCAGTTGGCCAACCTATACCTCTACTCTTTCCCTCATTTTTCTTCCCACTCAGGATGAGGTTAACTTTTAGCAGACATAAGAAAATGTACAAATTAATTAATCCAAGGTCATTCTAAATCAGATATTGTGACTAGTCTCTAAATGTCTTTAGGTTTATTTCAATTATTAAGTAATACTTTCTTTTTCAGTATAAAAGTACTCAATGAGATTAGAACTTGAATGAAATTACTAATCAAACCAAGTTTTTTTTAAATCAAGAGTTATCTTGAATCAGATAGTAAATTAGGAAATTAAATTAGCCATCCCCAAATAGGTTGGAACTGCCACTATTACAGATATATAAGATATATGTGTATAAACTAACACTACACACATACATACATACAAAAACACACATAAGAAGTTGAGCATCTAATTAAAGAAATAATTTGGGCACCTCTTTCTGCATAGCATGAATATACCAAAAAAGATGTAGGTGATTATTTTTAACTAAGTAATGTAAAATAAATTAGTTTGAATTTGATAAAATTATTCTTTGTTAAAACACAAAATTAACAAAATAATCAGAATTTGAAAATAATCTTAGTTGTTTTTTCCATTAAGTCATAATTCAGATACACCTTTCCAGCAGTAAAAGTTAGTTTCCCAATTGCACAATGATTTTCTTTTTTTTAAAAAAAAAAAAAAAATGGGGTTTCAGCATGGCCAGGCTGGTCTCGAACTCCTGACCTCAGGTGATCCACCCACCTCGGCCTCCCAAAGTGTTAGGATTACAGGTGTGAGCCACCGCACCAGGCCTGCACAATGATTTTCAAAGTGAAAATACCTAGTTATCTATCTGCTTCGTCACCCAGTTTCCATAGAAAGCAGACTCTGCACCTTCTAATGTAGTTAGTAATTTACTATTTTAATAAACTAATGAGAATTCTATAATCTACTTTACATCTCTTTAATAGTTTTGTTTCAAGTATTCTCCAAATCTAAATGGATTTAGAGCAATAAAAACTTTATTCTCTAGTTCTGTGTGGAAATGACATTTAATTGAAATTGACTGAGATTGTTAGAGATGACAGTTATGGTTATATTTTCTATACTTCCCAGGTCCAAAATTAGCAATATCTCTTCACTTTCTCATTTAGCTCTGTATTGTCTTCATTTTTTCCACGAAGTATAATTTTTGATTGCTAAATGGCCCCATGTTCATAGATGAAGCTCTGCAGGTGAGTGCTCACACACATATTGTAAAAGCAAGGAGAGAAGTGAAGACTCGCCACACTAATTTTTCTGTGTGCTGTGCTACATGTTGCTATGAGACAGTGAGGGCCCTAAGATCAGTGGTGCTGGTGGCTTGGCTTGTCCTCAGCCAACTTCTGCTCAAAGTAAGACTACGTGACACAGAAGCATAAAGAAGACAGAACAAAAGTCTTACAAAAATTAGTGATTTATTCATGTTGATTTTCTACTTTTTTACAAAATTTTCTAATATTTTACATTATGCAAATTTTTAACATTGCAAACATTTAAATAAAATTTTTACAAAAATTAGTCTCTTATCCATGTCGCTTCATGTGGATAAGTTATTTTAAGAGTCATGTGATAGTTCACTGTGTGAAAGGGCACAATATTATATGAAGTCTCTCTATTAAAATAGAAGAAATGTATTTTTAAATAAGAATGTGAATAAGAATAAAGAAGCAAAATAAATTATAAAATGGTTCTAATAACACATTTATAAAATATACATAGTCATAATTATATTAAAACATTACAAATATCCCAACAATTATCTGTTGAATTCAATTCTCAAATGTTACAATTTAATATCTAGTTCAATTGCCTTGATTGTGACCAACTGAGTAAATATATTTTTAAACTTGTTAACTTGAGACTTTGAGAGATAATATAGAGCCACAGTTGTTGAAGGGTGCTTTTGTTTTGATCATTGTTTGTAATCACCATTTTAATGTATACTTTCTTGCAAGAGATTTTTAAAAATCATTCATGGTTTGTGGTTCTGGAAGCCCTCCAAATGGGCTATGTATGATAGGCATTTTGCCCTGTTTATGCAAAAGTTGAGTCAGAGGCCATTAGCAACTTATCCTAAATGGAATAACCACAAACCATAACTAATATTAATATAAACATATAAACATAATCTACCTAAAAAGACCCTGCCTGAACAGTCCCCTAGTGGACTTAACATTTTAATGTAATGACGCATACACCAAGAGAATAAAACTGGTGGGAAAGAGTTTTGAGTCAGGGCCCCTTGAATTCAAAACACTAATCTACATCTTATTATTAAATTTTTACATTACACAAGTTATTGTTTTAAGTATCCATTAATCAAATGCTTCCTATTTCCAAGTCAGTCTTAAACTTTCATATGAATAATTTTAATTATTATAATTACATAAAATTATATTACATAATTACATAAGTAGATAGAAACAATTACTTTTAATCTCCAAGGAGAATACCAGGATTCATTTTAAATATTTTGCGAAAAATTCCACAGCCACTAAATGGAAACCAACATTTTTGACATGCAATTTCTATTGCTTAAATTTTCATGCCTGTAGTGGGTTAAAGATTGCCCCTCAAAACCCGTGCCTGCCAGGAACTTCAGAATGTGAAATAGGCATTTAGCAATAAAATAATCCAGCATGGACCTTAAGTCCAATGACTGGCATCTGTATCAGAAGAAAGGACACAAAGAGACACAGTAGAAAGCCATGTGAACATGGAGATTGATTAATGTTACCGTTAATCATGGAATGCTAAAACTGTAATCATCTTTGCAAAAAATATAACAGGAAATTATGACGATGAAAAACCGACTCCATCTTGCTTCTGACCTTTAAGTTGTCCTTGTTCATTCCTGGGCGTAGGCTGAACTAACCTTGGGAAGTAATTTCGTTTATTGTTTGACTCTGAAACAAAATTGGTAATAGCCCTTTCCCAAAAAGACCGCCGTCTTCCCAGGGGACTGTCTGCCTTTGTAGGACTAACAAATTAACTATAAGATTAGAAATTAAAGTGTAGGGACCATACAGCCTCTGGCTGCAAAATCTGAACATCTTTAAATTGCTTCTGAAAATAACATTACTATTGTAAAACATACGATCCGTGTTTGTTGAGATATTTTGCAGACTCTGCACTCCGTGAATCACCTGATACCACTCAGACCAATAATTGGCTCAACCAGTAGTTCTGTGATTTCACCCAGGAACAGAAGACTGAAAGAAAATTTCACTTCAACCCCCTAAGATTCTATCTCCAACCTGACCAATCAGCACACCACATTTCCTGAGCCCCTACTCACCAAGTTATCCTTAAATAATATTATTTCCAAATGCACTGAGAGACTGATTAGAGTAACAATAAAACTCGAGGTGTCCCGCACAGCCGGCTCTGCCTGAGTTTCTCTTTCAGCATTCCAATTCCCCGGTCTTGATTAATCAGCTCTATCTAGGCCCAGGTAAGGTGAACCTGTTGGGCAGTTACAGAACCAAAAGAAGTTGGAAAAGGCAAAGAAAGATTATTTTCTACAGTCATAAGAGAGAGCAAGACCCTGCCAACAACTTGATTTCAGAATTTTGGCCTCCAAAACCTAAGACATTAAATTTCTGTGATGAAGCCCTACTAAGTTGATACAACACCTTAGTATCTTCATCTGTAAAGCAGGGCCTAAGATATTTACACATAGTATTAAATACGAAGCATTTTTAAAGACTAAATTTATAGGGACATTCAGGGATGTGATAAAATTGCTGAAAACCATTAGGAAATATGGCCGCTTGTTAGATCATTATTTTAAGGTAAAGAAAGCAAAGAGAGGAGAATCCATTGTGCTTGTTTATTAAATCATTGTATACAGCACCCAGTTAACATTTTGCAAAGTGAGGACAGTTGCCTGGTTGAGTTTTCATGATGATATGTGGTAGGAGAAGAAACAGATATTTCTATAATAACTTGAAAAAATATATATAATAGCTTAAAGAATATTCATTAAAATTATATATGAACGTGACAATTAGTATAGAAAATAGAACAGGTTTCAGAGATAATTGGAAAGTCCAGAATTCAAATTTATTCATTTAAATGATAAAAAATGAAACAGCAAAAGATATACAGTTATGCAGGGATTAAAGGGTGTTATTAGACATAAGCAGAATAAAAATTCAACCATTTTATTATTCACTTACCATTTAAACAACAAACTCATTTAAAGTGCATAACTCAATGATTTACAATATACTCACAGAATGATGCAACCATCACCACAAACAATTTACAAATATTTTCATCACTTCAACTTAAAGCCTCAGATCTATTAGATGTCACTTCCTAATCCTGTCTTTGCCAACTGGGAAACCACTGATTTATTTTCTGTCTCTATGGATTTGTCTATTCTGGACTTTTTGTATATGTTGAATCATAAAAAACACGTTCTTTTGTTACTGACTTCTTTCACTTAGCATCATCTTCTCAAGGTTCATTCATGCTGTAGCCTTTATCAATACTTCATCCCTTTGTTTTGCCAAATATTATTGTGTTGTATAGCTGTATATATATTATTTTATTTATCTGTTTATCAGTATATGGGCGGCTGGGTTCGTTATACTATTGGATATTATAAATACGGTTGCTATGAACACCTGTATACATTGTTCTGTGTATAAAATATATGTCATCATTGCTCTTGAGTACAGATCTGTGAATTGAGTTGATGAATTACATGGTAATTCCATGTCTAACAGTTTGAAGAACTGCCAAACTGTTTTGCAAAGTTATTGCTCCATTTTAGCTTCCCATCAACGATGTGGGAGGATTTCATTTTCTCCACATCCTTTTCAATGCTTGTGTCTTTCTTTTCGACAGTATTCTCATGTCCTAATGAGTGTGAAACGTATACTATTATGGCTCTGATTTTGCATTTTCCTAACTGCCAGTGATGTTGAGCATTTTCTGTGTGTTTATGGGCCATTGTGTATTGTCTCTGAAGAAATATCTATTCACATCCTTTTCTCATTTTTAAATTATTTCTCTTTCTGCTCTTTTCCTCTCTCTCTTATCTTTTTAGCTTTCAATTATAAGGGTTCTTTATTTCTGGATGCCCATACTTTATCAGGTCTATAATTTCCAAATGTTATCTCTCATTCTGTGGAAGGTCTTTTAACTTTCTTGATAGCATTATTTGCAGCATAAATGTTTTTATTTTCGGCAACATCAAATTAATGTATTTTTGTTGGTTTTGTCACTTGTGTTTTAGGCATTGTATCTAACAAGATTTTGCCTACTACAAATCATGCAGATTTATGCATAAGCTTTCTTCTAAGAATTTTATAGTATTAACTCCTGTATATGGGTCTGTGGTTCATTTTGACGTAATATTTGTGTTTGGTGTGATGCAGGAGTCCAAATTTATTATTTTGCATGTTCGTATTCAGCACTGTTTGTTGAGACTATTCTTTCTTCTACTGAATTTCTTGGCAGCTTTGTAGAAAATCAATTGACTATGAATTTGTAAGTTTACTTCTGGACCTTTAATTCTATTTCATTGGTCTATATATCTATCAAGACAGTACCACACTATCTTGGTTACTGGGAAGCAAATTTTTAAAGTTATTAGTTTGAGTCCTCAAACTTTGATCTTCTTTTTTAACATTATTATTTGGGTAGAAGAGAGGTTCCTTGGATATCCACACAAATTTAGGGTCAATGACAACTTGCCATTTTCCATTTATTAAAAAAAAGGCAGCCGAGATTTTGTCAGGCTTACACTGAATCTGCAGATCAATTTGGGGATTATTGCTATTGTAACACTATTAAGTCTTCCCATGCATTGACATGGTATATCTTTTTATTTATTTAGGACTTATACAATTCCTATCAACAATGTTTACAGTTTTCAGAATACAAGTTTTGCACCTTTTTTGTTAAATACATTATTTTATTTTTATATTATTTTTATATTCTTGATTTTATTTCAGATTGTGTATTGCTGTTGTACAGAAAGACAATTTTTGTGTGCTGATCATTTACCTTGAAACCTTGCTAAATGAATTTATTAGTTCCAATAGAGTTTTACAAGATTCTTTAAGATTTTTATACACAGGATCACACAATCTATAAATAGAGATTATTTTACGTCTGCCTTTCCAATTTGGAGGTCTTTAAAAAAAATTTGGTTGCTTAATTGCCCTTGCTACAACCTCCTATAAAATGTTGAATAAAAGTGGTGAGAGTATATATCCTTGTCTTGTACCTGATCTTGCAGGGAAAGCATTCCATCTTTTTTTATTTTTTAACTTGAACTCATATTTTAGATTCAGGGGTACAAGTACAGGTTGATTACATGAATATATGGTGTGATGTTGAGGTCTGGGTACAATCGATCCAGTCAACCAGGTTGTGAGCTAAGCATAGTGGCCAATAGGTGGTGTTTAAATCTTGTCCCCTCTGCCACTATCCCCTCTGATACTCAGCAGTGTCTATTCCTATTTTTATGTTCCTGTGTACTCATTCTTACAAGTAA
Source organism: Callithrix jacchus (assembly GCF_049354715.1). Lineage (NCBI taxonomy): Eukaryota > Metazoa > Chordata > Mammalia > Primates > Cebidae > Callithrix > Callithrix jacchus. The sequence continues at coordinate 84,348,766 of NC_133507.1, forward strand.
GAAATGCTGCATTTGGTTTTCTGCTTTTGTGTAAATTCAGTTAGGATAATGGCTTCCAGCTGCATCCATGTTGCTGCAAAAGGCATGATTTCATTCATTTTTATCACTGTGTAGTATTCCATGGTGTACATGTCCCACATTTCCTTTATCCATTCAACTGTTGATGAACACCTAGAATGATTTCATGTCTTTGCTATTGTGAATAGTGCTGGGATATACATAAAAGGCACATGCCTTTTTAGTAGAACAATTTATTTTCCTTTGAGTACATACCCAGTAATGAGAATGCTTGGTCAAATGGTGGTTCTATTTTTAGTTCTTTGAGAAATTTCAAAACTAGTTTCCACAGTGCTGAACTGATTTACACTCCCATTAACAGTGTATAAGCATTCCCTTTTCCCCACAGCCTTGCCAGCGTCTTTTATTTTTTGGCTTTTTAATAGTAGCCATTCTTACTGATGTGAGGTAGTGTTTCATTATGTTTTTGATTTGCATTTGTTTTATGATTAGTGGTGAGCATTTTTTCGTATGTTTGCTGACTGTTTTCATGTCTTCTTTTGAGAAGTATCTGTTCAGGTCCTTTGTCCACTTTTTAATGTAGTTTTTTTTTTTCCTTCTGAATTGTTTAAGTTCTTTATAGATTCTGGACCTAAGAGCTTTGTCAGATCCGTAGTTTGTGAATATTTTATCCCATTCTGTAGAGAGTCTGTTTACTTCATTGACAGTTTGCTTGTCTGTGCAGAAGCTCTTTAGCTTAATTAGGTCCAACTTGTCAATTTTAGTGCAATTGCTTTTGAGACTTAGTTATAAATTATTCCCAAAGCAGATGACCATAAGGGTATTTCCTAGGTTTCTTTCATAATTTTCATAGATTTAGATCCCCACATTTAAGCCTTTATCCCTTTAGAGTTAATTTTTGTATATGGTAATAGGTAGGGGTTCAGTTTCAATCTTCTGTGTATGAAGAGCCAGTTATCGCCATATCATTTATTGAATAAAAAGTCCTTTCCCTATTGTTTATTGTTGTCGACTTATGGAAGATCAGTTGGTTATAGGTGTGCTGCTTTATTTCTGGGTTCTCTATTATGTTCCATTTGTCTGTGTGTCTATTTTTATATAAGTACCATGTGTTTTGATTACTATAGCTTTATAGTGTAGTTTGAAGTTGGGCAAGTAATGGCTCCAGTTTTTTCTTTTTGTGTAAGATTGCTTGACTATTTAGGCTTTTTATGTTTATTTCCATGTGAATTTTAGAATAGTTTGGTTCTGTGAAAAATGACCTTGGTAGTTGGATAGAAATAGTGTTGAATCTGTAGATCGCTTTGAGCAGTATGGTCATTTTAATGATATTGCTTCTTCCAATCCATGAACATAAAGTATTTTTTCATTTGCTTGTGTCCTCTCTGATTTCTTTCAGCTGTATTTTGTAGTTCTCCTTGTAGATATCTGTCACCTTCCTGGTTAGCTGAATTTCTAGATATTTTATTTTATGTGTGTGACTATTGTAAATCAGATTGAATTTTTTATTTGGCTCTCAGGTTGAACTTTAATGGTGTATAAAAAAAGCATTTCATCTTTCATCATCAAGTAAAAACTTTGCTGTGGATATTTTTTAGGTGATTTTTAGCTAGTTGAGAAAATTCCATTTTACTCCTTGTTTGTTGAATAAAAACCCAGTGTGTGTTAGATGTAGTCATGCTTTTCCCACGTCTATTGAGATAATGTAGGTTTTTACCCTTTGAAATGTTGACTATATTAATTGATTTTCTGATGTTAAACTATTTGTACATTCTTAGAAGGAATCCTACTTAGTCATGGTATATAAATCTTTCTGTGTTTATCAGTGTTGAGAAAGAGATTCCTTAACCTCACACTATCTTTGTCTAAGATAAACATTCATTTGTTTATTTGTTTGTTTGTTTGTTTGTTTTGCTTTTTGAGATAGAGTCTTGCTCTTTTGCCAGGCTCCAAGCTCGAGTGCAGTGGGTGGCGTGATCTCAGCTCACTGCAACTTCTGCCTCCCGCATTCAAGCAATTCTCCTGCCTCAGCCTCCCAAGTAGCTGGGTCACAGGCGCATGCCACGACACCCACCTAATTTTGGTATTTTTTAGTAGAGATGGAGTTCACCATGTTAGCCTGGATGGTCTCAATCTCCTGACCCCATGATCCACTGGCCTCAGCCTCCCAAAGTGCTGGGATTACAGACATGAGTCACTGCGCTGGGCCATAAACATTCTACAACATCGATCTGGGACGAAGGATGAGAAATGCTGGCATCCTAACCCTCCGGGTGATACTCTAGTCCTACATTGGGAGTTGGAAAGACAAAAAGCCCAGCATTATTGGCTGCATCAGTATAAATAGAGTGTCCATGTTGCTGAGTTAAGAAAAAGGAAAAGGAGAGAGAGGTTCAATGGTTTATGTCACAGAATCTTATTTTCATTCAGATTTAGAAACTTATATTGAATAAAGATTTTTTTAAATTTTCTGTATAAAATTAGGAACATTCCCAGATACTTTAAATCTTTTTTTTAATTTCTATAATTTTTATGATGGTTTTGCTTGTGAGAAGTCTGTAGGACTTTTTATGTTGCTATTGCACAAATATACTGAGAACAGTGAAAAGATAAGTTAGCTGTGTAGGGAATGGTTTTGGAAAAGTAAAAAAAAAAAAAAAATTACCAATAGAAAATATCTGCAATAGGTTAAGTTCTTGTCCTCTCCAAATTCTCAGTGTTGGGGGTGGGGCCAAATGAGAGGTGTTTGAGTCACAAGGGTGGACTCCTCATGAATAGATTAATGCCCTCCTTAAGGGTATCCTGAGTGAGTTCTCATTCTGTTTGTTAACGTGAGAGCTGGTGGTTTAAAAGAGCCTGGTACTTCTCCCCTCTCTTTCTTGCTTCCTGTCTCACTGTGTGATCTCTGCACTCACCAGCTCCCTTTCACCCTCCACCAGGAGGTGAAGCAGTCTCAGGCTTTCAGCAGATGCCCAATCTTCTAGCCAGCAGGAGCATAAGCCAAATAAACCACTTTCTTCATAATTATATAGCCTCAGGTGTTCCTGTATTGTAACACTAAACACACTAAAACAGTATTTTAAAGTAGAAACGTGAGATATGTCAAAATGTGAAATTTATTTTTTATTAATTCTGACTTTTTAAAGTATTGAATTACATTAAAATAAAAATCAAGTGTATACAATCAATAACCTAATGATTGATAGCATCTTTTAATGGCTCTTGGAAGGTGATAATAGTTAAACACAATTTTGCTGTTGGATATTTACAGAAATAAAAGTAAAGAAAAAAATTGTGCAACAAATTCTAGACCTACTCTGATTCAATCACAGATGTAAAAATTAAAATTTTAAAGAAAACTCTTTAATCTTTACGTAAATTAATCAGATTCTACTTTATTTATAATATTGTTGTAGCCTTGTAAATGTATGCACTTTAAAAAATAAGCTCATACCTACACATGTGGGTAGTCAAATTTTGTATGTTATCTTATTTAGAGATATTAGTATACATTAATTTTATTTGTAATGTTTTAAATTACACAGCTTTTCCTGATAATAATTATTTATGAGTTATATAGTACCATTTATAGCCATTATACTTGAAGAAATATTGCCATAAATTTTGAAATATTTCTTCTTCAGCTGAATGGGCAAGTAAATGAAGGAGAGATGTTTAACAATATATTGGCAAAAAGTTTATTCTCATAGCACCTAAAATTTTTTAAGATACTGTATTTTTAAAATTTTATTTTTTAATTTGTAAAATGTTTAAAATGTTCAAAACAGAAGAAATACAGGCATGAATGTATAAAAGCTGGGATATCTAACTAAGGAAAATTGTATTTGCTAGTAAAAACTTTCTGAAAATGGATGTAGTTTTTCTCCCAAAGACATTAAAAATGCTTATAATTCCAATGTTTAAAAAAATATTTAAAATTTTTTTGACATAAAGCATCATGGTCATTAAAAACTGTGTATATATTAAATGCAATTAGTGCTTGCCTTTGGTTACACAGTTTGACCTGATGCTACCTGCTCTAATGTATACTTGGCAACATTTCAAGAAAACTAAACAGATGTTTCCTGTTCCCCATAGAGGGAAGGAGTATCTTTCTTGTGTTCATATTGGGGAGTGTCTATTGCCATCTATTGAGAGTTCCAGATGGCTCACGATGCTACCTTCACCTTTCTGTTCAGTAGTGTTTGGTATAACTTTGTTAACATTATCCCTTTTATAATTTTGACATGTAAAATGAGAAATTACTGTAAGAAGCATTCTTTATCCACCATGTGAATATTGAGTGACATATGTTAGAAATATATAAAAGTACATAACATATTGGAATCCATTTTAAACTTATGTTATATTTAACTATAATATTGAATTTACTCTACATGAAATTAGAAAAAAATCTGGCAATTAATATGTTATTTGTGCATACACAGAAAGATGCCATATTTTCACAGGTTCATTTACATAGGGACATTTTCCAAAGTATGGCCTTTCTTTTGCAGCTTGCAGAAAATGTGGGCAGTGTAATAGCATAAGCAAAACATTGAGTTTGTACTTTTTCAACTACCTGTTGTTTTAAAAAAGGATTAATCATCCATGCACATAATAATATTTGGATGCCTAAGAACATACAGAGAAAATTAAAAAAATAAGAATCTAAAATAATATACACTTATTTAAATCCTTTGCCAATGTACTGTAAATACTAAAAAATTGAGTTTCTAATGCAGTTATAATAAAAAATTTTCTTTTGCTATATACAGATAATTTTGTAAACATTGAAAAAATTTGACTTATGCAGATACTCCTTGATGACTGCCTTATATTTGTATATTTCTAACATTAAGGCAGATGCTTTATGTAATTTTACGTACTGAAATTCTGCATATGCAAAATATTACGCTTCATAAGACACCAAGAAGTACTGCAGAAGGTCCATCACTCAATAATTGATTCACTGCATTAAAAAATATGTCAAAAATGAAACATGTCTCCTTTAACTCACAAGTCATATAGGACCTGTTTGCCCAAGAGAATTAAATATGATTGTTTCAGATCTCCAATTTTCCAATCCCATGGTTGAGTGAAGCCTGAAGTTCTCCAACACTCGTATCTCTACAGAGTTGAGATATATGTGCATACTCTTCTGTTACCGTATGCCTCTGGCCTCCAATGTCTAAAATAGTTGCCTTCTCCAAATATCACCAACACTGTGCTGTATTTAACACCTTATTAACATGTGCTTGCCAAAAATGTTCAGCAGACATTACCATAGAAATGTTAGAATTTTTGGAAGCTCTGTGTGTGAGTGTGTGAAGAAATATGGGATGAAAGACCAGAAAGTTTGTATTTCTCGCTATATAGAAAATGATTTAAAAATACATTATTTTTTCCAATATTTTAAAAGGTAACATTTAAAATCAGATCTAAATCGAGGTAGTTGCATGTTAAAGTGGGATGTAAATCATTAATTTATGGAAGAGATGGTTATGAGTTCTATACATAACAAAAGTTCTGATATCTAAATTTAGAAATCAGTCTTTGCAAAGTCTATCAGATATTTAAAACCTCAACATTTTCCTAGATTAAAAAAAGAGTCCTAAGTCAGTATGCATGATACTCTTTAACATAACCAGGTTTAAATGTGAGGCTATGACTTCAAATTAGTTGTTAAATAGATGATTCTAAAGAATATATACACTCATGAATACATTAATAAATAAATACATGCATACTTTAGAAGTTGAGTGAGGTAGAAAAACATATATTAGAAAAAATTTTCATCTTTATCATTGCAGAATTTCTCTTGTACTTCTTAGTTCTAAAAAGCATTCGTTGTACCATACATATCAGTTTTTCCTGAAAATTTTTTATATACTTGATATAAAAGATGCATTGCTAACTACAGCATATGTTGTTTATTTGAGATCTTTTTTTTATTTAATCCTACCGAAAGCCAAAATACCAAAAGGCACTTTAAATAGTTAATACATTTCTTAATGTTACAAGATTTTAGTCAGGACCCTTCAGTGAGTTATAATGGATTGATAAAAACTTTGGAATTTAATGTACAATTATATACTTGTATTTATTTTTGAAAGGTTAAGAACGTCATTAGATATGTAGTTGTGTCTGTGCCTAGCAGGAAAAAAAGGTTAAGAACTGATGTTTTGTTACGTTTAACCAGATTTAGTCCCCAAAATAGTATTAAAATTGAGCAAATAAAATATATTGATGCAAGTTGGCAGAAACAATAAATGTTAGATATATACTAATTTATACTTTAAAATGGGAAATGCAAATTTCCCTGTGCATAATTTCTAAATAAATGTCATTTTGCTTCCAATAAATATGTATCAGATATTTGGAAGAATTGAAGCATTCCCAGGATACAAAAAGTGTCCATAACAGTCATCTGGGACCATTTCTCAGATTACTTTCTGATATTATGTTTGATGTTGCTAAATATTTCATAGCTACCTAACACCGAAAAGCAATCATGAAGAAGACTATTGGTACCCAGTATTGAGTTGTTGATAAACTTGTAACTTGGTTACAGTTCTAATTTTTAAAATTGACCTAAATTCCTACATCATAGTCAAATTTAACTTTACTATACATCGTTGCACATTTTTACTTTTCATTGTCTATTTTGCAGGTGTTAAAAATGGGATAATGAGGCCACAGTGAGGGGAGTTTGTTTTAATCTTTAAGAATAGATAAAAATATGAAGAGCTAAACTGAAACTCATATCCTGTTGTTATTTTCTCAAATACAGATTTACATATGGTTAAATATGTACCCAGATCAATATTGTATCATTGGCCTTTATATATTAAAATATAAAAATTCTGAAATGTATTGTTGGGTAAGTTTGCCAATTGTCGATTTCAGAAAGTCTGTTTCTTAATTTTAAATTAGATCTATTACACATTTTTTGTTAAGATGTCTTTGATTTTTTTAAATGATGGTAAATGTAGATAATAGTCTTAATTTTGTTTCATATCCACACTTTGCAAAGTGAAAAAAATAGATAATATATGTACACACACACACACCACACACACACACACAAACGTCATTTATCAATTTTCCATTTTTTTCTCTACACTCAATTGCTTTATGGAAAGTCCAACAAATGCAGGCTAACTACTCCAGCTAACTTTTACAGTTGGCACTCATGGGCCATAAGGGTCAGCCTAACTAAAAGGCCAGACAATTTGTTGTGAATTCTGTTTTTAAAAGCCACAAGAATAATGCATGTGGTAATCTTTCAGTGACTTAAAAAGGCAAGGCAGCTCTATGAAAAGAATCCTGCTTTATTAATTTATCACGTGTCTCAAAGTTGTTCTGTCTGAATGCTACATTAAAGTGTTGCAGCATCCACGCTAAATGAACATGCTGCTTTAAGCAACTGAATGCCAGAGGCTAGGAGATCCTAACAGGATAACTTTCAGGATCAAAAGAATGTTTCATGTAGGAAACTTGAAACAAATATATTATCCTAAAGCCATCTACCAACAAAAAGCAATTAATGCATGACACTAATCAAGTACTAGCAATGAGTGCATTATTATTTCCATAAATCTGATAAGGATCTATTCTTTAACTGATATAGTTAGTAAAGTTAGTAATCCCATTGATCAATATTGTTCCCAAATAATAGTTATATGATAACATAGGCCTATTTTTTTTTCATATTGAAAAACACTGGGGCTCTTTTTTAGTAAGTATTATATAAGTACCATTTACTTGCACTTAAGCTGCTACTAAACAACAAATTGAAAAAGATAAATTAAAATAATTCAGAGAAATAAACAACAAATTGAAAAAGATAAATTAAAATAATTCAGAGAAATAAATATGATGACATTTGTCAGCTGACATCTAGTTGAGTAAGTACAAACATTTAAAGAGATTTATTACCAAGAAATTAAAAATAATTATTTTAGTATGGCAAATTAAAAGTGTTAGGGCAAGATCAAACAAAATAAAGCCAAGGTGTAAAACCAACTAATAGGTGTCATTGAATAGATTCCCCTGGTAAGAGTTAATGTGGTGTTGATTGTACAATTAAAATGTCTATCTGGCTATAGTCTTAGTTGTTATCCTCTAGAAAACAAAAACTACTAAATAGTAAAAACAAATGTTGCCTGGAGTCTGTCAACTTTGCTAGTGTTCAAAACTGAACATCATGTAAATAGAGTGAATTTCTGCTGGAAACTCAAATTGTAATCTAAAGCAATCATTTTATGTCTATTTTCGTTATTCAGAAAAGCTGACTCCTAGAGGTACAAACAAATTATAAGCAATGTCTTCACCCGAGAAATCTGTAAGAAGTTGATTATATTACCAACTTTCTTAGATGGATGCATATTGATCTGGTTTAGTGCAGAAGAATTGATGAGAGGACCATGCAAACTTTCTTCCAACTTCTATATATGGACATAACTTCTACCTGCTAATGATTCTTACCTAACATACCAAGGCAAAGATAGTCCTAGATTTTGATGAAATGTAAATTCATTGAAAGCTAAGGTTTTTTATCTTAGTGCTATAAAAGTTTAATAATACATAAGCAAAATTTAAAACAAGAATCCTGACATTCTTTCAAAACAAAAAAGTAATTACACTTCCGTATTATTCAAAATCACATACACAAGTGGGGACGTGCACACGCACACCAGGCAATATTAAAATATTAGGAACTCAGGGTGAAGGCTAGCTGAGTTGACATTGAACATAGAAAGGTAAATGGTTGGAACTTTAATTACTTTGATCCATCATGCCTGGTAGCTATGTATCAGCCTAAGCCAACACAACTGACATGGAACAAAGGCCATGGCTGCTTCAACATTGTAACACATTTCTAATGGTTGGTTAATAAGTCTATTGAATTGAATGTGTGCTTGGAACTGAAAAGAAAACTATAAAAATATGAGACCTATAGACATACTATGTATTTATTATACGTATATCTATCCATATTAGTATAAGATGTAGATATACAAATAAGTACATTTGGATTAATGTCCATCTGACATATATGCATATGTCAAATACATACTCGTTGGAGGGAAGAGACAGAGAGTGACAGAGGAGAAAAAAATGGTAGGATTTTCTATTTAAAAGTGGAAAAATTAAATGAATAAAATAATGTTATTTTGATACTAAACCACGAAGAGTTTTTTTAGCTTTATTAAGCATTTTACTCAAACAATTAGAAAATTATATATGTAGGATTGAAGCAACTAGTTGGTTGACTGCTTTTTTCATGTTTTTCTCAGTGGTTTAGTGTAATATGCATATAGATTTGTTTCACCCCTTTTCTGCAAATTGCAAAAATTTCCTTTTAACATTTGCAGACATTTTTAAGAAGAATAAATGAAAGAGAAGAAAACTTACCTTCCCTCCAAATAGTATGTAGAGTTTTACACTATAAATCAATTTCCAACAATGCTTTGAAGTTTTCAAGTATTAGAGACTTGCCATTCTGTGGTTCCACAGAAAAGAGCATAACTAAAAATCTACTTAACTTATATATTAGAAGCTGTAACCAGAGGTCTGTTCATTCTAGGCAACTCTCTGGGTTAAAGGCTGGAATTTCTTATCAATAGGAACTACTTTGCTCTTAATTATAGCATGTCATCAAAGACTTATAGGTGTTAATTCTAAAAATGGAAACAAACGAATATTGAGTTTAATTTAGACATATTTACTATGTGATGGTATATTTTAGTATTTTAGTTACAAGTATAGATTGTTTTGCTTTATTCTTTAAGAATAAAATGTCCCCCTAAGAAGACTTTGTCTACATAAGTGCATTAATTTGCTCCTTTTATTTATAAATATTGGAACTGAAGTATGCCCACATTTTCTTTTTGAAATTAAATTTTTCTTTTCGTATACAAATAAAATAACTCAAGTCTACTATGTAAATAGCATAATAAGTCCAGCGACTTTCTCAATTAATTTCCAGAATCACTGGGAAATGCAGACATCTCTTGATTTTTTTCATCTCTGGCTGTAAACTGCCCCTCCCAGGCAACATCCAGTGGCATCATCTTTGCTCCTCTGTGACACTTCAAATGTCTCCATCGAGTAGATGCTCTGGAAATGAACACTGTAGTTCTTTCAGAGAATTTCATTAGGCAAAATAAAATTTAAATTTAAAAAATGGAATAATGAAAATCATCTAGCAGTCTTCTCTTTTCCTGTAGTTTGTTGTTTTTCCCTTTACACTGGGGAGGTCCTTATTGGCTAGCCCCTCTTTTCCTCTGCCTTGTTATCCTATTCCTTTCCTTCCATGAGCTGCTCTATTTTCAATTCCTCGATTTCATCTGTCTTTTTCCTCAGACTTCTTTCCAAGGGATGCTGAAGATTCCTTCTTAATATACAAACAGTTCCTTTGATGAGATGCCCATTTCACACTATTCAACTGGTATAATCTTTCACACTGTAATGAAAATACTTATCAACCTCTTAAAGAATTGTCATTTTTATTACTCAACAAATATTTGGGCGTGCTGCCAAAATAATGTGAAGGTACTTGGCTTCCATATTCATAACTAAGAGGTTTATCAAAATGATTCATTCCAAAGTACATGAGTCTGACGCAAAGACAAATTTTAGCTTTCTGCCTTAGAACCCACAGGAAGCAATGTGTGTACAGATTAAATGTAGCTCAGTTTTTTTCCTCTCAAATTTTTTAGTTATCAAGGTTAAACAAATATTGAAGTACCTGAATACTTAAAATAATTAAATGCAATTAGAATTAGATATAACCTTTCTTCCATTATTTTAGTTTAGAATTAAAAATTAATTAGAAGATAATTCTGCTTCCAGTTATAATGGAGTATCCAACATGAGGAAAAAAAGCCTTGCCAACAAGTAGAAAAATTGGACAAAATATAAGCCTAACAAATGAAACAGGTCTTTGAAGTAATCAGACAATAGGAATGCAGATAAGACTGAGAAACAGTAGAAAGGAGAAGACAATGGAATAGCACCTATAAAATATTTAAACAACAGCAATAATAAATTACAACCTAAAATTCTACCTTCACTAAAAATATTCTACAAAAATAAAGAGAAAATAAAGATGAATTTAATAATATGAAAACAAAATTGTTATTCTTTGGAGCTCATGTAGATGAAACTACTAAAGGACATTTCAGGCAAAAGAAAAATGGTTCCAGATTTTTTGGTGTATTTTATACAAATATACACCAAAAAGAGTAATTGGAAATGGCAAACTTGAGGATAAATCCACATAAATATTGACTGTACAAAGCAGTAATAATCTATAGGTTTTGATAATAGATAGTATATTTAAATATATGATAATATTAACATAAAAGGCATTAGAGGCATGAATGAAATAAAACTATTCTGAATTCCTTGCATTTTTTTGGGATTTGGTAATAGCTCTAATTGATAGTTGATTCCAGTCAATCAACTGGATTGAATTTTGTAAACTCTAAACTCTGTGACAATCATTTTCAACGTATGGTCCATGAACCCCTGGGAATCCCTGAGAGCCTTCTAGGGGTCCATGGAATCAAAACAATTTTCCTAATTATCAGACTTTATTTATCATTGTCACTGAATTGACACCTACTCTGTGCAAAAGGAATGATGGATAAAACAGCTGGTATTTTGGCCGGAATCAAGACAGTGGCACTAAATGATATCAGTAGTCATTGTATTTTCATACGCTTGAAGGAAAACAAACAAAAACAGTTTCACTTAAAAATGCCCTTGAGTAGACATCATTACTATTGTGTGTTGAATGGGAGACCAACGTAACGCTATTCTCCTGAACTCCAAAATATAATGGTTTTCTTAAAGAAAAGCACATACACGATTATTTGGGTTGTGAGCTGAACTATTTTTTACATGAAGCATTATTTTTTACTTAAAAGAATGACTGACAAAGAAATATAGAAATTCAAACCCATTGTCTGGCAGACATTTACTTAAGAATAAACCAAGTGAACTTATCACTAGAAGCAAAACAGTTAGTAGTGTTTGTTGCCAATCATAAAATCTGAACTCTCAAGAAAAAATTAGAATTATTGAAAACTTATCTCTAATACCATTAGCTTGATAGCTCCCCATACTTAAAAATACCTTCTGATGAGATGGTGATGAAAATAACAAATTATTATTTTGAATATATTGTGTTTATGAAATGTACCAACATTTATTTTTATTCATAATGAAATGTATCAATATTTATTTGATAAGGCAAACATGATAGTTATGGCAAAATCCAACAAGGGAAAAACAAGAAAGTGAAATCACAAGTCCATCTCTCACCTGCATATGCAAGAAAAAAATGACAAATAAATTTTATGTACCCCAAATCGAATAAAAAATTAAAAGGAAAAGAGCACAGTATTTCAGTAAATAACATAGTAAGTTAAAGTTTGAAATTCCATCAATATAATTAACTACATAACTTAGGAAAAGCAAGAAGAAACAATATATAGAGACAAAAATTTGATGGAATCCAATACTAATTTATTTTTAGCAGAGTAGAAACTTAAAAAAGCTTCGAAATGATATTTATTCCCCCAAATGTCGCAAACACTATACTTAGTAATGAAATGTTGAAAATATTTCCCTTTAATCTGGGAACGAAAGAAGGATGGTCACTTTCACTACACAGATTAAACATTATATTGGATGTCATAACCAATATAATAAATCAAAAAAAGAAGTAAAATTTATCAGCATTGAAAAGGGAAATAATTACTTAAAAACATAATTATTTATAGAGACTCAATTGTGAATATAGATCATCTAAAATATGTATAGTCAAACTAACAATATTAATAAGTAAATTTTGTAAAGTTCCTATGTACAATGGTAATATGCAAACTTTATTTCTACATATGAAAGCAACAAATAATTAGAAAATTATATTCTTAAACATTTTATAATAACTCCAAAAGTCATATATATATATATATACACACACACACACACACACACACACACACACACACACATAGTTGAGATTGGATAGTTATATAGAAAAATAATTTATCTTAACTCATACTTGACACTACACACACAATTCAACTCCATGTGAAATGCAGATATGTGAAAATTAAAGAGTCCTGAAAAGCCCTGTAGAAAGATATATTCATAACTTTGAAGTTATGCAAATATTTCTTAAACCAAATAGCCAAAGCAATAACTATATAGGAAAATATTGGCAAATAGTTCTTCAATAAATATAATAATTTCTCTCTAACAAAAAACACCAGAAATAAAGTGAACATCCACACTTCTAAGTAGGACCTTTTTTTTTCTTTTTTCTTTTTTTTTTTTTTGAGACTGAGTTTCACTGTTGTTATCCAGACTGGAGTGCAATGGTACAATCTCGACTCACCGCAACCTCCGCCTTCTGGGTTCAAGCAATTCTCCTGCCTCAGCCTCCTGAGTAGCTGGGACTACAGGCGCGCACCACCATGCCCAGCTAATTTTTGTATTTTTAGTAGAGATGGGGTTTCACCTTGTTGACCAGGATGGTCTCGATCTCTTCACCTTGTGATCCACCCGCCTCGGCCTCCCAAAGTGCTGGGGTTATAGGCGTGAGCCACTGCGCCCGGCCTCAAAGTGTTTTTATAAAAGGTATCTGAAAGAGAATGGTCATATCCAGTATACCTAAATAGCCTCTACAAATCAATAATATAAAGACAGACAATGACACATCTGACCACACACACACACACAAACACACACACACACACTATATATATATATATATATATATATATATATATATATATATATATGCAGAAGTCTTACTGTGTTCTTAAGAGAATATATACATATATATATATATATATATATGCAGAAGTCTTACTGTGTTCTTAAGAGAATATCCAAATTGCAATAAACATATGAAAAGTTGCACAGATCATTATTCACCCGGAAAATGCAAACTAAAGCCTGAATGAGACTGGACAGAGTGGCTCATGCCTGTAATCTCAGCACTTTTGGAGGCCAAGACAGGCAGATCACTTGAGGTCAGGAGTTTGAGACCAGCCTGGCCAAAATGGTAAATACCAGTCTCTACCAAGAAATACAAAAATTAGCCAGACTTGGTGGTGCACGTCTGTCATCCCAGGTACTCAGGAGGCTGAAGCAGGAGAATCGCTTGAACCTGGGAGGCAGAGCTTGCAGTGAGCCGAGATCACGCCAGTGCACTCCATCCTGGGCAACAGAGTGAGACACTGTCTCAAAAGAAAAATTAAAAAGGTACCACAATGAAAAGATATGCTACACATTTTAGTGTTGCTACAGTGTTTTTTGTTTTTCTCTTTCTTTTTTTTAAGTCATAACTAATGTTGATGAGATAGAAGTGTAACTGGAATATTCTTGAATTGCTGTAGGAACATAAATTGCACAACTTCTTCGGAAACAATTTTATAGTATACATATTCAATATTTTTAAGTATATATCCAACAGAAATTTGTACACATGGGTCAAAAATACATGGAAAATATTATATCAACCTTATTTCTAATAGCCTAAAACTCTAAAACTGTAAATATCCATCAATGGAATATTTACAAAACATACTGTTTATATCCATATGCCTTAATAACATGGTGACTCCCTCAAACTAATATTGACTTAAGGTATCCAGAGCAGAAAGAATATATACTGCATAATGCCATGTATATACAGTCCAAAACTTGATAGTACTATGTTGTTAAAAATCAAAAACAGTACTTTGTTGGGGTGGTCACTAATTCAGATACTATCCTTGAAGCTCACAGTGGTCTATTTCATGATCTGGATATGTTTAAACAGATATGTTTGCTTTGTAAATATTCATTAAGGTATACAATTAAAATATGTCACTTCTGTTTATATTATATATATGTTTACTCTTCAACAATACGTTTACTTTATTTAAAAAGTGGAAATAAAGTAATGAAATATCGATTCAGAGGTGTACAGCTGAAGAAATGCTTTTATCTCCATTTTCCCTTCTTCAATGTCTGGGCCTCAAATAGCATATATCTTCCTTTTTATTCCTTGGTGAGCTTGGAATGTCACACTGCCATGTAAACATGCCCAAGCTAGCCTGTTGAAGGAAGAGAGACTACATGGAAGAGAAATGAGGCACTTTAGGTGACAGTAGCTAGTTCTTAGCATACTGTAAACATGAGTGACATCAAAAATCCATGCCCTAGTGAGCGTATTATCTGTAGTATCAACTTCTTCCTTTGCCTTTATTTTTGATTCCTTGAATCATTGAACCCATACCCACTGTCATTTAAGTATATGAACAAATTATGACATATGCACATAATGCAATGTGTTCAGCAATAAAATGTAATGAACTGAACTACTGATACACGCCAAAGCGTGGCTGAATCGGAAACAAAAATTATGGCAAGTGAAAGAAATTGGAAAGAAAATCAGAGCACACCCTGTAAGATAGCATTTATATAGAATTCTAGAAAATGGACAGTAATTTATAGAAATAGTGCAAATCAGTGTTTAGAGGAAGAAGTGGTGGGAAGGAGGGAGGAGAGGTGCAAGAAAACATTTGAGAGTGATGGATATGTTTATTATTTTTATTGTGGTGATGTTTCTGTGTGATATGCCAAGATATATCAAACTTTATGTGCAATATATTATATGTTAATTATTTTTCAATAATGTGGCTTAGAACACAAAAAAAATACAAGCGAGTGGGCACATTTGGCATGGAGAAAGCTTCGCTATTTTTCAGACCTTTGTTTCCATACTCCTTAAGAGTTAAGAGTTCAAAACAAAGGGATGGAGAAAGGTTTACCAACCAAATGGAGAGCATAAATAAATAAATAAATAAATAAATAAAAACACAGGAGTTGCAATTCTCACCTCTGATAAAATAGATTTTAAAGCAACAAAGATACAGTGGTAAAAGAATCAAGGCAATGAGAAGAGCTAACGATCCTAACACCCAGATACATAAGACCTATAAAGAGACTTAGACTCCCTAGACTCCCACACCATAATAGTGGGAGACTTCAACATCAACATTAGATAGATCAACGAGACAGAAAATTAATAAGGATATCCAGGACTTGAACTCAGATCCAGAACAAGTAAACTTAATAAACATTTATAGAGCTCTCCACTTTAAATACACAAAATATACATTCTTGTCAATACCAAATCACACCTAATCAGAGGTTTAAATGAAATATTGATCGGCCATTATTAAGCACAATTATTGGCATAAAAGAGGTTTTCAATACCCATTTTTAGAATAAAGCAACATTCCCGTTCTCTCTCCCTCTTTTTCTTCCTCTTTCTTCCTCTCCTTCACTCCTTTTTCTTTCTTTCTTTTCTTCTCTCCTTTTTTTTCTAAAAAAAAAAAGGAGTTCATGGAATGTATTCATCTTTATTGGCTGGCATCCATGAAACACTCAGAGATGGGTATTATTATTCCCACTTTATAGGTAAAGAAATATATCGAGACAGATTAAGTAAGTTAATGAGAGTCACCCAGCTATTATCACATCTGTGGCTAGAATGTATTAATTTCTTTCCATAACCCATTTTCTGAGTGCTTACCCTATGACAAGCTTTATTTTTGAAACCAGAAATAATTCAGGGACCAAAGTAGACCTTCTTTATTATACCTTCTTTCCTAATGATCGTGATAATTGTTGTTTATGGCAAACAATGACAAATCATACAAGCCAGGGCAGGGCTGTCACCCCCATTTTCCAAAACAACCGCAGGCATCAGTCTTTGGTTTAAATGACCTGGGACTAAAGGCCTTTGGCATTATTTCTTTCAGGGTTAATTCTCCTGGACAGTTCCCAGCCTCCTATTTAACTTCTTTCCCTGCTAGACCTCTTTGGCACAGCGTTAGAATATTCTTAAAGGACTTCTTTTCCAATCAGAGGTGGTTGTAGAAAGCATTTTTTTCTTTCTTTTTCTAAATTTATCTCTTTTTCACTTAATTTCTTTTCCTTCTCTTTTGTGAAGTCAAAAAATTTCTGTTTGAAATAAGATTACAGAGTTCAACATCTAGATTGGAGGCAGGTGGCTGGTAGAGAGCCCACTGCCCATCATTGATTTATACTGACTACACAGCAGTTATGTGTTAGTCCATTTCAACAGAATTGTCTAGTTAATTTTGTTTTATATGTTTAGGGAATTGTTTGAGTTCATTTATTATTTTGTATGATTAATTAATTAATCCACTAATATTTATTTAGTGCCTGACAACCATCATCAAGACAAAACCCTTGCCTTCACTCAATTTAAATGCAGTTGCATACAGTGTTTTCAAGGCATTATCAGGATTTTTAAAAATGAATTATCTAAAGTAATTATGTTTACATATATGAGAAAAGATATCTAAACATAAAACCAAAAAGCAAATTATATATACATATATTTTTTTTTAAGATGGTTTAAATAACATGTAACTGCTGTGTAGTCCATTCTTAAACTAGCAGTTTGCAGAAGCTAGTTTCCATCAGTGCAACTGAAGCTAGAAATTTTCTTCATATCTCCTTAAATTATTCAGGACTTCCACATTAGTGACCAGACAAGAAATTTCACCTGAGCATCTTGGAATCTATTTCTATTTTGAATTTCTGTATTTCTTTTTTATTCTGAAGAAAGAATAATTTGTGAATTGTATAACAAATATGGAATAGTTGAAACAGACAAGAAAAATGGCAAGACCGAGTTTATAAAGACAATTTAAAAAGAAAAATGCCACATAAAAAAGATGCAAAATATAAATGAGAAAAGAGATTAAATGACAAGAGAAAGAAATGGGAACTGACTTGTGTAGATGCTGCAACATTAATTCAGGGTATCACTGGGGAAATAACTTTAATGACCACTGCCTACGTTACTTTTATTTGGGTGCTTTCTTTGTGCTGTGATATTTCTAGGCTGCAAGATTTTTGAAAGTTGTATTTTCAAGCCTCACAAGATTCATAAAGCAAACATATGTACCCCCAAGTGAAGACATTTTTGAAGCATCTGTTGCTAAATTTTCTTAGTTTAATTGTTGTTTTTCTTGTAGAAAATTACATTGTAGATATCTCTATTCCAACGGAAGTTATGATTAAAAAGCTATTGAAATTCAAATCAAATAATGAAGGATCTACTTTTTAAACAGAGTAATTAGTAATGTGGTAAATCTATAGTGTCATATTGATGGAAATATATACCTAGAGAATTTAATGCAGCTTGTAAAAAGGCTAAGTAGTGACGATATTGGGAAAAGTTTAAATCATGAACTGTCTTGAAATAGAAGATGTATGCTGAGAAGAAATACATTTTTACCCTTTATGCAAGTAATTACGCCCATATCAGGAAAAAATACAACAATTAATCAAGTAATTTGAGTGATCTATTGGAAAATTATACTATTTCATAAATGCCAAAGGTTTTCACAGTGAACTTTAAGCATTGGAGAATGAAATTTAATATTGTTTGCCTATTTTGCAATATTAAAAATATAGAGAATAATACTTGCTTAGCTAAGGGTAATGATCCAGTTGTGAGCCATTTTGGTAGCAAAAGAAAATTAATAAGCTTGGGGATATCAAACAATTATACATTTTTGAAAGCAATTAACAATATGTAAAGGATAATCTCAAACTGAGAGTTTCATTCCTGAAAATAAGTTAAACTGATCAGGTAAGAAGGTTAAAACTGGAGAAGCATTGCCTATGATTAAGGTGAAATGTTTCAAGAAAGGCATTGTAAACCATCTATAATAATAAACTATTTAAAAACAAAGATAGATTTACAAGTGAATTATTTTTGAAAATATAAAACTGTTGAACATAAAAAGATAGGTACTTTTTTTGCAAATAAATGGAATTGAGTTATAAAGAAATGAGAGGGTTCAGAAACATGGGATGGGATCTAGTTAAATAAATATATATCCACAGTAATACTAAGCCATAAATATATATCAATATGATTAAATCAATTTGAGCTTTTATAATAAACAAAAATGAACTATGAATATCTATTATTTAATATGTATTAGCACTTCTGTTAAATATTATTTTTCATAAAAGATTTCTTTGAAAAAACTAATAAAATAAGGTATTACTAACATAGTACAGTGTGTAATAATGAAGCAGAAATCTAACTTAAGTGTTCTTAACAACATGAAGTATACTGGGATTTCTTATAAAATCTGAAATTCAAACAGTGGCTTTTAGTGAAGAGCATCTTTTTAAAAATTTCTCACAAAATACCAGTAATATCAACTCAGGCGATTACTCACAATCCTACAATCCTATATTCCTATATTCTCAAGTATGCATGTTCACCATTATGAATAGGACTGAAATCAAAAAGTGAAGATGACACTGCTAACTGTAGCAAGAAGCTTACAATGAAGAGGTGATAACCAGCTGAAATATTTAAACGACGCAATCCACATAGTAACATTTTCACAATCACTGGAATTCAATTCAAAGGAGTTAAAATAATGTTAGTAAAAGATAGAGTGTTTCATGAAGACTACCAAAGGAATGAGTCTACCATTGCTGGAATGTCAGGCCATTGAGATAATGTAAGCAGGCCATTTAATATTACATAGTATGTCCTACTTCCAATAATACAACACAAGTTTCTCTTAAACTTCTTACAAGGCACATTGGTTTGTTTGCCTTTTTAAAAATTATTTTGGTAAAAAACACCTAACATTAAATTTATCATCTTAACTATTTTAACGTGTACAGTTCAGTAGCAGTAAGTATATTCATATTGATGTGCAGAGATCTCCAGAACTTTCTCACTTTGCAAAACTGAAGCTCTATATCCATTAAACAACTCCCCATTTTCTCCTCACCTTACTCCCTGCTAACAACCATTTTACCTTCTATTTCGTTGAAATTGTGTACTTTACATATCTCATTCGAATCATACAGTATTTCTTATTTTGCAAGTCTAATTTCACTTAGTATAATGTCTTCATATAATATATGAAGGTTCATCTATGTTATAGCATGTAATAGTTTCCTGCTTTTTAAAGTTCGAATTATATTCCATTGCATATGTGTATGTGTCTCTGTGTGTGTGTGTGTATCTGTGTGTGTATGCATGCATGAATGTATGCAGCATCTTAACTGCTGCTTTTACCTCTCAATATAAATATGGAGACTAATATGCTAGCATCTCAAAATAGATGAATTTTTTTGGCCATATTGTAGTTAATTCAAATGCATTTTAAGATACTTTAAAATAATTTATATTATGTAAAACTAAGATACCCAATTTATAATATTTTACAGAGCTGAAATCAAACAATAACAATAGTCAAGATTCATGGTCAAAACTTTTAGAAGGCATTTTATTTTCTTTTATTAAATTTTGCATCCTTGTTTCCTTCCTCCGGAACAAATCATTACACTAAAGTATTAAGAATATCCATTCATGCAAACAGAATTTGCGATGTTTTCTGAAATTTTATTAGAAGATTTATTTTTTAATTTCATTTATCCACAGCTTCTGTCTCTTATAAAAATTATTATGCTGAGCAAAGTTTCTGATTTCTTTACAGACATTTTTAGTACTGGAAATAAAACAAATGATTATGCTTCTCTTTACAGGGGCCACAAAGATGCCTGTGGTCAGATTTGCAGCCCTCAAGGCAAATACCATTGGAATTCCATTGAATGTGTTACGTCCTTAACTTACTGTGGTTTGGTTTTTAATTTTCTTCTAACCCTACTTTTATCCTCCAATTTTTATTCATTTGCTTTATAATTGATAGCTGGTACATAACATTACTTAAGAATGAGGTCGAGGTAAAAATGAACATTATTGAATCAGCAAAGATATTTGACCGTGTATACCAAAATTTCAAACAGGCACATCAAATCGTGGACTATCTCTTCTGTGCAATCTAAGTATACTTTGAGTCGGAACGATTTTCTTTCCTTCGTAGTTACTTATTGACTTCTATAATCACTTGTCCTTTCTTCTTTCTCTGTTTAATAAAGACGTACTACCGCTGCAGAAAATAATTTCAGTCACCTGTACAATCTAGCCTATCTGCGTGATACTTTAAGTATGTTGTTTATAACATAAAGATAATACCTGTTCAAACTGTCTTTAACATTAAGTGATTTAATTAAATGACATTACATGCTTACTTAATACTTATTAACATTTTTCCTGCAGTTTAAATCTTTGGTAAACTTCAGCCTGTCATTACTAGCTTAATAAAGAGAGATAATAGTGAAGATTAATATATAGGAAAATTAGTAATTATATATTTAAAAGTTTCTAAATTTCCCTATTGCATTAGATGTCACATTATATTGTCCATTTTCTCTCAATCAGTTTTTGATAAGTTTGTTCACATATTTTTCAAGTTCTTACATGAAAATAAACATCCACAATTAGCAAATGAATTCAAATTATTTTGCAAATATCTGTTGAAAAAGAAGATAATAACTCAGGTTATTTTTTAAAATTATGCAAGCAATTTAGTGTTTGTATTTAGAAATTTGGTAATTACCATCAGCCCTATTCATTACATTTCAAAAGTAGAAAAAAATAATAAGTCAAATTGCCACTTATTTGTTCATAATCATCGAGAGAAAAATAATAACTTATTTGCTTAACAGATCTTGACCATTGATATAGGCCCATCTGTACCTATAAACACGTGCAAGGCTGTCTACTCAAACCAAAAGACACCATCCACTTCATTTTTGAAAACTGAATATTCAGTGACAAAATGGTCACATTTTTAAGAATCATAAGATACTGCCTTCCTTTGCCAATGTGGATACATTACAGCAATGTAAAATTTGTAAGCTATTCCGCTTATTGTTAAGGAATTTAAAAGAACTGGCCACATTCAAAGAAGGAGATGAATAGAGTGTTTTCTTCTTGTCAACTTTTATTTATTAATAAGTTTAATTAAAAAAAAGAGCAATCTTAGCACAGTGTCGGTTATCCATATGAAAATACCTATCAAACTGAGACATTTACCAAAATGTTAATTAAAAAACCCAGAAAGAACAACAGAAAAGTAAACTTTTGACTAGTATATCAGTAACAATAGCACCAATCTGATGGACTGAGATCCTCCAGTGGAAAATATTATGCATCTTTTAAATACCAGTTTCATGGTTTCAGATATAGACAGGTACATTCTGACTGTATACATGGAACTGTCAAATACTCCTCTTTGAAAGCATCTCATCTATCAAACGGTTTGGACTGCTGATGCTGGCTGCCATCTTTTGATAGAGGGAAGAGCTGCACAAAATGTTTACTTTGACAGTTGTTGTACTGTGTTTTGAACAGAAGTTGTGAAGGAGATTTGGGATATGCCTCAAGCTTGACACGAGGAAGAAGAGAGGGAAGTTTCTCTTGCATGTTGGGGGTAATGCAACATTTTAGCCAATAAAATCATTGCAGGTGTTATTCCCAGGAGAGAAAAGGTCCACTTCTAACATGGAGTTTCACATTTTCAACCCAAGTATATTTTAAGCTTGAGATTAAGAGAGAGAAATACTGACTTTGGGGGAAAAAAAAAAAGAAATAAAAAGAAAGCAAACTAGGGACCACAGTCCTGATTTCTGCATACTCAGTGTGGATTTATAAATTCATTTAAAATCTCTCCTTCACTAGTTTCTCTGATATTCACAGGTATCAGAAATAGAAAGATTCCTAGCATACGTTAAGACATGGTTGTCCTATAATGATGAAGAAGTGTTTATGTGTGTTTGACTGGATACATTCTTCACTTTGTTACCATATGTGCAACATGGTCAGATGGTTAATGAGTTTTCAGGGCTGAAATGCATCTGGTCCAACTTTAAACTTATGGTTTATAATACTTCACTGGAAAGCATGTAATTAATCTTTCAGAGGATAATCTACCATAACTCCTAAACTAATTAAGAATAGATATTCTTTTACAACGGGATTTGAAAATTAATCTGTATACAGGTTAAGAAAAAATAAAAAGTCTTTACATTGATAGAAGAGTAATAACATCTTAGATAAAATTGGCCCCTCACTTCCTCCTCCTCTTCCATATCCTGCTGATAGAAATATGCTCCTTCACTGAATGTATGCTTTAAGATAGCCTTTCCCTTAAGGAAAAGGTCAATCTCTTATACATCTGTTAATCCTGAGCATCTGGTAAACAATAGAAGCAGAGAAGGTGTTTACTGATCAAATTTTTGGAGTTAATTCATAGAGATCCCACCTTGCAAGTCATGAATTTACACAAGTATGTGGGAAAACATATGCACAAATATATTTATTCACACACACACACACACACACACACACATATATCCACATTTTATAAATGAATAAACTGAGGCCCAGAATTTTTTTAAAATATGTAAACCAAATTGATAGTTATGTTTCAGTCGTGATTCAAACAAAGAGGGCTTGATGGTTTCAAGTTCTTAGCACTATGCTAGATGAGCCACAAAATAGTTCCTCGTGTTGTTATAACTAAATTTTTGTAATAATTGTCATCTTCCTAATCATAGTGGCTTTAAAATTTAGAATAAGTATTATAAATAAATCATTTATAATAAATTATAATTCATTTTCTAGTAAAATTTCTACATGCTTTATTAGATAATAAAATGATATATACCTTTTCTTTTTGTTCAAAACATAAAAAATTTGTAAGGCATAATAAGCTACATCTTTGGCAGCATTAGATATTAAGAGGTTTTCTTCCTTTAAAATGTTGCTAGTATTAAAAATGTAATTGTTTTAATTCACATTTTATTTTAGCTTAGAAATGTTTTATGCATACTTACTGGTTGCATTTTTGCTTTAATTTTACGTTTATGCTTTTTGAAAATGTACCTATTTGTTTTTTCGTGTATTTCACAACAATTTGTGTAACATAACTAATTAACAATGAAACTGGATCGTTATTATACTAGATGTGAATTTGCCCTAGTATTTTGTTCATTCTATTATTTAATGTATGTTCTACAAAATAATGTTTAGTTTTCAAATCAACTTACCCTTTCCTCAAATAATTATATTTTGCTCAAGCTCAAGATATTTTTGACTTTAGAAATTTGATAAGGATTCCTTGATAGTTTTCCTATATGAATTACTTTTCTATATTTAATCTAGCAGAAACATATTTCAGTTTGTTATGTAAAATGACTCTTCTTTATTTTAAAAGAGATCTACAATAAAGACATGTTTATGAATTCATTTATTATTTCATTCATGCATGCATTCATTAATTCAACAAATCATTTAAAACACACTTTCAGTCATAGTGCTTATTGTTTAAGAAAGAAATATTGCTAAGATAGAAACTGTCTTGAGGAATTCAGAGTTTGTAGACTTATATCGGTGCAGTCTTCCTGAGTGATCATTTTCTAATAAAAGAGTGAATAATTATGGCATAGTCTATGGAACATATAAAAAAGAGTAAAACATAATTTAAATAATTTAAGAGCTATTATAAGTTAAGACTCAACTGAGAGAAATCAGCAAATTAAAATCTGTATTGTACCTCCCTAGCCCCCAATTACTCAGGTGTTAGAAGATTTATATAAACTCCCATTTTATTAAATCAAAAAATATGAAAAGGTAAAAAATATATATATAAAATGTATTATTACTGTAATTATTATAATCATAATTACTAACATAGATATCTGTATACTGTCTTTATTGCCTTAATAGACTGTAGGTCCTCATATTAATAGTTTTTAGTGAACCCACACTGGGTTGCATCAGACTTTCAGTAACTCTTGAGCTCGTAATGCCAAAATTTGAAAAAAAGGCTTTGATTCACCTCTCACTTTCTCCTTTTGAGGACTTCTACCTTGCATGCAGTAACGTCTCAACAAATGAATGAGAGTCAAGTCATTTTACTGGAATTAGTGCTAAGGTTTTTGGTCCAAATTAATAGGGTAAAGCAGTAAAAGAGAAAAGTTGAGTCAGCAGAAATCAAGAAACTGTGCAAAGAAAATACATTCACTCTTTATTTTGAAGATTCTGTTGTTAAATTCAGAGTATTGAAGGCCATAGCAAGGGTTTATGGTGGGGAAAAGTCCAATAGCATGGGGTTCTTTGTGGCCAGCAGAGACTAACTAAATTATAACTCTCAATTTTGCTGATCTTTTGTTTACATTGCCTTAGATAAGTTCTGGTCACTGTGCTCAACCTTCTACGGCTTCCTAGGTTCTCCTTTCATGTGCTCTATCAGATGAAGATCTTCTTATTGTAGAGTAGTCACTCAGATCTTTCTCCCCCCAGATTTATTGAGATGTTGATATGGTTTGACTGTGACCCCATCCAAATCTCATATTGAATTGTAACTGCCACAATTCTGAATGTGTCATGGGATGAACCTGGTGGGAGGTAATTAAATCCTGTGCTGTTCCTGTGATAGTGAATAAGTCTCATGAGATCTGATGGTTTTAAAAATGGGAGATTACCTGCACAAGCTCTTTTCTTTTGTCTGCTGCCATGTGAGACATGCCTTTTACCTTCTGACATGATTGTGAGGTCTCTTCAGGCATATGGAATTGTAAGCCCAATAAGCCTCTTTCTTTTGCAAATTTACCAGTCTCAGGTATGTCTTCATTACCAGTGTGAAAACAGACTAATACAGGTATAATTAGAAAATAAAAGTGGAAAACACTTAATATGTACAATATGTTTTGATATAGCTATACACTATAAAATGATTACAGTAGTCAAGTTTATTAACACATCAATCACTTCATACAGTTCCCATTTTTCTGTACTGACAAAATCTGAGATTCACTTTATTCAAGTATACAACAAAGTATTATTAATTATATTCAGCATTTTGTACATTAGATCTCAATAACTTACTCATCCCGCGTGACTAAAATTTTATACCCTTTGGTCAAAGTTGCCCCATTCTCTTCCTCACCACCAGCCCCTGGAAACCATGAAAACCAAAAATGACAGATTAATTCTGCACCAGCAACTGAGGTATCCAGGTTCCCTCACTGGCACTGACTAGACAAGTTGTATGTTTTTTGGTCACTGTAGCATTGTGGTATAGTTTGAAGTAGGGTAAGTGATGCCTCCAGTTTTTTCAATTTGCATAGGATTGTGTTGACTATTGGGGATTTTTATGTTTGTTTCTAAATGGATTTTAGTAGTTTTTCTATTTCTGTGAAAAGTGTGCTTAATAGTTTCATAGAAATCATATTGAATCTATAGATCGTTTTGGGCAGTATGTTTCTTTTAATGATATTGATCCCATCCATGAGCATGGAATGGTTTTCTATTTGTGTGTGTCCTCTCTTATTTTCTTGAGCAGTGGTTTGTAGTTATCTTTGAAGAGGTGCTTTGCTTTCCTTGTTAGCTGTATTCTTAGGTAACTTATTCTCAGCATTTGTTTCTTGAAACAAATCTTTCATAATTATATAAAATGTTAATAATAGGAAAAACTGAGTATGGAGTATATACTATGGTATTATATAGAGTAGTTTCATTGCTAGCATCTCTCATCTGTATATGAGAAAAATGTTACATATATGTAAACAAAGAATTTGTTAATGATTAATTTATGAAATAATTTATAAAATGAAATATAATAATACAATTCAATAAACATTAAACAAGTATTTTAACAAAAAATTTATAGAAGTAAGAATATTAAAATTTAATAAACCTATGGAATGATGCTTTATATACTGATTCAATGGAGAATACAAATTAATACTGTAATGAGATAGTACTATACACCCTCTAGAACGAACAATTTTAAAAGATTGACAATATCTGCCCCTATACAGCAAAAGATTTTCTACTCCTGCTCTTTACTATTTCTTATGCAGCAGACTCTTTTCTGAAATATGACTTTCATTTCCAACTTTTTAGATGTGTTTTCTTCTATTTTAATGCTCTTCTGTTAGTTTATAATATGTCTGAATCCATCTATGGTTTGAACATTTATTAAAAAATAAAGCATATTATCTCTACTTCCTTTAAATGTGGGATTGGATTTCATCATAACTTTTCTTCAGTTTCCTGGGGTTTTTTCTTTATGGGATCTGTCACTTATTTGCCTTTGCTGCTTTTGTTCTCTCTCTTTTCTTTTCCTTTCTTATTCCTTTTGTCATTTTTCTCTTATTATTACTCATATTTAAATTTGGAGTCATTGATGGTGTACTTGCCATGTAATGCTAAATGATATGGTAATAATTAATCCCCAACTTATAATTAATATATATAACACACAGTTCAGTTTTATCTTGTTACCCTTCTCACTTTAGGATCAAAGTATATGTAACAGTTACCATCTGGATTACTACCCGGAACCAAGACAGAGAAAAAGGAATCCCTACAAACAATCTCTGGGGCAATGAAGTTATCTATCGTAATTTATGCTCATAATTCATTGACCAGAACACATCACATGTCTCCCAAGAACTATAGGAAGTTAAGAAGTGCAATTCTAGCCAGCGCCTGCAATATTTGGAGAGCAACATTAATGACTACTACAAGGGTGGGGATTGGCTAGCTTATATAGTTTCCAATTGTAATGTAAGTTTTTTTCTTACTACTTGATCATGAATTCCACTACTTCTGTCAATCAAAAGTGTATTTCCCTTCAACTTTTGGCCTCAATATGTGAGTAGGGTTAATAGAACTATTATTTAAATCAGCGGTTGTTTGCATTTTGATCTATTATCACACACATACTCCTCCTCACCATCTTCCATGTCTTTTAGGACCCTCATTCTTCCTAGATATGTGTCTTAAGCCATAGAAATGGCACATTAGCATGATTTCTTCCCTAGAAACTTTTATGCTGATGTTGTGTGATGTCACCCTGTAGCTCTACAGATAGTCAAGTCTCTGGTTTGGAAGATGGTAAAGAAAAAGTCAATGTGATTGACCTATGCTACAGCATTTCTGTTTTGAGAGCTCAATTTTCTGATGAAGTCTCAGAAGATATGCACAATTTTGAACATTCACTACCATTTAATCCATATTTAATTGTATCTGGCAGGAACATAACAATCTTTTGGTTTGGTTTGGAATGTTATTATTCTTTCATTTTTTTGTTTCAGCTATTTATTATGTCAAGGGAAAAAAAAGGAAAGTTTACAGAAAGGGAGAAAAAAGAGTAAAATTTTATACTTCTATACTTCAAGGAAAGTTCCTCTGATCGCTCCCCTAATTCTTTAATGGAACTTTATAACTGTTCACAGACTCAGGACACTAAAGGGTTTTTTTTTCTCTTTTTTCAGCTTATGTTTCTCCCTTATCCCCTGGGTTGTGTGAGTACTAGCTTCAAAATATTGATCCTTCATCCTGTCTTTGTTTTCCCGCTTCACGTCTTTATTTTTCTTACCTCTACTCTTAAACTTTGCTTCTGTCTCTTTAATCATTTCCCTTCCAATTCATTCCAAGTACTATGAACAAATAAATTTTCTTCAAACAATCATCTCTAAGACAAATACTACTTATTGTCTAATATAAAGTTAGCCTTACGCTTTTCACTTAGAACACTGACATGAAATCTTGTTTAGTTGAAACATACACTATACAAATACAAAAGCAAACTGAGACTAAATCTTAAACCTTAAATGTTTTGCAAATTTAAGAAATTCAGACTTCAGAGAGCATAACACATACACACACAGAATATTTTTTATTGACTGTAGTCAAAATATCTCTATTGACTGACTCTATCGCCCAATAGCTCTAATTCTCTCATTTATTTATTTACTGTTGTAAAATACGTTTTATTGCCTATATTGTGCCTCTGTAAGGTCAAACACAATGTCTGCTCATATCAATATCCAAGCAACATCTAATTCAGATAAATTAATTAACAATAATAGATTATACTGATATATTGAACATGATATATTTTTCAAAATTGTACTAGAAAATACAGATCACTTGCTTTTAATAAATAAGTTTGATGTTTTATTATTCCTTTATTCTTCTATTTTACACTGTATCTTAGTAAATGCTTGTAAGTTCTCCAATAATTTTTGATGAATTTGTGATCAAATTTGTTACTCATCCTTTTATAGCCCTCTTGGTTTTCTTAATGTATCAAACCTGCATGCTGTCCTTCATGGCAAGAAAAATTTCTGCAGAGCTTTTTAAAATTTTCTTAAAATTTCTAACATAGAGCCATAGAATATTATAGCTACGAAGCCCAAGTTTATTAGCAGTAAAAACTAATTTTATTGACTATAAGTAGAGGTACAGTTTGCTACTTTAAATTATTACTATATCATACATATAGTAAAACTACATTTGGCCAGCAGTGTGTGTATTTCTTAATTAAATTTAATTCATTGTAGAACTATCTAATATATCTTGTTAACAATTTACACTAAAACAATTATCTATTAAAAAACTTTTTATTCAGTTTTTATGGTTAAAATGAGATGGGTACATTTTTTCTTAAAATTATTTTTCCTCATCCTTGTTTTTGTTAAAGAGTATAACAAATTCTTGATATGTAAGATGTTTACCAACTGCCAAAATATTTTTTAATTTATGACTTCAAAAATCTGTGCTGCCATAGTTTTTCCACCATTAACAGAGGATTTTGTTACAAATTAACAGCATAGTAGACTTAGTTTTTCCTGTATTTAAACAGGCCATCTACTTGGGACAGTCTTTGAAATATGTCTATTTACATAACAATGATAATGTTTTAATTAAGTTATTCATAGCTCGATCTCTGATACTTTGATTTTCTGAAATTAGTGCTTTATGTTCCTATAAAAATACAGAAATAATTGTAATAGAATGACATGATTTTATGTGTTCAACATTTAGAGAATAATGATTGTCTATTAGAAGTCAGGCACTATTACTAATAGCCTTTACCTTCTATAAAGGAAAAGTGGGAGAATTTGGACACAAAAGACAATGTTTCCTAACATTTTTCAAGTCATAGCACAGATAGGCATCAACACTGTCCATTCAGCTCACTGGAATTAGATTCAAAGCTGGTGTTGTGTACCCAAAGGTCCAGACACCCAAATCTCTGTCAGCTCCCTCAAAGTTCAGTGGACCTGGGTACAATTGCAACCTATTCACAGCACAGCAGTGAACTGCTCTCACTTATGGAGATCTGAAAGCAAGAATACACGAGAGAGAAGCAACAGAATACACAGAGGCAAAAGGCAAAGGGGACATTTTTTACTGACAATTTTGACTCAACTGTGACCTGTCGCCTGTAAGCAGCTACTGGGTCCATAATTTTTTTTTTTTTTTTTTTTTTGTCTCAAACAACTGGTACAATATGTTGCTTGAAAAACAATTTTTCCCATTTTAAAAAGGTACACTGTTGCATATATCATCTATTATTTAATTCTCCAATGGCATCTAATGCAGTACGTTGTAGAAATATTTATATAAAGAAGCATAGTTAGAAAGTGGCATTAGCAAAATAATGGAATAAGAGTTTTCTACTGTCATCTTCTCACAATTTACTGAATTTGAAAACCACCAATGGACAAGAGTACATTTATGGGAATCTAGAAGTACAGCAGAGATGTTTTAGCATACCACTTGAGAAAAAAAATCTAAGAATAGGTGCATTAAAGAAGGTAAGAAGAAGAGTTTCACTATATTCCCATCACCCTTCTTCCAAGACAACACAGTTCAGTGCCAAAGAGAACCCCTTGGTATAGGATTCTTCACATAGGGAAAGGAAGTATGTAATGAGTGAGCGTCCAGCTTCCCTAGCTCTGCAGGACACTACCCAAGGGGCCCGCCTTCTTCTCACCCCACCTAGAATACTAAGGGTATCAATACAGCTGAATGGCCAAGAGAGGCTGAGAGAAAAGAAGTGAATTTAGGATTTATAGCAATCAGTGCTTAAAACTAAAAAAGGGCTATATTTCTATAAACTGCTCTTCAGACTGTATCAAGAGACCTTCCACTGTTTGAGACCTCTCACCAGCTGACTCACACTAACTGGCACATAGGCACCACCAATGCTCCATGCACCTCTTCCCTCCCCATGGCACACTCTGTGTGTGTGTGGCCCCTAGATTGCAAATATGAGCTTCTGAAGATGGTTCATAGTATGTTCAATTAGCCAGCTTGACTCTGTGGAATTGAGAAAAGACAGACAAAATTGACAATTTCAAGGCACTGCCTTAGGGAAAATAAACTGGAGACTCTAGGCACCCAAACTTCTTTTGGAGAGCAGGAGAAAGCATATGTAGTAAGAGATAGATAGAAGGCAAAATTAAATTTGAAAATCCACATACACACATGAACAAAACATGAGGTTCAACAAACAGATAAAAATCATTAAAAAAGGAAAAACAGAAATCCTGGAGCTGAAGAATGCAATAAATAAAATAATAAAATTTAAAAATGCAATTGAGAGCTTCAATGAGAGACTTGATTAAGCAGAAGAAAGAATTTGTGCCTTAAAGACAAGGCACTTATAATTACTCAGTTAGAGGATGGAAGAAAATTAAAAAGAATATGAAAAGCCTACAGAACTTGTATTGGCCACCATGAAGAGGAAGCATGTGAAGATCTTGGCGGTCCCAGAAGGAGAAGAAAATAGAAAGAGAGAAAGGCTTATTTAAGAAAATAATGGTTGAGAATTTCCCAAATCCTAAGAAGAGATGGACATCAAGGGTACATGAGACTCAGATGGCAGATAGGAAGCAGGACTAACTTTCAGCTCTCAGAAGGACAGAGCAGCATGTGAAGACACATTGTGAACTTTTGTTCCAAGAACTACTGCAGGAACATACCAGGAAAACCTGAAGAATTCAAAGACTCTTTGAAAGAAGTGTCTTGCGACTGCAAATTCTATGAGACATCCCAAAATCTGGATGTCCAAAGCATGAGAGGTATAAAATTCACCTCCAAACACAAACCCACAATGGGGAACCTGAAAATTCAGATCACAGGAGAAGCATTTAAACTTACCTAGAAATGAAATGAATTTAGAAAGCCAGAGACATATAAAAGTAGAAGAGGCAGCAGCTGGAAGAGCCCTGTAGGCACTCCCAGTTCCCAGGGAAGCCATCTCTGACTCTATCTCACAGGGGTCCTTGTGGAGGGCTGACAGCGTAATTAGAGAAGGTCTACAGAGAGAAGGAAACATCAGCTGAACTCTGTAATAATTTCAACCGAGCATGAATTTTCCTGGGCAGAATTTGAAGATGACCCAGTTTATTTCTCAACAGGGAGACTTGTAACCTAAGGCAAGATCCCAGCTCTCGCTCACTGGCTACCTGTATATAAACTCTGTGCTGTTAGTGGAGCATGGTGGGAGTGAGACTTGCCTCGCTGGTTGCATAGGAGCTGAGTGAGGCCTGTCACTGCTGACTTGACTTTCCCCTACTTTCCTGGTAACTTTTATGACCTAGCAGAGGCAGTCACAATCCCCCTGGGGACATAACTGCATTTTCCTGAAAACAACACCCCTATCCCCCACAATGGACACAGCAAGCCCCACACAAAGAGAGTCTGAGCTCAGTTACACCTAACCCTGACCCTACCTGATGAATCTCTATCTGCCTTGGTAACCAAAGACAAAAGATATAATATTGTGGGATTTTATGGCTCCACCCATCACCTGAGAAGCCCAAATACTTATCCAGGCAACCTTAGGGCCAGCTTATATCCCCACCATATTACCACAGCTGATGCTCTTTTGAAAGCACCACCTGCTGTCTGGAGGCCGACCAACTCGAGCCATTATAAGAATTCATAAAAGAACAGCCCTACTTCAAAAAAGGAAAAAACAACAGCTAATTCCACCTCTGGTAATATCCTGACTAATCAGAAGTGCTGAGTCTGTCCATGTGACAACTTCACTGATAGCATAACCAGCATTTGAGAAAACCAGCCCAATAAACAAAACTACAACCAAGGACCCTCACAGAGTCTACTTCACTTTCCTGCTACTTTCACTGGAGCAGGTGCTGGTATCCATGGCTGAGAGACCTGAAAGTAGATCACATCACATTACTCTGCAGACACTCCCCTGTACCAGCCCAGAGCCCAGTATCTCTTCCACTGGGTGGCTAGACCTAGAAGAGCAATAACATTCAGTGCAGGCTGGCACTCAGCAAGCCCCATCCCTAAGGTAGAGGGGAGAGGACCACATTAAATGATCACCCCATAGGACAAAAGAATCTGAACAGTAGCCCTGGGAGCCACAGATCTTCCCTCTGACATATTCTACCCAAATGAAAAGAAACCAGAAAAACAACTCTGGCAATATGAAAAACAAATGTTCTTTAACCCTCCTGAAAAATCACACTAGCTCACCAGCAATGGGTCCAAGAAGACATCTCTGAATTGCCAAACAAACAAACAAAAACACCAAAACAAAAGAAACAGACAAACAAAAAAACAGGAAGTCCTTTAAGTTACTCAAGGAGGCATCAGAGAAAGGTCAAATACAACTTTAAAAAATTTTTAAAAATACAAGATATAAACAAAAAAAATCTACAGAGAAGTAGATATCATAAATAAAAAACAATCAGTACCTCTGGAAATGAATGATGCACTAAGAGAAAGCTAAATACACTGGAATATTTCAACAATAGAATTGAACAAGTAGAAAAAACAATTTCAGAGATCAAAGATGGCTTTGAATTAACCCAATCTGAAAAAGACAAAGAAAAACAAATTTAAAAAATGAAAAAAGCCTCCAAGAAGTTTGGGACTGTCTTAAACAACAAAACCTAAAAAATAATTGATGTTCCTAAGGAAGAAGAGAAATCAAAAAGTTTGGAAAACTTACTTGATGGAATAATGGAGAAAACTTCACTTGCCTTGCTAGAGGGCTAGACAACCAAATACAAGATGCTCAAAGAACACTCAGAAAATTTATTGCAAAAAGATCATCACATATGCACAGAGTCAGCAGGTCAGCCAAAGTCAAGATGAAAAGAAGACTCTTAAGAGCAGTGAGGCAAAAGCATCAAGTAACCCTTAAAGAAAAAACCGATCAGATTTACAGCAAATTTCTCAGCAGAAACCCTGAAAGATAGAAGGCATTGGGGTTCTATCTGTAGCTTCCTTAAACAAAACCATTATCAGCTAAGAATTTTATATCCAGCAAAACTAAGCTTCATAAATGAAGAAAAGATAAATATTTCAGACCAACAAATGATGAGAGAATTGCTACTACCAAGACAGTGCTGTAAGAACTACTAAAAGGAGTTCAAAATCTGGAAACAAAACCTTGAAATACACCAAAATAGAATTTCCTTAAAGCATAAATCTCTCAGGGCCTATAAAACAACAAAACAATAATTTAAAAACAAAAAAGGTATTCAGGCAACAACTAGCACAATGAGGAGAAGTGTATCTCACATCTCAATACTGACATTAAATGTAAATGGCCTAAATGCTCCACTTAAAAGATAGAGAATGGCAGAATCAATAAGAATTCACTAACCCCAAGTACCTGCTGTCTGGAAGAGACTTACCTAACATATAAGGACTCACATAAACTTAAAGTAAAGGGGTGGAAAAGATATTCTATGCAAATGGACACCAAAAGTGAGCAGGAGTAGCCATTCTTTTATCAGACAAATTAGACTTTAAAGCAAAAACAGTTAAAAAGATGAAAAGGAACATTATAAAATGATAAAAGGACTAGTTTAACAACAACAAAATCACAAGCCTAAATGTATATGCACCTAACACCGAAGCTCCCAAATTTATAAAAGAATTACTACTAGACTTAAGAAATGAGATAGATGGCAGCACACTAATAGTGGAAGAATTTTATACTCCACTAACAGCACTGGACAGGTCATCAAGACAGAACATCAACAAAGACACAGTAGACTTAAACTATACCCTAAAACAAATAGACTTAACAGATATTTACAGAAAATTTTACCCAACAACTGCATTATTCTTTGTTCATCAGCACATGGAGCATTCTCCAAGATAGACAACATGAAAGGCCACAGAACAAGTCTTAATAAGTTTAAGAAAATTGAAATTATATGAAGTATAATTTCGGACCACAGTATAATAAAATTAGAAATCAACTCCAGAAGGAATCCTCATAATTACGCAAATACATGCTGCTCCTGAATGATCACTGAGTCAACAATTAAATCAAGAGTGAAATTTAAAAATTCTTTGAACTGATGGATAACAGTGACACAACCTATCAAAACCTCTCAGATTCCACAAAAGTAATGCTAATGGTTAAGTTCATAGCATTAAATGCCCACATTGAAACCTCTGAAAAAGCACAAATAGACAATCTAAAGTCATACCTCACGGAACTGAAGAAACAAGAATAATACAAACCCAAACCCATGAGAAGAAAAGAAATAATCATGATAAAAGCAGAAGTAAGTGAAAGTGAAACAAACACAAAAATACAAAAGATAAATGAAACAAAAATCTGGTTATTTGGAAAGGTAAACACAATAGTCCATTAGTAAGATTAACCAAGAAAAGAAGGGAGAAGATCCAATAACCTAAATTAGAAATGGAACAGGAGATGTTACAATCAATACCACAGAAATACAAAAAGATCTTTCAAGGCTACTATGAATACCTTTAAATGCACAAACTAGAAAACCTAGAGGAGATAGATAAATTCCTGGAAATATACAAACCAGGAAAAATACAAACTCTGAACAGAACAATAACATGCAGCAAGATTGACAAAGAAAATTTAAAAAAAAATCAAAAACAAAAAAAGAAAGGTTTAGGACAGAGGATTTACAGCTGAATTCTATCAGACATTCAAAGAAGAACTGGTACCAATCCTATTGAAACTATTTCACACCATAGAGAAAGAGAATCCTCCCTAAGTCATGGAAAAGAAAAAATATCTTGGAACCTCCAAATCACTAAACTAAAGGGAAAAATCAAGCTGGGAACTTCTTAGGGAAAACTTGCCTCCCATTCTATTCAGTCACTCCTCTTGTCACTGAGAAAAATTCATGCATGATTGCCTCCTTTGGAGAGGCTAAGCAGAAACTGAAAAGAATGCAACTATTTGTCTCTTGTCTACCTACCACCAGAAGGCCCCCTCCCTGCTTCCAGTTGTCCCACCTTCCCAGGCCACTAATGTTTATCTTACATAAATTGATCAATCTTTCGTGTCTTTCTAAAATGTATAATACGTTCTGATCACCTTGGGCACATATTGTCAAGACCTCCTGACTCTGTGTCATGGGTGCACGTCCTCAACCTTGGCAAAATAAACTTTCTAAATTAACTGAGACCTGTCTCACATTTTCTGGGTTTACAATTATATGTAGTCAGTATCACCCCATTATCAAAACCAGGAAAGGAAACAACAGGAAAAGAAAATTGCAGACCAATATTCCTGAAGAACATAGATGCAAATATTGTTAAGTAAATACTGCTAACCAAATTCAACGGTGCATCAAAAACATAATCTGCCATGATCAAGTGGGTTCATACCAGGTATTCAGGGATGGCTTAACATACTCAAGTAAATAAATGTGATACTCCACATAAAGAAAATTAAAAACAAAAATCACATGATCATCTTAATAGACACAGAAAAAGCATTTGACAAAATCCAGCCACAATTTATGGTTAAAACCCTCAGCAACATTGACATAGAAAGGACAAACCTTAAGGTAACAAAAGATACCTATGACAAACCCATAACTAAAATTATACTAAATGGGGGAAAGTTGAAGACATTCCCCCTGACAACTGGGACAAAAGAAGATGCCCACTTTCACCACTTCTATTCAACATAGTAGTGGAAGTTCTAGCCAGAGCAATTAGACAAAGGCAAAAATAAAGGGCATATAACTTGGTAAAGAGGAAGTCAAACTGTTGCTGTTCCCAAAGGATATCATTGTATATCTAAAAAATCCTAGAGACTCATCCAAAAAACTCCTAGATTTGATCAATAATTTCAGTAAAATTTCAATGTACACAAATCAGTACCACTACTATACATCAACAGTGAAGAAGATGAGAATCAAATCAAGAACTCAACTACTTTTACAATAGTTGTAAAGACAAAAACAAACCAAAAAAACTTAGGAATATATCAAACCTAGGATGTGAAAGACCTCTATAGGGAAAACTACAAAACACTGCTTAAATAAATTATAGAAGGCACACACACACACAAAATAGAAACACATCCAATATTAATTGAATTGTGAAAATGACCATACTGCCAAAGGCAGTCTACAAATTCAAGGTAATTTCCATCAAAATAACATCATCATTCTTCACAGAACTAGAAAGAACAATCCTCAACTTCATATGAAACCAAAAAAGAGCCTACATAGCCAAAGCAAAGCTAAGCAAAAAGAATAAGTCTGGACACATCACATTACCCAACTTCAAACTCTACTGTATGGCTATGGTCACCAGAACAGCATGATGCTCACACAAAAATAAACACATAGACTAATGGAACATAATACAGAACCCAAAAAGAAAGCTCAATACTTACAGCTAACTGATCTTTACAAATCAAACAAAACATAAATTGGGGAAAAGACACCCTATTCAACAAATGGTGCTGGGATACCTGGCAAGCTACATGTAGAAAATGAAACTGGATCCTCATCTCTCACCTTATACAAAAATCAACTCAAGATGGATCAAGGACTTGAATCTAAGACCTAAAACCATAAAAGTTTTAGAAGATAACAATGGAGAAAACCTTCTAGACACTAGCTTAGTCATAGACTTCATGACTAAGAACCCAAAAGCAAATGAAGCAAAAACAAAGATAAATAGAAGGGAATTAATTAAACTAAGAAGCTTCTATATAATGAAAGAAATAATCAGCAAAGTAAGCAGACAACCCACAAAGTGGGAGAAAATCTTCATAAACTATGCATCTGACAAAAGACTAACATCCAGAATTTACAAATAACTCATATCAGTAAGAATACAAGAAATAATCTCATCAAAAAATCGGCTAATGATATGAATAGACAATTCTCAAAAGAAGATATACATACAAATGGACAACAAACATGAAAAATACTCAACATCATTTATAATCAGGGAAATTCAAATTAAAGCCACAATGCAATACCACCTTATGTTATAATTTAAAAATCAAAAAATAATAGATATTTGTGTGGATGTAGTTAAAAGGGAACAATTTTACATTGCTGGTAGAAATATAAACTAGTACAACCACTGTGGAAAAAAGTATGAAAATTCCTTAAATATCCGAAAGTAAATTTACTATTTGATCCAGCAATCTCACAACGGGGTAGCTACCCAGAAAAAAAGAAGTCACTGGGCCTGGCACAGTGGCTCACACCTGTAATCCCAGCACTTTGGGAGGTTGAGGTGAGTGGATCCCCTGAGGTCAGGAGTTCAAGACCAGCCTGGCCAATGGTGAAACCTCAGGTCTACTAAAAATACAAAATTAGCCAGGCATGGTGGTGCACACTTGTAGTCCCAGATACTCAGGAGGCTGAGGGAGAAGAATCACTTGAACCTGGAAGGTGAAGCTTGCAGTGAACTGAGATCATGCCATTGAACTCCAGCCTGGGCAACAGAGTGAGGTGTTTTCTCAAGAGAAAAAAAAGAAGCCATTATATGAAAAAGATACTTGCACACACATGTTTAGAGCAACACAATTTGCAATTGCAAAAATATGGAACCAGCCCAAATGCCCATCAATCAGGAAGTGGATAAAGAAAATGTGGTATATATATTCTGTGGAATACTACTCAGCCATATATAGGAAAGAAATAATGGCATTCAAAGCAATTAGGATGGAGTTCCAGACTATTCTCAGTTAATAAGTAAGAGCTAAGGTATGAAGTTGCAAAGGCATAAGAATAATAAAATTGACTTTGGGGACTGGAGAAAAAGGACGAGAGAAGGGTGAGTAATAAAAGACTACATACTGGATAAAGTATAAAATGCTCAGGTGATACGTGCACCAGAATATCAGCTATCCTACTAAAGAACATATCCATGTAACCAAACACCACCTGTTCCCCAAAAACCTACTGAGGTGTACATGAGACTTTTTATATTTCCTTTTGGAAACAGATTCAACAAAGAATAAAACTTCACTGAAATATGTAATAACCGAATTGTCAAAAATCAAAAAGAATTTTGAAAATAGCAGGGGAAGAGAATTGTCAGATACAAAAAAACTTTTATTAGCCTATCAGCAAATTTCTTGGTAAAAAACCTTTAGGGTGAGAAAACAATGGGATGATGTAATCAAAGTGCTAAATGAAAAGATACTACAAACCAAGAATACTTTACCTGGAATAGCTGTCCTTCAGAAAGGAAGGAGACATACAGAATTTCTCAGCAAACAAAAACTCACAGAGTTCATTAACATCAAACCTACCTCACAGCAAATGCTAAAGATTCTTCAAGCTGAACCAAAATAATTCAAATTAGTAACAAAAAATATGAAAGTATAAAATTTACTGGAAAAGGTAAGTATGTGGTAAAATTAAGAATACTCTAATATTGGAATTGCAGTGTACAAATCACTATTCATCCTAGTAGGAAGGTTAACAAACCAAAGTATTTAAAATAACTATGACTACCAAAAGTCATTAGCAGATATGCAGTATTAAACACACACACACACACACACACACACACACACACATTTTGCACATTTTGACATCAAAAGCATAAAATGTTGTGGGGGTAAGTATAAGTGTTAAGTTTTGGTATAAGTACAAGATTAAGTTTCTATGGGCTTAACTAAATAGCTACAACTATAAGGTATTTCATGTAAACCCCATAACTACCAAAAACCCACTTGTATACAAAAGAGAAAGAGGTAGAAAAAAAAGCATAATACCACACAAAGCTCATAAAATCACAAAGGAAAACAGCAAGAGAGGACAAAAGGAACAAAGAAACCACTATATAGTCAGAAATGACTAATAAAAAGATAATTGTAAGTAATCTTTATCTATCAATAGTTACATTAAATGTAAGTTAACTAAATTTTCCAATCAAAGGACATAGGGAGACTAAATCAAAAAAAAGAAGAAAGAATACAAGACCAATTATATACTGCCTACAAGAAACTTATTTATTTTTTTAGGATGTATATAGGCTTAAAGTGAAGAGATTAGTTAAGATACTATGTGCAAATGAGAAACCAAAGAGAGTGGCATAGGCATACTTATATTGGACAAAATAGACATTAAATGTCCCAGGAAACAAATAAGGTCATTGTATAATGATAAAGGTATCAATTAATCAAGATGGTATAACAGCTATATATATATCTTACATCAGAACTTCTAAATGTGTAAAGTACATATTCAGCTCAGAAAGGAGATACAGATAACAGTACTATACTATAATGGAATGGTAGAGGTCTTCAATGCCTGGCTTACAACAATGGATAAATCATCCAGAAAAACAATCAAATAGAAAACATTGAGCTTGAAGTACACTTTAGACTACAGGGACTTAACAGAAATATACAGAATATTTCATCCAATAGCAGAATAATACACATTTTTTTCAAGTGTACTGGGAACAT
Organism: Callithrix jacchus; assembly: GCF_049354715.1. Taxonomy (NCBI): domain Eukaryota; kingdom Metazoa; phylum Chordata; class Mammalia; order Primates; family Cebidae; genus Callithrix; species Callithrix jacchus. The sequence goes on from NC_133507.1 coordinate 84,389,301, forward strand.
TCTTCAGGAAAATAAATCATATATTAGGCAGAAGACAAGGCTTTAAACATTCAAGAAGACTGAAGTCATATCAAGTATCTCTTCTGACAAGAATGAAATAAAACTAGGTATCAAACACAGGCAAGAAATAAATCAAAAGTTAAATAAAAAATATCTTGAAACAAGTAAATTGGAAACAAACCATACAAAAACTTGTGGGATGCAGCAAAAGCAGTTCTTAGAGAAAAGTTTATAATAATGATTACTTATATAAAGAAAAAAGGGAAGCTCTCCAAAAAATCATCTCACTTCACATAATAAGGAACTAGAAAAAAAGAAAAGAAAACAAAACAAAACAAGAAAACCAGAGTAAGCCTAAAGTTGGCAAAAGGAAAAAAGTAATAAAGAGTGAAATAAAATGGAGACAAAACAACAGAAAATATCACTAAAATTCAGAGTTGGTTTTTTGATAAGATAAAGAAAACTGGTACACTTTTTGTTAAACCAGGGGAAAAAAAAGAAATGATTTAAATAAATAGAGTCAGATATAAATAGGAGACAATATAAATGTTATCATAGACCTACAAAGGATAATAAAAAGAATTTTTAAAAACTACTAGAAGCAAAAATCTAAACAGGCCAGTAATGATTAAATCATTATTTTAAAATCTCCCAACAAAGCAAAGCCCAGGACCAGATTGCTTCACTAGTATATCAGACCAAACATTTAAAGAAGAATTAACATCAAGCCTTTTCAAACTCTCCCTCCAAACTGAAGAGGATTGAATATTTCCAAACTTATTTTCAAGGCTAGCATTACCCTGATACTTCAAACAGACAAGCAAAGTAAATTACAGACCAACATTTGTGATAGATTCCTTTATACCAAAATAGGTATAAAGGAACATTCCTTAACATAGTAAAGGACAAAGATGACAATCCCACAACCCCGATCATACTCAATGGTAAAAAACTGAAAGTTTTTCTTCTTAGAATAGTAATAAGAATGTCCACTCTCACCACTTCTATTCAACATAGTACTAGAAGTCCTAGCCAGAGTTATTAGGCAAGAAAAAGAAGTAAAAGTCATTTATATAGAAAAGGGTAAAGTAAAATGTCTTTGTTTAAATATGACATGATTTTATGTAGAGAAAAATTCTCAAGACTCCAACAAATAACTGTTACAATTAATGAACAAATTTAATAAAGTTTCAAGGTACAAAATAAACATTTGAAATTCTGTTACATCTCTATCCACCAACAGCAAACTCTCTGAAAAGAAATTAAGAAAATAATTCCATTTGCAATGACATCAAAAACAGTAAAATACGTAGGAATACATTTAACCAAGGAAGTGAAAGAGCTATACGCTGTGAATTATAAAACACTGATAAAAGAAATTAAAGACACAAATCAATGAAAAGATACTCAATGTTCTAAATAGGAAGAATTAATTTTGCTAAAATTTCTATACTAAAATGATTTACATATTTTATGCCATACTTCTTATAATTCTAATGAAATTTTTCTCAGAAATAGAAAAAAATCCTAAAATTTGTACAAATCTAGAATGACACTGAATAGCTAAAACAACCTTATACAAGAACAACTGGAAGCATTAGACTTCCTGATTTCAAATTAAATTACAACTCTATAGCAATCAAAACACTATGACAATAACATACAAATAAATACATATGCTAATAGAATAGAAAGCTCACAAATAAAGTGATATGTGTGTGTATATGTATAACATATATATGTATATAGTCAACTAGTCTTTCACAAACTTCCAAGAATACACAATGGGGAAAGGATAATGTCTTCAATAAATATTCTTGGGAATATATTGAATATCCACATGCAAAGAATGAAACTGGACCCATATCTTCCAGTTTTACTATACACTATACCACACATTAAAATCAGCTCAAAATGGATTAAAGAAATAAATTTAAGACCAGACTACAAAGCTACTACATGAAAAATAGAAAACCATTCCTTGACACTGTTTGGACAATGATTTTTTGATATAACCTCAAAAACAGGGCAACAAAAGCAAAAATATTACAAATTATGCCACATCAAATTAAAATGTTTCTTCTCAGCAAAATAAATAATGAACACAATTAAAAGGCAACTTATAGAAGGGCAAAAATATTTGCAAATCATGTATCCAAGAACAGGTTAATATTCAAAATATATAAAGAATTCATGCAATGCAACACATAAAAACATGTAACCTGATTAAAGAATGGGCACATAATCTGAATAGACATTTTATTTCCAAAGAGGAGATACAAATGGGGGCAATAGGTAAATGAAAAAGTCCATAATATCACTAGTAAACATTGAAATTCAAATTGAAACCACAAAATGATGTTACCTCACACCCATTAGGATAGCAATTATCAAAAAGTCAAAAAAAGCAAGTGATGGTAAAAATGTGAATACTAATGAGCCCTTGTCCAATATTGGTGGCAAAGTAAATTGATAGTATCAATTCCAAATGATACTATCAATTTACATTGCCACCAACATTGTGGAGATTCCTCAAACAACTAAAACTTTAAGCATCATATGATCCAGTAATCCCATTTCACCACTTATTTATGTGCATATATATGTGTGCATATGCATATATGTGTGTGTATAAATTCACATATGTATGCGTGTATGCAAATTCACTGTCTTGAAGAGCTGTCTGTTCTCCCATGTTCACTGCAGCATTAGTCACATTAGTCAAGCTATGAAACAAAAGTGTGTATTGACAGATGAATTAATGAAGAAAATGTGATACATAAATACGCAGAGAGGAATATTATTCAGCCTTAAAAGTGAAATAAATTCTGCCATTTTTGACAACGTGGGTGAATTTGTAGGACACTATGATAAGCAAAATAAACTGGACACGACAAAGCAAATACCACATGATCTCACTTATATGTGGAATCTAAACATGTTGGGCTTACAGAAACAGAGTGGAATGATGGCTGTCAGTGACTAGAAGAGGGAACACATGGGGATATGCTGACCCAGGGGTATAAGCATTCAGTTACAAGATGAATAAGTTCTGGAGATCTAGCGTACAGCATGGTGACTATAGTTAACAGTTTTGTGGAAGACAGTGTGGCACTTCCTCAAGGACCTAGAAATAGAAATTCCATTTGATCTAGCAATCCCATTACTGGATATATATCCAAAGGATTATAAATCATTCTACAATAAGGACACATGCACACGAATGTTCATTGCAGCACTGTTTACAATAACAAAGACCTGGAACCAACCCAAATGCCCATCGATGATAGACTGGACAGGGAAAACATGACACATATACACCATGGAATATTATGCAGCCATCAAAAACAATGAGTTCGTGTCCTTTGTAGGAATATGGATGAACCTGGATACGATCATTCTCAGCAAACTGAAACAAAAACAGAAAATCAAACACCTCATGTTCTCACTCATAGGCAGGTGTTGAACAATGAGAACACATGTACATAGGGAGGGGAGCATCACACACTGGGGTCTGTTGTGGGAAAATAGGCGAGGGACAACCGGTGATGGGGAATTGGGGAGAGATAGCATGGGGAAAGATAGGTGATGAGGAAGAAGGCAGCAAATCACACTGCCATGTGTGTACCTATGCAACAATCTTGCATGTTCTTCACATGTACCCCAGAACCTAAAATGCAATTAAAAAAATAGAAATAAAAAATAAATTAAAAAAACAATATTGAATTGTATACTTAAATTTTACTGTAACAGATCTTAAACATCATTATCACACACACACAAAATGTTAACTATGTGAGGCAATACAGATATTAATTAGCTTGATTGTGATAATCCTTTCACATTGTATACGTCCATGAAATCATTGGGTTGTAAACCTTAAATATATACTATTTTTATTTGTCAAAGAAAAGCATGATTAAGGAATATAAGCAACTTTCAGCCACGTTTTCCTGCTAAATCAGTTCATGTTGAGTTAGCTTCCTTTTAAATAAATTCATGTGAGGTCAATTTGCCTAAAATATGTTAAATTTTTAGCACTATTTTGACTTCAGCAATGTGTGAAAAATATTCTGAAATTGGATAAGATATTGTCTGTATGTATTCACTAAAATCTGAGTTTACTATAGTATTTTATTTTAATTTGTGATAATTTTTAAGGACTAATAAATGAAAGATATATACAGTACTATACAAGGACCTGGAACATCAAGATATAACAGAAATTAATTCACTTTAAAAATATGAAACAATTACAGTAATTATAATTGATTGCATTTTAAAGGTCTCAGTATCCTGAATTTTTAAAATGATTTTATTTTATGCACTTTTAAAAGACCGTATTTAAAACTTGGGACATACAGTGTGAGGCATTCACTGTGATTGGTAAGTAATTGCTTCTTCATTTCCATGAGTAACACCATCCCATTTAAGAAATGGAATGCAAAAACGAATTACTCTGAGAAGGGTAGTTTCTGCAGCATTCTGTTTTCTGCATAGCACCTTGTGATACTTACACTTACTGCATTGAAACAATCTATTCTAGGGGCACTGTTTGTATCAAGCCTTTTATATATAATGTAAAAGTTTCTTCAATTGTGAACAGCACAGTAGTAGTAGTTAGGGCTTTATTACTTAGTTCTAATTTGTATTGATGGCCTAAAAAAAGTAGCATGCTTTGCAGTTCTATGAAAGAAAAGATTATAAATGGAGATTAATTATAATTTTGCTAGCTCAGTACTTGTAAAACTAAAGCAATTTATATTCTTTCTCTTAATGATCTCCATTCCTGATTGCAGTAATGTAATCTAATTGTGATTATGATAGTATCTGAATCATGTGGGCCTCAATGTGATTGAAACTACTCTTTGCATTAAAAAGTAATTTTGGAGTAATGATGAAAACTTACTGTGGAAAATTGGCAAGTAATATATTTTACTCTGTATCTTAAGTTTCTGCTTTCATTTTTGATTATATCTCATAGCATGGATAAGTACGATATTATATCAAGGATTTATTACATCAAAGCCTTATCGATGATAAGTCTGAGTATCAAGGATAAGCATGATATTATTGAAATAGAAGTGCTATGGTTGAGTCAGAGAAATGACTGAGGAATTAAAATGCTAGGATAAGGTTTACTGAAAGTAGAAACCAAATAGGAAGGAGGAGGGAGGGCTCAATGTTGCACACATATGATAGCCAGTAGAAAGAAATGCTGTGGGTGTTTTAGCTGACACAGCACACGCTATTTGGAACGACATTAAGGAAAATAAGGATAGTCAGGTATTTTGTGAATGTTTAAATACACCTCCAGGGCAGGAAGAGAAAATAGAGCAGGAAATGTTTTGTTTGATTTTGTTTTATTTCTTGATAAAATACCCTTAGCAGGGTTGAAACTAGTTTAGGCAAAACAGTACTTCATATTTATCCACAGTTAAGGACAATAATTTGCAAAATCAGGCCCTAGAATTTGAAAAACAAGTGAATACAAGTGAAAATTTTTTTTAAATATTTACTATTGAAACACCTAGATAATAAGTATTTCTTGTGAAAATAGAGGATCTCAAGGGAGGTTGTTCTGGGAAAGGATATTTTAAAAGAATGCAAGAACCACAAAGCATATTTATCTTATAATCATAATGAATTTGTGAATTTGTGGGAAAATGATGATTTAAAAAAGTAGTAATGCATTTAGTAGCCATTTAAATTATGGTTGAGGAAAAAGCTGATATACTTTAAAAATGAGCCTAAGCAAAACTATGCTTAAAATATCCTCAATAAGATAGTACATAAAGATAATCAAATTGATAATAGTAAAAAGAGAGAAGCTAACTAACAGAAATGTGTCAAAATTTTGAAGGACAAGTTAGCGCTTTTTTGGTTGTTGATCTTTTTTTATAAGAGAGAGTATTTGCTAATCCCTCAAGTTACATCATGGGTGAAATAGGAACACCAAGGAGGTATCCTCCCCATGACACTCAGTCCAAATGTAAGAAAGGATGTCTTTCAAATCTTCATTTCTGGGTGACACCACAGGGGGGAAAAATGGATAAACTAGAAAAGAAAATACAAACTCATTTTGTAGTTACTGCTGACAGTGAAAACAATTCTTGCTCCATCCCTGGAGTCTGTGAAGATCCATTTTAAAATGTCTCTTGAAGCAGTGATATGACTCAGAAGAAGAGAAGAGATTGAATTTATATAAATGGCTCACTGTTTCTAGTAGAAAAAGGCACATTAACTCTTTCAGACCACTAAAGTCCATTTACTAAATTACTTTTCTTTCTTTCCTTCTTTCTTTCTTTTAGTGCAACAAATTGTACTGAAGGAGTAATGCAACTCCATGAAGTGCATCATTTCCTCCCATTCTGTCTCTGATACTTATGTACAGATAAGTGCCTTGTCTATTGCTGTTTTTAGACTCACGCTTTAAGGGGAATACACTGTGAAATAGATACTCTCCAGGCTCAGTCAAGAAGAGAACATCTTGAGCCTCTATGGAACATTGCGGTCAGTTATAATAGACCAGGGTGGGAAGTGAGCCTCCTGCCATAATCACTATAATATGATGACCCTGTAACATATAGATGCATCAAAGTGTAGCATTGAAACTTTTGCAGTTTTTCTTTATCAGAGATAGCTGTAAAAAATGTCCAAGATAGGCACGATGCTTATTTCTTCACACCCTTCTGGAGAACTTATATCACAATATGGAAAGAGAATGAGCCTGTTCCACCTCGTTTCTACTTTCTTGAATGAATTCCACAGTCTTCTCACTTCAAGACAGAAAATCCTTCAGTTTTATTCTAGTTAATCGTAGAACTTTTTGTCATCCTTTCTTAAAAGAATATTGCAATATTTGGTAGTAGAGCAACTGTTTTATTCTTGAGCAAAGACTTGACATATTAAGCCTTTTGGGAGGCTGATGGTTGTGGAAAAGTCTTTGTGGGAAGCTCATTTATTTATTCATACACTCATCAGTGTATCCATAAGTTACTGCAATTGACAAACACTGAAATAAGCATGGCAAAAACAAGGATGATTTCTCTGCATGTGGGTATTTAATCCTAATGCCTACAATCTAATGAGGCAGTACATCCATTGCACTCGGTGTCTTCATTCAATCACTCCCAGGCTGTAACATGGAAATAGGAGGGCACTAGACAAACACAGAAGGGGCACATCTAATTTACTGTTGAGATTGAGGGACAGTTCCTAGAAAAAGGAACAAGGTAACTTCAAGCTCCAGTGGAAAGTGAAGGAGGGAAAAGTTAGTCCTATTTCTATCTCTTCAATGTGTTTACATGGAAGAGGACTTAAAATAAACTTAAACACATGGTGTGCCATTATACAGTCAATTTGTTGAGTGAAATTGCTGTGTGTTATTAACTCTTAAGAGGATACAATGAGATAACAATATAATTTATTTTTTTACACATCAAAGAGTCTTTCTGCTTCTCTTCAACTTCAGCTCATTTATCGTGTCTCCAGCAATTCAGCAACTACCAGGTTGTGTACTATTTATCCCAGAAAATTGGTTATGGCTACTGACATGCAGCACATGAGAAAATTATAACTAAGTTGTTAAATTTTCTTTACCTAAGGCAGTGAAGTTTGGCACAGGCTAAACTTTAGAATCACCTGGGAAACTTTTCCAAAAATAATTATGCTTCACCTACACTGAATAAACTAGGAAACTAGGAGAGATGACCGAATAACAATGAACTATCATGCAGAAGGACCACTTTCACTCATCCCATGAAAGCAACACATTGATTTTATAAGTTGAAGGGCCCAGCCAGTCAATAATGGCAATGCAAATTAGACCCATATAACAAAAGAAGGGTGATAGTATTAACATCTATTTTCACCAGCTCCTTTTTGTTTTCATTAGTAATCTTAGGTACACTAGTAATAAATGATGCAGACAATATCTCAGCGTTTCCTTTTATATTTTGACCAGGTTACGACTTCACAACTATCAGAGTTAAGTCTTTACTAGCCCTAGGTAATCATTTCTTTACTCTGGAAATTAGCATGTTCAGTGTTTTGGAATTAGGAGGATAACTGCTTAACATCCATAGTAAATATTCTTGATGTCTGAGCTTCAGTGGTAAGGACCAGGAAATCATGGCATATATTTGGTCAATCGGAGGAATCGTGTTTATTATTTATTGAACTTGTTTTCCAGTGACCATGCTGGGTATTTATCATGCATAACCTCACTTAAATCTCAGCTATTGTTGTCCTCATTTTATATACAGGAAGCTGTGTCTCAGAGAAGTTTCATGGATTTACTGAAGCAATGCAGATCCTGCCAGCCAATATTTAAACCCAGGGCATGTCTGCCCACAGAGCCTATACTTGAGTCACATTGCCATACTGCCTCCCTCTGTAGTGAACGCCAAAACATTCTTTGGAAAAGTCCTGCAGAAATTCCCTCAAAATCTAGGGCAACTCTGTATAACACGGGACAGATAACTGCAGTTACAGTCACAGAATGACTCAGTTATGTTTGACAACAGCCCATGAAAACAAGACCTCTTAAAGGGAGATTAATGCCATCAAATCCTTTCAACTCAGACCTACACCTGCTTATACAATTGGCCTTTCACATACCAGTCAGTAAAATCCAGCCTCGGGAGAGAGAGACACATGCAGTATTTATATTGTTGTTGAAAGTTTCACGGCCTTCAAACCACACAGGTTGGAATTGAATGTGAAAATCTGTCTTCTGACTTCTTTTGAGGAATCGCTAATCTTCCAAAGGATGCTGTGCTTGCTCTGCACGAATGATTTTGCTGGAGAAAGTGGTTATACTGTGGTCCCTAAAAGAAGCTAAGTTGTTTTCTTCTTTATTTACAACAACAACCAAAAAATTACTTGCTCTATTGAAGCTGTTTAAAATCAGTAACAGAAATAATAGAATATTTCCTTAGCCTTTAAAACAATATAGCAGGACCCTGCTCCTATCATTTTGACTTCCAAAAGAACATATAACATTAAATGTGATGGCTAAATAAAAGGCTGAATTAAACAGCTTCTTGATCTAGTGGACCTTGGTAGGGAAAAATGGCCATACCTGCTCCAGCGTTATTTCACAATCAAACAGAGGTAAACTGTAACCTGGGTAATACTGCTGCTGGGGTGTTAAGCCAGTCACTGTTTACTTTAACATGAGACAGAACAATCTATCTCTGCATGATTTTCTATAATATCCCAACTCCTCAATGTTAATGTCCTTGCTTTTAGAAACAAATATCAGATTTTATTTTGATTAAGTTTAGATTGCCTAATGTTTTATTCTTCTCAAAGCAGCACAAATACTAGAGTTAACTAATTTCTAAAACGCCTAAGTAATAGGCCATTGGAGTCTGAAGAACCATGTAATGAGCCCATTTAACATCTTTTTTGGGGGTATCTCGTTTTTATAATAGGCAATGTTGTCTTTTGCCATAAGAAGAGAGGTAGCTTAAAGTACTTCCCAAAGTGGCAGAGTTGCAGAAAAAATCCTATTGCCAAAAGCCAGTTTCTTAGCAACAGCACCCTCTCAATGTGTCACAAACTCTGAAGCCCTTTGGCCCCTCAAAGGAAGTTCCTTAGGTGTCTTTTACACATTGAATGCTTTGTGATAGTTGAGGCCTGCTGGCTGTCAACTCCGTCCCTTAAGGGAACTTGACAGATCTTAAAAAAAATCAATTTTAAGCTCACATGCCCCAGTGGGTGCCAAAGCCACTTCAGAGAGCCTGAAAGATGGCTGAGTCGACAGGATTTGACTTCTAGAGGTAGAAAGGTGACAAACTCTATCATGAGAAAGGGGCAGCTCGGGGCCTTAGAGGCCTAACCTGCTCCCAGGATCTGGGGCCTAGTGTTGTATTGAACCTATTTATCTCTTTCATGGGCCTAAGGTACCACAGGGAAAGAAAAGTTGTTCAAAAAATGCTGGCAGAATTCAGGGGTGTAAATGATGAATTACTTTTCATCAGCTGAAAGGAAACATACTCCGGAACAATACTGAAAGGGAGCAGGAGCGGCTGACCCCTGCTTCAGAGCAGCCAATATCTTCATTCAAGAAGACAACCATGAAATTACACAGAAAATGGGATTGTCATGAACAGCCCCTTGAAATCTCAGTATACAGTCATTACTGCATGGGAAAAAGCCTTCATCCACACATCATAACTTGTAACAGACAAGGAGGGGGGAAAAGAACAGAAAAAAAAGGCCTTGGAGTTACCAGTAGGAATGTCGAAAATATTTGTTGATTCAGACTTTACCCTATAGCTTCTCAATACTTTTACATAGTTTTAACAGTATATTAACTTTATGCTGAGTGGGGCTTTCCTTTTATGAGCTATTTTGGGAGAGTTTGTATAAATTTTAAAGAAGTGGCAAGGGGAGAGAGAACTATCTTTATATTTATAATGTCTTCAGCCTATAAGATGATAATAACATGTGCCCATGTAATACACCCTCAAATTATTGCTTAATTAATATTCTAACACTCGGTGTTATATATTACTTAACTAATATAGACCTTGCTTAAATTCTTCATTCAACTGTCACAGATTGTAAGAACAACTCATTTTCAGGTCTGTGTCGGAAAAGTTTGAGTCAAAATATAGAATTGGAACATAGAATTTTTTAATTGGGTAACTAAAATATAAAATAATTGGGATCCAAAAAAATAAAAATAAAAATAATATACATTTGCTTTGTCATTTAGCTACCGTCTCCACTGAGCTTAAGTTTGCTGTAGTTTTCTTTTTTTTTTTTTTCATTGGAGTATTACTCATTACACTATATTTTTTCATTTATGTTCCGGGGGTTAAAATGACTAGCCATCATGAAAATTTAAATTATATGTTTTGTTACAAGTCCAGTTTAAAACAAATTGGAAACTATGACCAATCGTGGGGTGCATTTCTTTCTGCAAATGGAAAGTATGTCACTGCAGGTAATAGAAGAAAGCAGAATAGGAAGTGCCTACTCAGACCAACTGATTCCTTGGTAACTTCTTGGATACCACTGTTTGGGATTTTGAGGTGTTTTCCACAGCCAGAGCACTATTTATGCTCTTTACCCTAAGTCTATGGTGAAAATAGAAAAGCAAGCTCTATTGACTGAAGAGTAGAACTTATGTTCCTTACTTATTGTTAATTCTCTTAAATCAAACAATGTAGAATGTAAAACCAACTGAAAAGAAATAATTCCCCAATAGATCACTTTAGATATGAAAGTTACTTTCCTAGAACATCATTTTTCACATTGAATTCTTTGGTATCTAAGAAGTTACAGAAAGTAGATGTATCATGCAATAACTATCCTGTGAATTATTATGTTTAAGAAATGCTGCCCTGATATAAGTGATAGACTGAATACAGTATGCCTAATAAATTTCCATTCAAGGGTGTAACACACAAGCAGGCTCCTAAAGAATGAAGAAAACGCTACACAGTGGAAGCCAGGCTTTGCATCATCTATAGATGACCTACAGAATAAATATATAAGTAGAATGAATACATGATCGTGCTTAATTTTAAAAGTTAGCCCCTTGTGAGCTCAGATGCTGACAAAATGCAACTACATTTTTGAATGTTGATAGTTTTCAAAGCCCAAGACTTTTGCAACTACTTCTATTATTTCAGTAAACACAATATACTCAAGATGCTATAAGGGATGTACAGAAAACCAGCATTTCTGCCCAATGGTAAGATAATTTCTTAACAAAATCACAAAGAGTTCAAAGCCTTCTTTTTAAGGATGAAACCATGGGACTGAGCATTCACTTTTCTAACTTATTTGTTATCTCTAGTCAAAGACAGTGGCTTTGACCCTCTGTTCTTTCTCTTGTTTTATTTTCCACTGAGCAGTCTTTACACTGTGTCATCTGAAACCACATTTACAGTGCTTGCATTAAGGAATGTGGGGAGAAAAAGTATAATGGCTTAATTTGACTGAACTATAGTTTGCAAATGAATAAATAAATAATACAGTTACATATCAATAAGCAAAATTTTCCTGTTCATAGACTCTGCAGGGATTCAGCAAAGCCTTACTAATTTTGTGTCTATCTGTGTGTGTGTGTGTGTGTGTGTGTGTGTGTGTGTGTGTGAGAGAGAGAGAGAGAGAGAGAGAGCATATGTACAAACAAAGTTATAACTTTAAAATCATCCCTCTTCTTTTGCCTCTATTTTATTCTTCTATGTGTTTCCTGTATATATTGAATATCTACCCACATGGCAAAATTATGGTACTATTTTGGGCATATTTGGAGCCTTAATAAATAGCTTTTATGTTATTTATTGTATTACCAAGGTATTTTTTAGTAGTATACAATTATTGTGATAATTATAAAATATTTTTTAAATATTTTACTGAAGGATGCAGAACATAAGTATTTGCTCCCTTTCTTCCACAAATAGTTGTCTAGAATTCATGTTATTTGATCCAATCAACGAAAGCAAAAGTATATCAGAATTGTGCTCTAATGATGAAAATATGATGATTAAATAAGTAATATTCTCCAGAAGTGGATACGTATTCTAAGATTAGCCTTGCTGAAATTTTATTTAGTTTTAACATTTGGCTTACATCTTTCTTCTAATTATTTTTATTTAAAAAAATCAGGTTAGAGGAACCAAAATAAAGTTCTTTGGCAAATAGGAATCCTGTTTACTATCCAACTCTGAACTCAGCAGGTTAAGTAATTGGGCTACAGAAAAGTTCCTCCATTTCTATTTCCAGCTGGTGATACACAAAAGGCAGGAAGTTATCTCATTAATGGGGCACCAGCTTTATGCAAATTATAGTAACAAAAAGGCTTCCCTTCATACTTTTTCATAAATTACCTAATAAAGTGGGAATAAATGGCCATATTCAAGAGCCTTTGTTGTATTTTTAGCACAAGACTCTTTCTGTTACTGCAAATATGACTAAATGTGCCTTGTTCAAAAGGGGTGTTTATGAAATAAGGCCACTCAAAAGCTTTTATTCCTTAACAGCCTTCAGTTACTTTTATGGCACAAAATTAACATAATTAGTCACAGAGAATAGATGACATAAGCAGCATGCCATGCACAAAAGGGGGAAGCAGTATCTAAGGAAGGTGTTTTGAGAGATCAAAAATTTTCAAAGTGCTTAATACTAGAAGGTCCTTTTTATTTGTGCACAGCCTTAAGATACTTTTTTTTAAACTCCGTGAAATTCACATAATGAGATGCAGTAGACAGATGACATTAGCGATGTGCCATTAGAAAGAGGTCAGTTTCCTCTGAAAGATAGTCACTGTTCCTGCTCGTCATTAATTTGCAGCTTCAAAGCACTGAGCATATGATAGCCTGGCATGTTAAGCAAGTTGCAGTTATCTTTAAATAACCATTTTTTCCAGTTATTAGAAGCTAAAGTTTTTAAACTACCGACTGAAAGCAAAATTAAAGCACGCAGCAGTGGAAGAGGGGAGAAAAGGAAAAGAAAGAAAGACTGCAAGAAGATTGGGAAAATAAACTCAAACATATTTAAAAAATGAAGTTGTTGTGGTACTCCCTGGGGGTGGCCTGCTCTAACTTCAATGCTATAATTTTGGAGGTAGTAAAGACTGGCGCTCTAGTTAGCAAATGAAACAAGTGGGAATTTTTGGTTTCTGAGTTATTAAGGCACACATTATAAGACTAAAAGGCAAATTGTATGGTTCTCTCTAATTCCACTGAGGGAGAACAATGCTTGTCTGAAGACTAAGAGCTCTGTTCAGTAGGAGAGTAAAAGGGTTAAGAGCACTTGGGTTGCTGTTACATGTGAACTACTCAAATAAAAATGCATTGAGAAATGTATCAGATTATCTTATTTTAAAGAGAAGATCAATGAGATTTCTCTAGTTTGGTCTGTGAATAAATCATAGACGAGAAGACAGAAAAGTAAAGAATTAAGACTGCATTCATCTGAGTTCAAATCTATTATTATAAGACTCTTCTGTTTAATTTATTTTAAATAATTCAAGTTTTTGCATAGGAATACATGAATATTGTACAAAAATCATAACATTCACAAAGATTTACAGGCTTTTACATTTCAGATTTCCTTTGAGTTTATTTTTCACTTGGAAATCATAGAAGCATTACGTATAGTTTAGCTATTTTAAAAACATCTTGATTTATAATTTCATCTTCCACCACCCAAAATTCAGTCACCAAAATCTCTGGTGAGCAAATGAAGACTGACTTGCTGCAGTGTTTTAGCTTTTGTGTGAATCAAATTGTCCAGGTCAAATGGAATTGAATGAGTAGGTATTAGCAAAAAAAAAAAAAAAAAAAATGCAAGTCACATCAGCTAACATTTCATAACTCGAAACAAATAAAATATGTTTCAGAGCAACAATAATCAAGAGGAAAATATATTGACTCTCAAATGATGTTTTCACATCTGCAGTGACATTTTACTATCAAAAAATTACTTTTAAATGTCTAGATTGCTGGAATTGCATTTATTCAGTGCTTAAATTACCTGAGGCTGGGCAGGTTAGAAGAAGATTACATGGAGCCAACATGATGAGGAGAGAATGCTGAGCCACAACTCAGACTGAAATTGGGGCATTTGTAGAACACAGGCAGAGTGAACCAGCAAAACAAATGAGAGAGTTTTAACCTGAAAACAAAGGATTAAGGAACATTAGCACAAACTGCAGCTCTTCCTTCTTAAAAGCTGGAGTTATACTAACATTTGACAGTGTTTTATTACGTCCCATTTAGGTAGAACTCTCCTCTCCTTTTCATATGGTGTATTTTTCAAATAATTTTGATTCTTCTCTTTTGGTATCCTGCAGATATTGTATCAGTGCTGGAGAAATGTAAAGGTATAGTTCAAATCGTTACAGTCCAAGAAGCAATATCAACAGATGCATGGAGAAGACTTGATGCTGCTCTAGTAGAGACACTCTGAGTGATTATTTCTATCTTTCTGCATCCAAAGAGTTATCATTGAAAGGTGACTGGGGATTCACTAGAGTGACAAAATTGAGATGCACGTGCATACTAGGGGAGCCTGGAGAACATGCAGGTCAGGGTTAGGCACACCACTGATGGGAGGCTTACTCAGAAAAGAAGTTTTGGGGTATGCCAGCATGGAAAGTATAATGGTGGTTAACAGTTAAATAATGGTGGTTAACAGTTAAAAAGAGAAGGAATTTGACTCTATTGTTAAAAACAAACAAACAGTATTTTACACAAACACAGGATGACTTGGACCACTTTTAGGTATTACTTTACATTTGAAGAGTAAATCATACAAATGGTTTTGCCTTTTTAAAGGATTTACTGTGTGCTGGGAACTGTAACTGGCACTTATCTGATTATCTCTCTAACTCTATATCAGTCTGTTCTTGCATTCCTATAAAGAAATACCCGAGACTGGGTAAAAAGACAATAAAGAAAAGAGGTTTAATTGACTTGTGGTTCTGTAGACTGTAAAGAAAGCATAGTGGCTTCTGCTTCTGGGGAGGATTCAGGAAACTTACAATTATGATGGAAGGTGAAGGGAAAGGAAGCATGTCTTACATGGCAGGAGCAGGAACCGGAGAGGTTTGCTGGAGAGATGCCACAAACTTTTAAATGACCAGATCATGTGAGAACTCACTCACTATCAAGAGAACAGCACCAAGCGATGGTGCTGAACCACATATGAGAAATCCACCCTCATGACACAATCACCTCCCACCAGGCCCCTTCTAGCATTGAGGATTACAATTTATATGAGATTTGGTGGGGACAAAGATCCAAACCATACCACCCTCTCAGTTCTATGAAGCAGATGTTTTTAGCAGTTTTTCAAATGAAACAACTGAAACTCAAACAGATTAACTGACTTGCCCAGCATCACATAGTTTAGGAGATAACAGTTGAATTAAAATTCAGTCAGTCAATTCTATGAGTAGTGGTCGTTCCATGATACCATATGTGGAAATTATACATTTGGGAAATAACATATCAAAATCCATCTCCTAACTTTGTAGGACTGTCCTCAAGAATCTAGATAAAACTGAAAACAAAGAATACTTGGATAATATAATATAGGAATTTGTAGAGATTCCTTTATTAATAGTTTTCTTATTTTGCTTTTTTTTTTTTTTGGATACAAGGTCTTGCTCTACCAGCCAGGCTGGAGTGCAGTGGTTCAGTCATAGCTTTCTGCACCCTCAACCTTCCTGGCTCAAGAGATCCTCCCACTTCAGTCTTCTAAGTAGACCACAGGCATGTGCCACCACATCCAGTGAATTTTGTTTTTAATTTTTAATCTCGCTTTGTTGGGCAGCTTGGTCTCAAACTCCTGGCTTCAAGCAATGTTCCTGCCTCAGCCTCTCAAAGTACTGGGATTACAGGTGTATGGTCACCATGGCCCATATTTAGTTTTTCGAAGAGGTTAAAACACTACATGCATTTGTAAATACAGTTGATGACACAGATTGTTATTTAAGAATTTCAAGCTATAAAATAATAGGGGATGCCTACAAGTGGCAAAAAGTAAATAAAACCAATCAAACACCCCACAAAGCATGTATCTATAACATAGAATAACAGAAAAAATATCCCATTGATTTCGAATGCTATAATTGCCTTTTTGTCACTGTTTCTTTTATTGAAAAATGTGGTTTATATGTGTTTAACCATATAAAAGAAGCAATGATAGTTAATATTACATTTTTTCTATTGAAAATGGATTCCATCTGCTTTTATTAAGGAGAACAGTTATAGCAGAATGTGATACTTACTAATCTCGCTGGTCTAGGTAAGATCTAGTTCACTTGAATTAAAAAGCGAATTACATGTATACAAACACACTGCAAGCACCTTGCATTTTATATTTAACCTTTTATTTTAATCTTGAAGCTTTTCATATTGTTATTTTAAGTACATGTTAATAATATGCAAGCTGATACTTTGAAAATTCTTTGAGATGTGGCTAATGAAGAGAAACTGCACCATAAATTGCATCTAAAATATGCAGTCTATGCAGATGTAATTTTTCTTGAACTACAGTATTCTGCAGTAAACATTTTCTAGTTGTTTGGATTTATTCTCAATTGTTTACAAAAAGTATCATCAGGCACTACTGCTTGAAACAACTACATATAGTAACAGGCAATCTTCTTGGTTTAATAAGAACTGTTGGATAAAAATAGATTTCAGATCTATCTTGTACTGAGAGAATGCAAATACTGATAAAACTGCACACTAGTGTTTTCCATAAAGTTTGTCACATGATATAATGCAGTTGCTTGCTTTCCCCTGAGTTCTGCCAAAGGAAGCACAGTGGATATGCCAGTTTATGATCAATAGAGACAGAATGTTCTACAAGGTATTCTGGGAACTGTAGTTAACTGAGAACATTTTTCTTTCAAATGCATTTGTTAAAACAATGCCCAAAAGAGACATGATATTCCGGCGACTGTCAGAGTTTCTGTGATAAACTCTGCATTTTTTAGAGGGTTGTAACTGGCAATTTGGCCATTGCTAAATGGCACCATCTGTAGTGTAGCCTGCAGGTTTGCACAAACTGCGAAACTGTCGCCATTCAGAAAAGTATATCTTTTAAAGATCACGTAAATACGGGTTAAGAAAGACATAAAAATAGTTGGTCTTTTCATTGATTTCATTTCAAGCTGAATTCTCACGTGAAAAGATGTGCTCTACAGAAATGTGCTCCAAGTGAGTGGGAGAGATTGTGGCTGGTGTGTCTCACAATGGATTATTTAATACTTCTGCTTGTTTTATTTTCCACATTATATTACTATCATTAGAGAGTGAATGGGGAAGTTACCAGGAAGAAAATAAGAAAATACTGTAATTCTATATTTTGAAAGAAGAAAGAAGGACTATTTGGGTCTCAGGCCAGCCTAGGCGACAGAAACTAAAATCTTGTGGGAGACAGGTATGTATGCTAAATACTGGAAATAGAACTTGGGAACCCGGGGAGAAATGCCCAGGTAAAACAGGAAGCCAATGCACAGCCCTAGCAGATGGCTGCCATGCTCCATGTTAACAAGAAATGTCCCTGTCTTCTCAAGAAATGTCCAAAAATATAGCCTTTCTTTTCAATATAAAATGCCTTAATTTTTAATTGTTGTCAACATGCTCAGATTTAAAATAAAATAAAATAAAAAATTGCAAATCAAAGAAAATCTTCTGTAAACCAGTTCTGGCCAAACTACCTCAGTGTGAGCCCTGTCTCTAATCCTGTATGTTTACACTAGTAGTTTCAGTGGATTCTTAAAATGGGCAAAACATTTGAAAGTTAAAAAGTCAGAAGAAAATGAAACTAGATTTTGGGGGGTTATTCTGTGTCTATGTTTCAAATGAATTGACTAATTTTAGCTTTCTCTTAATTCTTCAGGGTCTCTAGAATGTACGTATCTGTAATTGGTGTGTTCACGCTCCAGTGACGTCACAGGCCATCAGCACTTCTCTAATTATTTTATAATTTTTAGTTTCATTTTAGCTTTTGAGGTGGGCGAAAATCATCAGAAATCATCATGGAAGCATTAAAATCATTAATTCTTAGTAAAACCATGTAGCAAAATTATATATATATATATATATGAAAAAGCTGTTTTATAGAGACATATAGACCCTGGAAATTAAGCAAAATAAATTGTATTATCAGCTGATTTTCACCTCAAAAAGAAGGTAATCTCTGCTAATCCCTGTTTTCAATACCCTATCTTTGATTGCATAAGGATTAAAGTAAAAATAATGGGATTGATCGAAAACAGTAACCAAGAGAGAACGATGCAATTTTGGAGAAGACATAAAAATAATGAGAAAATCTTGTTTTCTTCTAAGAGAATACATATATTCAGATATGTGGAATTATATTTTACATATTTAAAAAAGAAAAAGAAAGATAAAAAAAAAACATATCCAAGAGCATTAGCATATTTTGAATATATAGACTAAAATCAATGCATTTTGGTCTATTAAAAATTGCTATTTTGTATATAGTTCATCTCTACCTATAATTTCCCAAAATTTGCTTATTTTATTTGGAAGAAACATGCCATGCTAGCATATCGAGTGACAAATTATCCAACAGGAATGAATTTCTACCTTAAAATTATTAGATATTTTAAAAATCCAAGTGTGTCCCTTATCTGGTCCTTTAATTAATGCCTGTTGCCTTAATTTGTTTCCCTTAAAAGTCTGGTGATAGCTGAAAAGATAAACGAAAAGTACATGTGCTCTTCCCTGAGGCAGAAAGAACTCTAATCGTAAAGTTTCCAACCAGAACAGGGTCACCTACACTGAAATTTTCTGTAAACAAATAAATGCTGAGACAGCAGATTGACTTCCTCACTGCATTTTTCCCCTAGTAAAATCAGTTCTAGATAAATTGCTAAATAAATAAATGTCAAATAACAATTCCCATGACTAGTATTTGAACTGAATTTAATGATTATTATGAAGACAAAGCTGTGATAGGTTCCAGTGTAGAATGCTTAAAGGGGATAATCTGAAATGATTTTAGCTTGAAACCATTTTAACAAATGAATGTATTTCTTAAATTGCTATATCAACCAATCCTGCTATCTAATTATGACTGGCAATAAGGTCTAGAGATGAACTATTCCAAAGCTTAAGTCATTACTTTTGGTTGACATTTCCAAACATTCAGTTAATAAACCTGAAAAGCATCTCACTCATTTAATATTGTAGATTTTCACTTACAAGCAGTTGAGAATATAGTAGAAAGTTGTACTCCTCCAAGTTAGACATTCTCTGATAACTTTATTTAGACTTGATGGTCATGTTGACCATGAATGCTTTAACCATCTTCCATGCTATCATCGTTCCTTTTTAATGTAGACATTTAAAACATCCATCATCCATTCTTTCAAATTTATATTTTAAGAAGAAAAAATTCATAAAATTTCTGTCCTGTATCCCACACAGTGGAATGGCTTTAGGAGCATGTGATTCTCTAGCCCCACCAGGTGTGTTTTGAAAGCATATGCTTCTAGGTACAGTGGCTCATGCCTGTAATTCAAGCACTTTGGGAGGCCATGGATCCCTTGAGCTCAGAAGTTGGAGACCAGCCTGGGCAACGTGGCAAAACCCTGTCTCTACAAAAAATGCAGAAAAATTAGTGGGGTGTGGTGGTGTGGACCTGTACTCCCAGCTAATTGGGTGACTGAGACAGGAGGATTGCTTGAGCCCGGGAGGATTACTTGAGCCCAGCAGACAGAGGCTTTAATGAGCCATGTTTATGCCTCCTCACACCAGACAGGGCAATAAAATGAGATCTTGTCTCAAAATTAAGGAAGGAAAAAAAAAAAAGAATATGCCTCTGTACTATATTTATCAACACCTAGCACACAGTACCCTTGAACCTGTTAAGAGTAATCTTGAACATAAGGATACTCTTTTGATGTTCTGAAATTTATTTTGGTATTAAGCTTGTTCTTTGGAAAGCTGTGTGCTTCAAAACATTAAATTGGTTTCCTAGTAGATTAACTTTTGTAGATATACTATTCACTTATTTGGAGGGAATCTTTAAAACATTGGTATAAAACTTGGAACTGTTTTTGCTATCAACTCCACAGCATACAATCATCTCTATTTAAGAGTCAGGGGAAAAAAATTCTCTGCCTGGGAACACAGTTGTATTTTACCTAACCAACACTGATTGCATTTCTTTTTTGTATTGGCTACCAAAATGCTTAAAACCATATCTGTGGTCTACTTCCTGGATATGAATAAGGTTTCATAACTTTGCTGTTCCCTAACCTTATTACCAGTATCAATTCTTTCCCTTAAACTTGCTTTAATTCCTTTACCTATGTGTTCATCTGATTGTATCGCAGCTTTGAAGGCTTCTAGTTACTGTTTTGAATACTGTAGAGTTGTGAAAATTTATTCATAAAGTTTTCTTTTGCCATGCCAACTTATAAGAAATCATTGAAAATCATTAAAAAGACCAGATTTTAAATATAGTTCAATGTGCTTTTCAATCATTCATTAGCCCATCTCATAAATTCATAAAAATAAGCCATAATTCTGCCAAAGGAATAAGACAGTTTTTACACAAATGAATTACAAATGTGAAACATTCAACAAAATAAATTTTATAATTCCCTAAGTATTTCATGTAGTGTTTCACATATTGTGGCAAATAAGTACTCAATTACTTATTCTTTTTTTTTTTTTTGGCATAGACATCTTTTCTTTATAACTGCTTGGTAGACCACTCCAACCAAATATCCCAGCCTCTCACATTACGGGTGTCCTATAATTTACCTTATTGTCTTCTACATCTCTTTCCCAACTGCTCTCCTGTATTATTTCCCCCTAAATATGGAACCTCAAAGAAACCTTTAATGTTTGCCTTTCGTTACCGCATATACAAATCAGTTTCACACATTCATTCTAAGTGTTAGAAGCCATCTGTCTTTTTTTATTTTTCAATATAACCACTAGGGCTATGTTTGTCCAATTCGCAGCTTATAGGCTGCCTTTGGCCTGGGAGGGCTTTAAGTCAAGCCAAACACAAATTCATAAACTTTCTCAAAATGTTCTGTGTTTTTTGTGATTTTTTTTTTAGCCCATCAGCTATTGTTAGTGTTAGAATATTTTATGTGTGGCCCAAGACAAATCTTCTGTGACCCAGGCAAGACAAAAGATTTCTGAAAAATAACGTTTTTTGCTTTGTGCACAGGGAAAACAAGCCTTCTCAAATTAGCTCAAGTAGAAAAGGTGGAAAGGAAAATTAGGCCTCACTTGGGGCAGGACCTGAGGCAATGACAAGGATAAGTCATTCTTTCTTTCAGGTTTTCTCTTTCCTGTTCTCTCTTAACTGGTGTCCACTCTCTATTACAATAATATTATTCATAAGTCTCCAAAATGCTTTTCTGTAAAATTGAGTGGGTATGACTTTTTAGCTAATCATTAAAAAAATCTTTCTAGGCCTCTTAAAATTCCCAAAAAGAAAAATTTAACTAAACTAGGTCACACATCACAAATTTCTGGCCAGCCTATATCTATTCCCTAAAAGTCACAGATTCAAAATCCATCCATCTTTCTTTGAAACAATGGTGCCATAGTTGAGGTGACCCAACTCATCAGATTTTGTGAGTGGAGATAATGTTACTTGAAAAAAAAAATGGAGAAAGTAGAAAGTGATAGAAGAGTCTATCATAAGTATGATTTATTTTTATATCTAAATGTTCATTATGAATCAACTTTATATTTTTCTCATTGTAGACCAACTACAACATGCTAAATACAGTTTGGAGCAAAGATATTCCCTTTTTTTAACTTGTTTGATTTATTTACATTTCTTAATAAACACTGTATTAGTCAGTTATGATGCAGTAATAAACAGTTCAAAAATTACAATGGATTTTAACCAACATCTGACTTTTCATTGACATGTATTACTTGCTCACTTCACATGTGATGGTAGTCTGGTGTGCAATGTGTGTTCTTAAATCAGACACATGATAAAAGACTGGCCACCATTTATGACATAATATTCTTACGGAAGAGAATAAAAGCCAGGAGAGTTGGCAGAACTGGGTGCTATCTCTTAAAGATTCTGCTCGGATGTAGTACATATTACCTTTGCTCAGGTTACATTGGCCAAACTGTATCTGGTGGTTAGACCTAACACTGCTGTGCTTGGATTATACTCCTAATATTGATGGGGTATAGCAAGTTACCTTACTGTGAATGAAAGTGTATAATCCCTTTCCAGGATAGGATGGGAACAAGAAATTGGGGATCATACTACAAACCTACCAGAAATTAACTATCATGTCTCACTGTGTACACTAATAACGTTCAAATCTTTATTTCAGTTGATTTCAAAATATGATGCAGAGCCACAAGGCTTTTTAGAGATGCTGTGGCATGGTTAAGATAAATTTAGAGGGGCAAAATTCTATGCCCTTCCTTACATAATAGCATTGCTTTTATCTGTTTTATATGTTAGATCCCTGTGTTTGGTTTATTTTGGGGAAAAATAATAGGTATTCTTACTTTTAGAAAGATGTTTGAAAGCACTTTCTTTGCTTGACAATCAAGATCTTCTGTTATATATTCCCAATCTGTTTAGTAAAATCCAGTACCACTATTATTTTCCATTTACTTTTCTCTTCCAGCAAAATTTGCTGTTCTTAATTTGTTTGCTATATCAATTATTTTTTTCTCCTTGAATTTCTTTACTTCATTCTCATCACATAGACCATTATGGCTGCCCTTTTGACTAAATACTTTTATTCCATCATCAGTGCTTTGTAAATTTTCCCTGCATTCATTTGCTTAGTGGTAATGAAGGCCCACACACTGGGGTAGCTCAAACTACAGATATTTACGTTCTCACAAATGGAAGCTAGATGCTCAAGATCAAGGGTGTCCAGAAGGTCACTTTCTTCTAATGCCTCTCTCCACCTCATAGATGGCCATTACTTCCAGTGTCCTCACATGGTCTTTCCTCTGTGTGTGTCTGTGTCCTAATTTTCTCATAAAAGAACAACAATCATATTGGACTAAAGCCTACACATATGAACTCAGTTTAGCTTAATTATCTCTTTAAAGACACTCTACAAATACAGTCACATGCTAAGGTGCTGGGGCTTCAAGCTTCAGCATCTGAATTGTGCAGGGACACGAATCACTACACAACACTGTCTTTCAGTTTTAGGTGATAACACTCACTCAGCTCTTATTAAAATAAATTTTCAAAATATATTAAATTCATCATAAGTCTGTTGCATACAACAGAAGAAATGAATATTTTTAATACCTTCAATAGTTCATTTATTGGACTCAGTTAAACAGATAACTGTTGTCAATCATATAAAACCAAACTTTGCATTACTGGACTTCTGTCTTTCCTTTAGCTCAATAATCATGTTGCTGATAAGGCCTTCACTGGCCACAGCTACAGCACTTACCTACTTGCTCCCTTACACTTCACCTCACTTACACCAATGTGTTTTCATTTGTTGCATTTTACTTGTCTACTTCATTTCTTTATCACTCTGTTTTGATTTCCAACAAGTCAAGGAACTTGTGTGCCTTGTACATCCACTACTGAATCAGTTGTGCTAATGCTGGGCACATTGTAGAGATTCAGTGACTGTATCTGGATAAAATAAATGCAAGAGAAATCATGTCAAATGTCAAAAGGTGAGAGTAGGCATGGAAGCAAGAAACTGGGCCAAGAACAATTCAACAAAACCAGTAGTTCAGTATTTCACAATACATCATAATTATCAGTGTAATGCAAAACAATATCTTGGGGAACAGTAACATTTTTTTCTAAAAGGCACTGAACAACCACTAAGCTAATAGATAATTGACTATAATTTAAATAAGATAATGAGGAATAAGTTACCATTATATTCTACAAATATTTTCACACTCATAGAAGAAAATAAAAATAATATACATTGAATATACTCTGAATACACTGAATAATGCATTGAATGTACTTTCAATATATAACTGCAATTAAATATTAGAGTTTTTTTGTCTTTCTTTTAAATTTAACATGCTCACCCTCCAGAAAAGTATCTTGAATATAATGACAATGTAAGCATATATTATCATTAGGTTCCACTAAATTTATCTATCTTTCTATATATATGCAGATGTCATTATAATTATCATTAAAGTGGTAAATTATCCATGTTGGAATTCTAGCAAATAGCGGTGTCACAGTGACGTTTTGGGGAGAAAATTCATGCCTTTAATTCCATATCCTTTTCATGAATCTAGCTCATTGGTGCAAAATATTAAACTATTGAACAAGAAAATAGATTCTATGCAAGAGGTAGTTCCTTTAGAGGTACAATATTTATGGAACCAAAGACTAGATTGTCTGAGGATAAAATGCAAAATAACCATGAGAAAATAACATGAAGATTTAATTTTTTTCCAAGGAAAATTATAAAGAAGAGAAAATAATCTAATACTAATCTACAAGCCAATGAGAGCTAACTGTGAAATAAAAATTTCATACAACCTTGTACACATGTAATTGTTCTTACTGTGCTCCTTTATGAAAATAGCTATTGAAATTGTAGAGAATTTGTATATATCTTTATATTCTGTTTTAAATATTTTTGTTGATTGAACATAATTTTGCATGACAAGGTATATAAATGACTTTTTCATTACCACGTTGATACAGCTCTTCCTCTTCTGAGTTTACAAAAGTAATTTCCAATAAAAGCAAAAATGAACACAGCAACAAGTGAAAAGCAAGGGTATTTCATTTCAAGCACATAACACTACCTTACTACTTTCTAAATATCTTTGACTTATTTTTGCTCTTGCTTCTTTTTACACATTCACGTGCCAAAAGTTCATGTTATATTGTCAAAAAGAAAATAAAATGCTTTGACTAAATCTAAAATTAAATTTATAATAAAGTGACTATAATTATTTTTCCCCCCATGCCCTTATTTGGCACTGTTCAAAATGATTTAGAAACATTTTCAATTTTATGTACAGTATATGCCAGTAGGTGGTGGTAGTATTTTCTACAAGCACTACAATGCTACTTTCATTAGTAAATAACCCAAAAAATAGAGATCATTTTCAGACCTTCAATGATTCTTAGAGCAACATAGAGACTTCAGAGGTATTCTTTTCCAAGCTGTATTTCCTGGCTCTGTTTAAAAGCAAAACTAGGCACTAAGCATTTTTATCTATGTATCAGATTTTGGGAGTATGGTCGGGGAACCTCTAATAAACTTGGGCGCTGTGTATTTAATTCCACAGCATTGACCGTTATATTTTTCCTTTCTAACAGATGCTAGCCATTAAATTGGAAAATTGGAATTGAAGATAAAAGGTGAAATATGTATACCCAGCCAGTGGGTTATTTTAACCAGATTTTCTCCTTCATCATGGCTCATTTGCATTGTGAATACTCTGAAAAAGACAGCTTTTGCGGACTCTTTGCTGTGTTTGTTGCTCCTACAATGTAATACTATTCAAAGAGTCTGATTGTGTATTCAGATATTACATCCATATTGCCCTGGGTCTGGGATTTCCTGTTACTGTGAATGATAAAAACTTTTTTCCTATTTAATGTACAATTCCCCCATTGTGACTGCATATGTGAAAGGGCACCTCTGTGGAATATCTATAACTAGAGGAAGAGAATGAGAGATAAGGGAATGCACCAGTTTGGCAAATAATAGAAAACAGGTATATTTAGTAAGTGAGATAAGCTATGTGAACATTAGAGACTGTCCCAGAGAAGAGACTACTTCAACTTCATATGGGATGGTTTGGAAAATGGTCTGGAATTTAGGACTTTCTGAACTGCATTTTTAAAGTGTTTTTCTTACCTTAATTAT
Source organism: Callithrix jacchus (assembly GCF_049354715.1). NCBI lineage: Eukaryota > Metazoa > Chordata > Mammalia > Primates > Cebidae > Callithrix > Callithrix jacchus. The sequence goes on from NC_133507.1 coordinate 84,415,660, forward strand.
CCAACTTTTGGGAATCTAAAATACCTCTTCCATCTCTTAGTCCAATATTATTTTTAGAAATTAGAGGCTGGAAGAATGTACAGAGACATGCTTCAAGTTTGAAAAGCAAAGATCTCCTTAAATTTGGATCTAAAGGTAGGAGTAGAAGAGTTAATATATTATGCTGAAAGTCTGGTCCTTGGGCCCACAGTTTGAGCATCACCTGGGAGGTGGTCAGAAATGCAGAATCTCAGACCTTGCCTTCCTCAGACTTACTGAATTAGAACCTGCAGTTTCACAAGACCTCCTGGAGACTTACAGTCTTGTAAAAGTTTGAGAAGCACCGATTTAGATGATTCTGAGATAAAGGAACCTACTTATTTTCTTAGAGCTGGGAAAGCAACCACTGAATGGTGTTTTATATACATCCCACATAATCTTAACAGAATATCTCATCTAGACGATCAACGTTAGTCACTGAAGGTCCTGATTTTCCTATCTTAACTCTATTTGGGGATTATGTTTATACTGTCATAAAGAATTTGAAAACACTGGACAGATGGCCAAGCAGAAGAAAAAAAAGACGGGAGGGTACTGCAATTTTAGGGATGACCGAATCTTAAAGATCATTTAGCTGCTCGGTTCCCCGATCTAGGCAGCCCATGGCCATGTCCTTACATATTATGCTTCCATCAGGACTTGGTGAACAAAGTGTTTTGAAAAGCTTTGCACATAAAAACTGGTGTTGCAGCTCTTTTGAAGCTGAAAGCAAAAAATCCCAGATAAAATTAAACACCGAAATTTTGGAAATGTTGTTATCGGCAGCAGAATGGAAGCAAATTAAGCTTGTGAGCTCCAGTGAATTTTCAGTTGTTCTGCAAGGTTTCCTGTTAAAATGAGTCTGGCAGTGTTTGAAATATATTAGAAGCATTTTAAAACAATTTTAGTCAATTATTACTATTATAAATATTCTTTTTTTAACTGAAAATAACTCATTATATTCTTGTATCCATTCCCACTTTTAGGCCTCTTGAGCAAAAAACTCTCAATAATTATTTCACTCTAGTTTTGGTATTCTACATGAAAATGACCCTCACATTTATACCAAATAGATGTTACCAAAATTTTCAAAGTTATAAAATTTATATTATTCATTAACTTATAATTACTCATTAACAATAAACTTTAATCTGAAGCTATTTTGTCTAGGGTATCAAATAAAGTGAAAGAACAAATAGGAGCAAACTGTATTATACAGTGTATTCTGGGACCCAGTGTGAGGTATTTCAGGTAGAGAAGAAATGCAAATAGTCACCTGGTGTCTTCATTTTGACCAGAATGTTTGCAGTGCATCCAGTTCTGAGTGTCCATTCATCCACCCTGAACGGTTAGAAAGCTAACTTCTAAAATAGATATGAGACATTGGGAATGCTTTAACTGGTTATTTTACTAAGTGAAAAGTTTACTGAAGTGGAAAATTGCTGCGATTCAAAAGTCGTTAGGCCCATCAATGATAGACCGAAAGAAAGTGTGGCACATATACACCATGGAATACTATGCAGTCATAAAAAAGAATGAGTTCATGTCCTTTGCGGGGACATGGATGAAGCTGGAAACCACCATCTTCAGCAAACTAATACAAGAACATAAAACCAAACACTGCAAGTTCCCACAAATAAGTGGGACTTGAACAATGAGAATACATGAACACAGGGAGGAGAACATCGCACACCTGGGCCTGTTGAGGGTTGGGGAGAAAGGGGTAGGAGAGTATTAAGACAAATAGCTAATGCATGCGGGGCTTAAAACCTAGATGACAGGTTGATAAGTGCAGCAAACCACCATGGCACATGTAACCACCTGCACATTCAGCACATGTATTCCAGAACTTAAAGTAAAGTTAAAAAAGAAAAAGCCATTAGGATTGGTTGCTGACGCTACAGGATGCTCTTCCTTCTGAGTGTTTTAGTTACCACCAGCCTGGGGTAGTACCACAATTATCCTCTGGACTCCCTCCTGTTTCTTGAACCTTTGCAAACAGCCTGTCTCTAAAGGAACTTTTTTGGAAATATCAAATTCTGTGTTTGCCATATGTTTCATTTGGGGACCCTGACAGATTCAGGGGATGTAAACATAATTTATAATTAAAGAAAAGGTTTAAACCACAGGAATTGAGATGTTTGTCAAGTGGCTTGTTAGTAGCAGGCCTGAATAAAAATCCTATAATTTGCAACTCCCAGCAACTGCTTTTACTCTATTTTGAAGTGACAGATTAGATGCAAAGAGGATTATTCCCAGAACATCTTCTCCCCTCAGTGTATTCAAAGGGGATCCGAATGTACATCTGGGGGCTATTCCTTGCTCTGTGGTCACTTTCCTCTGAAAGGCATTCAGTGGTCCAAGCCCAGATCAGGCACATTATATTGGTCACCAGAAATTAGAAAGCACTATTTCCTTTAACACTGTCACCCTGAATCTGATTTAAATTTAATTCATGAAACATACCCAGTGCCAGTGACTTTTTTATGTCTTTGCCCCTTTTTATACTTCTTAAATAGATGCTAGAGAGCCAGGAGGGAAAAGAATTGAGATCAGGCTACGTTCACAAATGCCCACATAATATTACTGATGAATTATTATTCAGACCACCAGCTTTTGGAAATTTTTATTGAGATGGAGTCTCACTGTGTCACCCAGGCGATCTTAGCTTACTTCAACCTCTGTCTCCTGGGTTCAAGGGGTTTTCCCATCTTAGCTTCGCAAGCAGCTGGAAATATAGGCACACGCCACCACATCTGGCTAACTTTTGTATTGCTAGTAGAGACGGGGGTTTCAGCATGTTAGCCAGGGTGGTCTTGACCTCGTAACCTTTTGTGTTCTGCCTGCCTCAGCCTCCCTCCCAAAATGCTGGGATTACAGGTGTCAGCCACTGCATCTGGACTCAGACCACTGGTTTTTTTTTTTTTTTTTTTTTTTTTTTGAGATGGAGTTTCGCTCTTGTTACCCAGGCTGGAGTGCAATGGTGTGATCTCGGCTCACCGCAACCTCCACCTCCTGGGTTCAGGCAATTCTCCTGCCTCAGCCTCCTAAGTAGCTGGGATTACAGGCATGCACCACCATGCTCAGCTAAGTTTTTGTATTTTTAGTAGAGATGGGGTTTCACCATGTTGACCAGGATGGTCTTGATCTCTTGACCTCATGATCCACCCGTCTTGGCCTCCCAAAGTGCTGGGATTACAGGAGTGAGCCACTGTGCCCAGGCCAGACCACTGGTTTTTAATATAATTTATACATATCATGTAATGATATCTTCAGCAAAATATTTGTGAGAATACCTAATCAATGATTTATATGAGGTCTGTGCTCATCTAAATATATGTGTGTATGTATATGTATATATACATGTGTGTGTATGTATATACATACACACACATATATATATATATACACACACATATATACACACAGACACATATATAAGTGAGCATGCAAAATTCTATTTAGAAATTCTCTATGAAAAAATTTAATTAAATTATTGAGGGCTCACTTTAAACTTCTAACTTGCGGTGATGGTAGCATTTTTCTATTGTTTTATCCTACTTACTTTGAGGATGTACAACCAGCCCCACGGGAACATTCCTAGGGGTGTCTTTTTTAGGCACAGTAAGTGAAGACTTGCCCTGAACCCATGGATCGGGAATTGAAATCTACAAAGGAAGTGGAGGAGGCTGGGGGCGGAATCACGAGATGGTGAATAAGGTAGGCAGGCCTTAAAAGTCACTGTGCAGGAAACAATAAAGTCATAGAACTGGGTGTTTGTGCAGCACGTTGTGTGGGAGTAGGAGAAAAAGAGTCTCTTTTTTTCTTGGTTAGGAATCAGATGGAACACGTTTGCAAAGGTCAGTTAAGTCATCTGATGTGAAGCAGTTGCTGCTGCTTTTTGGTATGAGTTGGCTTTATACGTGTGGTTTAGCTTATACTCTGCTCCTGGGTTGAAAAATAGTAAACCGAGGTTGAATAAAATGATTGTTCTTCCTCCATGTCTGCCAGTGTTGGCTTTCTTACTCTATTCTCATCCTTTGTACCTTTGGATTGGACTAATTACATTTTATTTCTCCATTTTTTTTCCTTGATGAAAGGTAGTGATTGTAAGTAAGTGTTGCATGGAAAGCCATTACAGACTAAGAAAATTATTAATTATAAATATAGTAATAAAAAGAACCCTAACTAATCATCCTCCATCTTTGGGGAGGTGTCTATCAATCATATTATTCTCAGATATTTTACAAAGTTTTTCTTCAGAATGATCTATGAATCCAAGCATGTGAGAATTAGTGATTGCACATCCATAGCCCTTTAAAATTTCCTATGTTCTTGCTAAACAGAGGTATATTTGTTTAAACTAGTAATTATGATGCTAAAATTTTTTTTAAAGTTCATCTATGTGAAGAAAATACTTTTTATTAAGTACAATCATTGAAGAACATTCTATGTGTTTTTCTTTAATTTTCAGTTTACTTTGATATCATGTGACCATAAGCTTAAGGACGCCTTAAAACCTATTAAAAATATCATTTTATCCTCTGATTATCATAGTATCGGATTCGAATTATAGGCATTTGAAAATTAAGAAGGAAAAAGAATACCACATAATCCCATTGTTAACAAAATCACTTAATAGTTTGATGTATTTCTTTCAACTGTTATTTTCTTTATACCTACATAACTATTTAAGCCCAAAGCGCATTTTGGTAAATGTAAAATGTTATGAGATTATTTTCTAATTAAACTGCTTTTTACATATTTTTTGTCCATTTTAGCAAATTTTTTACATCATTTTAGTTGAATTCATGTTATTCGATTGTAAATTCTCTATTTCCTGAATTCAACTCAATAAATGGGCATTTTGCTTTTTCACTGGTTTATTATTCTAAGTGTTGCAATAAACATATTCATATATAAATCTTAGCCTGAGTCTGAAAATGTCTTTAAGATAAATTCTGAAAATGGAATTAATGCAACAAAAGGTATAAAAATTGGGGGATAACAATTTTAAAATTCTTAATAATATTTTCAATAATTCTACCTCATTATAAAGCTTATGAAGACTAGTATATCTACCTTTTTAGTTTATAAGCAATCCATTCTAGAAAAATATAGTTTTAATTAAAAATCTATTTGATTTAAATTTATTTAAATATTTATATCTATACCCAATTTAAACTTATTGATTGGATTGCTAATGAGAATGTATTGGGTAGTCATATTTCTGATTTTGTGAATTGTCTATTCATCTTTTGTCCAATTCTTGATTACATTGTAGTTATTTTGTTGGGCTCAACAAGAGTTTTATGAATTAAGAATGACACAGACACAGGGAGGGGAGCATCACACACTGGGGTCTGTTGCCACGGGGCCAAGGGAGGGACAGTGGCGGGTGGGGGTGTAGGTCAGGGAGGGATAACATGGGGAGAAATGCCAGATGTAGGTGATGGGGGGATGGAGGCAGCAAACCACATTGCCATTTGTGTACCTATGCAACAATCCTGCATGATCTGCACATGTACCCCAGAACCTAAAGTACAATTAAAAAAAAAAGAATCACACTAGATGTCCACTATATTAGTTGTAAAATTGTCCTTAGTTTTGTTTACCTTAGAGCTTTAATATACTTCCTTGACATTTAGAAATTCAATTTTATGTTATAAAATCTATTGGTTTTTTTCCTTTGTGAATTATTGTGTTGTTTATAAATTTAGAAAGGCTCTAGACAGATTTCATATTTAACTAAAATGCTTTAATTTGACATTTCCGTTTAACATTTTAACCAACTGGGAAATAATTTTAGCATTGGATAAAGACAGATATTTGTTATCTAGAAATACTTAACTAATAATGTTCCAGAATATTCAGTCTGGAAACTATTGAATCATATTGTCAATTTTTGTACACTGATTTTTTTTTCTGAATTACAAATCTGATATCTTGATCTGTTTATTGATTTTACAGCAGTTCACACTTTAAAATATTGACATTGAGCAATACATTTTAATATTTTATAGCTCAATTTCTGCCAGCTCTTTTTTTTAAAAAGGTGTTATGAGTGGCTTATTGCAACTCAGAATTACAGTGCTTTTTTTCGTTTTGTTTTGTTTTGTTTTTTCAGAGGCTCTACTTCGCCTGTTGGTTTTAAACTAGATTCATTTTAGAATTTTATTTATTTTTTAGGATGATCTATTTTGATATGATCAAGGGTATAACTAATACAAATTCCAAAACTGAACTTTAGAAAAGGCATGTCAGTGAAATTATATGCCCATTGTCACTCAACAAGCCAGTAAATTATAGATTTGGAATCAGAACTCACATTATAACAATTTTCCAGCCTTATGCTTAACTCATAAAACTCATAACCCTGTTGTTTATGGGCTGAAAAAAAGGCTTGTTGTAGGGCTTCTTGCCCATAAGGAGCTTTTCTTATGGACTGTAGGAGAGCCTCCCTATCAACTTGCAACAGTTTCTCAAAGCCTTGATCCCAGAAAGAGAAGATGCTCAGGACAATACCCTTGCCATGCCATTCTGTCTTTGTTAGTTAGAACATAAAATAATCTTGGAAATATCTATTGTGAATGTTAATATAGAAATAGTCTCTTTGGGGATAGGCCTGGGTTGAAAGGGGCAGGTTCCTGGAACATTATGGAAGCCTAATGATATGTCTGTGAAATAAAACAGTTTCTGAGATTTTCCAAATGGGTTATTGTTCATGTTTAAGTGATTATAGCAGTGATTTAAGCCAAACTAAATATTCTCTTTCCATGGTTTACTTCAACTCATTCTAACCCTTCTTCATTCAAAACCTGTTCTGTTTTTATTCTTTTTCTTATGTGAGTGTTTGATCATGTGGGCAAAATTTACTGACTGAAAAGTGTGGAAACTAAAAAAAAAAAATTAAAAAGGAAAGAACGAAACAGTAAAGACTGTCGGAGGCAGAATTGATTGCAAGTGTTCTAAGAGAGAAATGACACATCCGACTGGGCATCAGGAATCATTTCTTGCCTATGAAATTTCTGAAGCTGTTGAATCATCTCTAAGAAGAAATGATTGTCTGAGCCACTTACAATTGTACCTAATAAAGCTTCTGAGAACTCTATATTGTTAGTAAGGGATGATGAGCCAGTAAGTCCAGTCCGTTGATTCTCTGATAGTCTTGGCATGACCTACTCATGAAATAACTTCATAATCAAATCTAAGACACCCTGTGAGCACTATATAAATTCATGTCTCCAATTTTTGGATGACTATGATTCTGCTATTTGTAAAATACTTTTACAAAAATGATTGTTCTTATATTTGTAAAAAATGCTTTTCCCCCGCAAAAGAATGTCTTTGTGTATCACTGGGAAAAAAAAACTGATCTGAAAAGTAAAATACAGAAAACAAACAGAATTTGTCAAAATATAGTATACAACATCCCTGATGCCTGTATCTAGCCATTGGTATTGTTATTTCATGACTAAAGAACAGTGTTAGAAGCTCAATTATTATTTTCTCAAAATAAAGGAAGAAGAAGAAAACACTCTGAGCTGACGTATCACACTTCAAGGTGATGTCATTTAAAACAGCTGATCTAGGCTGGGCACAGTGGCTCACGCCTGAAATCCCAGCACTTTGGGAGGTGGAGGCCGATGGATCACAAGGTCAGGAGATTGAGAGCATCATGGCCAACATGGTGAAACCCCATTTCTAATAAAAAATACAAAAAAAATTTAGCTGCGTGTGGTGGCGCTTGCCTGTAATCCCAACTACTTGGAAGGCTGAGGCAGGAGAATCGCTTGAACCCAGGAGGCAGAGGTTGCACTGAGCTGAGATCATGCCACTACACTCCAGCCTGGTGACAGAGAGAGACTTCGTCTCAAAAAATAACATAACATAACATAACATATAATAAAATAAAACCATAGAACAGCTGATCTAAACACTCAAATTAGACAGATCTAAAACACTCAAACTAAACTTTACAAGCAAATAACCAATTCTGCCTTGGCTTTAGTCTTGCCTTGGCATCTTTATAATATGTATATCTGAACAAAATTTTAAGAACCTCCCTTTTGGTGCCTGGGAAACTTATTAACTACTTGATATTCAAGGTGATGACTTCCCAATGTGAAAAGTTACTGCTAATACCTGATATTAGCCTGTTTGGGTCTTGACTAGTTCCTATGAAAAAAGCTAATTTGGCAGTTACCCCTTTTACTAAATATTGATTCCCTTTCTAAGTCCTTTCAAACTCTAAATTAACCTGGGGATTTTCACCTTGACTTCTTTAGTTGCAATGAGAAATGACATGCAGAGAAACTTTCTTGTTAACCCATCATGTGGGACAGAGTTTTGTTTCTGTAATTGTAAGTGCAGAGCACTACAGAGAGCTTCTAAGTGGTAAAAGGAAAGGAAATTGGAAGGAGGAACTGAAGATATTTTTCTCCTATGAATTAGCACAAATACAGATTTATAGCCTACACATGTGTTTTGTTTTTACTGATGGTTGTAACTAGGGACACCTGTAAGACAGAGCCAAAGGGGAAGAATTAAAAATGAATGGAAGAAAAACGCAATAATAAGCTGCATTTCAGAGCTTGATTTGAAGCCTAGTATGTGAGACTTTAAAATTCCCCTTTCCTGGAAAATGTTTTATCATTTAGCTTATGTAATTTAGCATACAGTATGAAGGCTGAAATATAACATTTTAAAAAAGATTCTTTCAGTATTTCCAACGGAAATGTTGAGCTAAGTGGAGAATTTGTGGGATCAGTTAGCTTATAAATAATGATCCTTTATGCTGGCATTGGGAAATCCCTGTTCCCACAGCTAGTTCAATAAAGCAATTAATATCAATAAATGCTGAAGAAAGCAAATCTCTATTCACTTTTGTCTGGATTAGTTAACATGAGAAAAATCCTATCCCTCTCCTGAAGTATTTAATTTTCTCCTAAGAAGACAATCTAACGGAAGGTAAATAAAGTATGTTTTGACATATGTTTCTCTTGTCATGTACTGTCTTGTTATTCTGAAATGATTCACATTTCTACTTCCTCCAGAAATTTTCAGTGTTATTTTCTATTTAGACCAGGGTCTTGTAGCAGGCTTGTGTTATCAATATACTTTATCATGTTTTCCTAATAAATTAACTCTAAATTCAGCTTCTGTTTAGATGACTTTCTTTAAAGGAAATTTGCAAAATTCAGATATAATGTTTCTTTTCTACTGCATAATGATTACACATTCCATGAAGAATAGTTCACATGTATTCAGAATTTACGGAGGATATTTGAGAAAAAGCATATTTTGGTGAACATTTTAACACAATCTCCACGTTGAAAAAAAGTTTGGTCAAGGCAAGGGTGAGGTTTAATCGACCTCATTGATAGATAAGGATTTAGGCATTCAGACTTTCACAGATCAGCATTCAGTAAACCAATGTCAAGAAACAGCTCTGAACTTTTGCTGCGTTTGGCAACATTATTTGAGATTTCACGCGCAAGCAATAAAAAGCTGAAAAGATATTATCCTGTAGAGTCCAAAAAATGTGGTAATAAGGTAAGAGTTGAAATGCATTGTTGATATAAGAAACCCCTGGCTCATGCTTGACATAACACACCCAGTTTCGTCAGAGTTGGCATAAATGTGCTCTTCTGACAGTATGGTGATAACATACTGCAAGAATTGAAACTGCCAATTCTTACACCTTCATTTGACTAGCAAAGAATTTTTTTTTTAATTTCATATTGCTACAATACAACACTCTTTTTCTGATTCTCAAAAACTGAAAGACCCATTCTGTCTCCTGCTTATAAATTTGAGAATGGAAAGAAAACTAACTTTTTACTGTTAACTAAATGTGTGTGTGTGTGTGTGTGCGTGTGCGCTTGTATGCGCGTGTGTATCTGTTAATTTTATATACACCAAAGTTATAAACAATAAAAATTTATGGTGAGGTACCTAATTGCCAAGCTGTAATCGGTTGATATTTTAATTTTGAAATAAAGTATACATTTCAAACCAATACCTTAAAATTAAAAAAACATAAGTAGAGGCTATTATTACTACTCTCATTACAATTGGTTCTTATTATTTGTTATGTTGTCCATGGGGATTGAATAAGAAAGAAGACGATATTTCCTATGGACATTAAATTACAGTAAAGCAAGTAACAACTTCTTTAGAGAAGTAAAAGTTTATTTTCACAACATTAAAAGGAACACGTAATATGGAGGAAGAGGTATCAGGAGAAAATCATTCAGTATGGAAAAACAAAAGACCATAAGCATTGTTGTTTTTCAACTTCCTCATTAGGGAATTATTTTAAAGCCTTTTATGTTTAATTCAGTGAAAAATTATACCTTAAAATATTTTATGTATAAATTGAACTATGTTCAAATGTGGCTAATATTATTAATGCTGTTAATATCAAGGGATAAATAATACATAAAAGAATACTGTGTAATATTTAGTTAAGCTTTTTATTTTGAGATAATTGTAGATTTACATGCAGTTGTGAGAAATAATGTGGAGAGATTCCAGCATACCATTTACTCAGTTTTCCTTAGTAGTAATAACTTGCATAACTATAATATAAAATCAACAAGCAGCATATTTATACTGATACAATGCACTGATCATACTCAAATTTTCCCCGTTTCACTTGTACTCATGTGTGTCTGTGTGTGTGTGTGTGTGGGGGGGGTGTTGTGTGTTAGTTTCATGAAACTTGGTTACATATGTAAGCTTGTATATCCAATACCATGGGAAAGATGCTGAACAGTTCCATCACCTCCCTTATTTCTCATGTGAATCTTTCATAATAACACCCACCTCCTCTTCCACTCTCCCCCGGTCCTTACCCCTGACAGTCACTAGTCTGTCCTTGCTTTCTACAATTTTGTCATTTCAAAAATGTCATATTAGTGGAATCATACAGTATATAAACATGATATTAGCTTCTTTTCACTTGACAATTCACTGGAGATTTGTCGCTACTTGTATGATATCCAGTTTATTTCTTTTTATTGCAAAGTATATTCCATAATATCAATGTACTAACATTTTTTTAATCATTCACCTATTGAAGGACATCTGGGCTTGGTTTTGTTTCCAGTTTTTGGATACTATGTCAAATATCTAAAGATGTTCCTGTTGTCTTTCTATCTTTGAATTCTTGTTTGAATTAATGATGTTCAGAGAGCATACTCATATACGTTAATTCTTTTAAATGGGTTGAGGCTTGCTTTATGGCTCAGGATAGTGGTGCTTGAAAATGAAAATATATTGGTTGATTTGTTGTATATATGCCAATGAGATCCTATTGACTAATTGCATTGTTTAGATTTATATCCTTGCTGATTTTCTGTATAGTACTTCTTTCATTTGCTGTGAGGTGGGAGGGAGGCATTAAATCTTCAAGTATAATTGAAGATTTGTTTATTTCTCCTTTAAGCTTTATGTTTCACTATATCCGGAGTCTCTTCTTTGGGGCATATGCATTTAAAATCATTATTAAGTTTTCTTGATGGATTGATCTTTTATTTTTTTTTAATGCCCCTTTTCATCTCTAGTAATTTTCTTTGTTCTGAGGTCTGCTTTATCTGATATAATACAATGACTCCTGCTTTTTGTTTTGGTAGTATTTATACAGGTATGTCTTTCTCGATCCTTTTATTTTTAACCTACGTATATGGTTAAATTTGAAATACATTTCTTTTTAGTGACATATAATTGGATCATATTTTCTTATCAACTATACTAATCTCTACATTTTAATTGGTGTGTTTAGATTATTTATATTTGTTGTAAGTATTGATACAGTAGACCTTAAGTCTGCCTTTTTATTATCTATTTTCTGTTTGTTGCCTCTATTTCTTTTGTCTCTGTTTTGTTTTTCTTGACTTTCTATAGGTTACTTGGATTTTTTTTTTTAGGTTTATATCGTGATTTATTTTGAGCATGTCTCTCTGTTTAGTTTTCACAGTGGTTGCTCTAGTTATTATAATATACATATGTGGCTCATCACAATCTACTGATATTAACATTTTATCACTTTCAGTGAATTGCAGAAACCTTATCTTCATTTATGTCATTTTTCCTTTCTTAATTTTAAATATTATTGTATTGAATATCAGGTGGTGTTATATTGTATTCAACCTTAAAATTCTATTCATAAAACTAATGAGAAGGACAGTCTATTGTATGTGCCCATATATGTCTCTGAGTGGAAAAGGGAAGTCTCAGGCCCAGTAGGAAAAGAAAAAGGGAACACTCTTGCTGACAGCCTGGTTCCTGATTAATTTGCCTTGCCTTGCTGACCCACTTTCCTGAGGTTGTTGATAGGACAATCCAAGAAAGAATGCACCCATCTAGGCCATCTTCTGTGATTAGGTTGATGGTCAGGAATTGCAGGGAGTGTCACCATCTCTCTTGGTTGTAGGTCATTCACAAAATACCCTGCTCCTTTCTCTTTCTGCAGTCCTGGAGTCTCTAACTAGTTTTCCTTCTTTCCGCCTTTCACCATTCCCCATTTGGTCTCCTGCATTATTTCTAGAATTTATTACTGTGCTTAGTGGAGAGGAGGAGGGCGAAGGAAGTCTAGATCATCTTATCCAGATGGGATGTACCACAAAGTGTATTTTAGCATATAAAAGAGTTTTTTTTCAGAAGTTGATAAAAACCATATTCTAACAGTTTGTTATGGGAATGGTAGAAATAAAGGAAAATTGGGAATAAAAGGCTGGTGAGATAAGATAGGTTCGATGCTGCTGAGTATGCAAAACATTAATCGAAAACAATACTTCAGAGTCACAAGCAGTTTTATACCATAAATAGAAAACAGCCCATATATTATTTACATAAAGGAAAAAGTGGAATCAGAAACTGGATATTTTGACAAGTGTCAAGAGAGCAGTTCCGTACTGTTTGTGTTAGTTTCGGTAATTTCCATTAACCTTTCGAAGCATAAGCTAATGTGAGTTAGCTGCCAATCCAATTAAAAAAAAAGTTGTCCTATAATTATAATTTTTGCCACAATTTCAAAACTTATATTTCTAAACCGATTCAACAGTTCAATAGATAAAGAATAGCATAGACAACTATAAAGAAATGAATAAAATTGGAGAGTATATATGAAGTATACATGAAGACTTAATAAATACAGATAAATTCAACAAATAGATAAGAAAATTAACAAAACAAACAAAATAGAGAAGTCACAAATATGTAGTCAACTGTTATATGATAAAGGTGGTTCTGCAGTTTCAGTAAATAATGTTGAGTCAATTTTATATTCAAATAGAAAGAAAAGGAACTTTGGCCTGTACTTCACAGCATATTCAAAGACCAATTCCAGATGGCTCATAATCTAAATTTGAAAGTTAATACACTACAGATAACAGTAAAAGGTTTTCATGAACTTGAGACAGGTAAAAATTTCTCAAGCAGAACAAAAAAGCATTAAGACAAAGATTTGTAATTTCTACTAAATTAAAATTTAAAACTCTGTTCATCATAAGACAATATTAAGAGTGAAAAGGCAATCCACAGAGTGGGAGAAGAAATTTGCAATGCATATATTTAACAATGGACTCTTATCTAGAATGTATAAAGGACTCTTACAAATTGAGATAAAAAAGACAGACGATCCAGTTGAAAAATTGTCAAAAGACTTGAACAACACTTTACAAAAGAGATTGTCAGAATAGTCAATAAGCATATGAAAAGCTCCTCAACTTCATTATTCATCAAGGATATTAAAATTAAAATCAAAATGAGATTACTACACACCCACCAGAATGACCAAAATGAAAAAAAAAGAAAAGTTGAAAATACCAAATGATGGCAGAAGTGTGGTGCAACTGGAATTCTTATACACTATACCTGGTAGTACAAATCAGTTCAGTCATTCTGTAAAACATATTTGATACTACCTATTAAAAGTGAACATGCACATAATTTTGTAAACCCAGCAGTTCCATGTCGGTGCACATACATGCACCAAAATACAGGCAGAAGAACTCATAACTGTTTTGTTCATTACAGACAAAAACAGGAAACAGTCAAAATGACCATCAACAGAAACATAAGCAAACAACCTGCAGTACATTTACATAAGGAAATACCATAGAGCTAATTTTTTTTCAAAAAGAATTACTGTCACATGCAACATGATAAACAAAATGTTGAGCAAAAGAAGTCAGACCATAAAAAGTATAGTTCTTATAATTCCATTTGTTTGAAAAAAGCAAAACACATTTCCTATAAGAAAATTCAGAATGTTGGTTTAAGTTGGGGTGTTTAGTTTCTGAGAATAGACATGACGGAAGCTTCTGAGTACTTCACTGTGTACGGTTTATTAAGCTATACACTTAAGATTTATGCGTTTTAGTGGTATTTATACAATGGCCAATTAAAATATTGATAATAAAAATATCTACTATAATTCAAAATATATATCACAACTACTTATTAATGACTAAGAAAATGAGTAAAGAGCCAATAATACTTTTAAAGTATTATTTTATTAATACCCTTCATCAAAAAAAAAAACCACAATTGAGAAAAGTATATGTGATTAGAAATCAGGTGATTAGAAATTTGTAAAAAATCTTCTGTATACAGGTGATAAAATGCAGTGAACCACTTAATAATTTGGCATCAGTTTTCTCATCTGTAAAATGCAAATCAAAATACCAGCTTCAATCAAAATCATATCAGCAGTAGTATTTGAAGTTTACTTGGAAAGTGTTAAAACATTTAAATCAAATACAATTTAAGATAGTTAATTCATGTTATTGAAACAATATGATGATGTGCTTGGGAATAAATAAAATCGAAAGCAGAATTTCAGGTTATGTTGGAAAAGATACTTAGAAGGCAAAAGGGAGGTGTAATTGACCAGTTTTTTTTAGATATTTCAATTTAGTTTCTACAACTGAGTACAGGGCATTTCCACTTGGAGGATGACTCCATAGCCTGCTAAGCCCATTTTATCTAAAACTGATCTCTTTGTACAGTTTGGGCTGCCTCCTTCTGATTCCCCCTTTTTTTTTTTTTTCTGAGATGGAGTCTCGCTCTGTTCCCTAGGCTGGAGTGCAGTGGTGCGATCTTGGCTCACTGCAACTTCTACCTCCCAAGTTCAAGAGGTGTGCCTCAGCCTCCTGAGTAGCTGTGACTACAGGCACATGCCATCTTGCCCAGCTAATTTTTGTATTTTTAGTAGAAATGGAATTTTGCCATGTTGGCCAGGCTGCTCTCAAACTCCTGACCTCGTGATCCACCCGCCTTGGCCTCCCAAAGTGCCAGGATTACAGGTATGAGCCACCGCGCCTGGTCTCTGAGTCCTCTTATACCTATTCCAGTGAATTTCTGTCTGACCAGATGTTCCACCTTCTAACTTCAGTATCATTCTTACCTTTACTATTGCAGCCCTACAGGTTCTTCTCACTTGCTGCTCAGAAAAGCCAATACATTGAGAACAGCAGGAGGTACAGCAGAAGAAGCACTTAATAGTCACTGGGCCAGCCAAGCAAGGAGACAGGAGATATATCTCTTATCTGCCTTTCTGAGAATTCAGCGGCTAGGATTTTAAAGGGTACTTTGGTAGGCAGGGGACTGGGGAACTGAAACAATGGGTTGTCTGGGAATGAAACCACAAGAGTGACAAAGCTGCTGGTGAGTCTGTCAGTACCCAGCTGAGGGTACAGGACCCGTTGAGTCTGTCCTTACTATGGAACACTGGTTCAAGTGGCATCTCTTGGTCTACCAAAATGCTACATCTGAAAAATATCTCGGATTAGTCCTTTGAGTCGCATAATAGTGATGTTATCTATAGGAGCAGTTGGAGAAGTTATGCATCTTGTCTCTGGGATACTAAGCAAGCTAAGCAGGCAATGGATGGCTATTGTTTAACCATACCTATTCCTTAGCAAAGTTCAGGCTCCTACCAGGATTCTAAACTTGTGTTCTGTTACTACATTTTACAAATACACTTTTAGTTTTTGAACAAGGGAAGAATCAGTTCAAGAAAAGGACCCTGATGGCCTCTACACAAGAAAGAGCAAAAGCAATTCAAACTGGTAGGTGCAAGATAGAGTCAATTATGTCAAATTTTCTTTACTACTATAATTTTTGAAAGGCAGTTTCATTACCCCTCTTCACAGCAACCACAAATCAATTTGATCTTACCTCCTAATCTTTTACATCATCTACTTCTTTTCTCTGTCCTGTCACTACCAAATTAGACCACTCTCATCTCTCATCAAAATTGATATAATAAAACCAAAAACAAGTTCATTGCTTCCTAAATACAATGGAGGTGCAGGCACTGCATAAACACACCCATTTCAAATGGGAGAAATTGGCTAAAGCAAAGGGACTACAGTCTCCATGCAAGTCAAAAATCCAGTGGGGCAGCCAAACTTTAAAGCTCCAAAATGATCTCTTTAACGCCATTTCTCACATCTAGGTCATGATGATGCAAGAGGTGAGTTCCTGGGCAGCTCCACCCCTGTGTCTTTGCAGGGTACAGCCCCCCTGCTAACTGCTTTTGTGGGCTGGCATGAGTATCTGTGGATTTTCTAGGTGCACAGTGCTAGCTGTCATTAGATCTACCATTCTGGGGTCTTGAGGACAGTGGCCCTCTTCTCTCAACTCCACTAGGCAGTGCCTCAAGGAGACTCTGTGTGGGGGTTCCCACTCCACATTTTCCTTCTGTACTGCCCTAACAGAGGTTTGCCATGAGCCCCCTACCCCTGAAGCAAACTTCTCCCTGGACATCCAGACATTTCCATACATCCTCTGAAATCTGGGTGGAGGTTCCAAACCTCAACTATTGACTTCTGTGGACTCACAAGCCCAACACCACATAGAAGTTGCGAAGGTTTGGGGCTTGCACCCTCTGATGGCACAGCTGAGCTGTACTTTGAACCCTTTTAGCCATGGCTAGAGTGGTTGGGACTTAGGGTACCAAGTCCCTAGGCTGCACACAGCAGGGGGGCCCTAGACCCAGCCCATGAAACCATTTTTTTTCTCCTAGGCATCTGGTCCTGTGATAAGAGGGGCTGCCACAGAGGTCTCTGACATGGCCTGGAGACACTTTCCCCAGTGTCTTGGTGATTAACATTTGGCTCCTTGTTACTTAGGCAAATTCCTGTAGCAGGCTTGCATTTCTCACCAAAAAATTAGTTTTTCTTTATTATTGCATCATCAGGCTACAAATTTTCCAAAGTTTTCTGCTTTGCTTCATCTTGAATGCTTTGCTGCTTAGAAATTTCTTCTGCCAGATAGGCTGAAACATCTCTTTCAAGGTCAAAGTTCCATAAATCTCTAGGGCAAAATGCCACCAGTCTTTTTGTATAGCAAGAGTGAATTTTACTCCAATTTCTAACAAGTCCCTCATCTCTATCTGAGACCACCTTGGTCTGGACTTTATTGTCTATATCACCAACAGCATTTTGGTCAAAGCCTTTCAACAAATCTAGTAAGTTTCAAACGTTCCCACATCTCCCTGTCTTCTGAGTCCTCCAAGTCTCCAGAAAATTCCAAACTTTCCCACAATTTTCTGTCTTCTTCTGAGCCCTTTAAACTGTTCCAATCTCTACATTTTTTCTACTTCCAAAGATGCTGCCACAAATTTTGATGTCTTCACCCCAACACCCCACTACCTTGGTACCAATTTACAGTATTAGTCTATTCTCACACTGCTAATAAAGACATACCAAAGACTGGGTAATTTTTAAAGCAAAGAGTTTTAATTGATCCACAGTTCCACATGGCTATGGAGGCCTCACAATCATGGCAGAAGGCAAAGGAGGAGCAAAGTCATGTCTTACATGGTGGCAAGCAAGAGAAAAACTCGTGCAATGGAACTCTCACTTATAAAACCATCAGATCTTGTGAGACTTACTACCATGAGAATAGTATGGGGGAAACTGTCCCATGACTCAATTATCTTCACCTGGCTCTGCCCTTGACATTTAGAGACTATTACAATGCAAGGTGATATTTGGGTGGAGATACAGCCAAAGCATAGCATATCACCGTTTTTAAAATTCTGTAACTCTTTACTCCACAGAAGTTATAAGGGGTGCTTTCAGCAGGATGGAGATGTAAATATAAAAAAAAAAAAACCTGGGAAATCAACAGAGTGAAGTAATAGTGTCAGAGAAATCACTGGAAAGGTAGGAGAGGGCATATCAGTGAATTCTTGGATGAGAAACAACCTTGCCAGGCAATCCAAATCTGAAGTAACAAAAAAAGGCATCTGAGGAAGGGGTGTGTTTCAGAGAAAGACATAAAAACTAGTGACAATGAGAGAAGCAAAACAAGATCCTCTTCCCTTGCTGAACTGCACAGAGTGGGTGTGAATGTTTTTGAAAGCAAGCTGAGTAGAATTTCATAAGGAAGGGATTAATGGAGGCTTCCAGGAATAAAGAGTGGAGAGTGGGAGTTACAGAGATTATTGAATAACTGCTGAGAAGGTGCAGCACAATCATACTGAACTCAAGTGGAAAGACTTGCCTCATCTGTAATCAGCATAAAGGAGGTAAACGAAACTCATAAACCCAGAAATTTAGTGACATATAAGTAAGTAAACAATTAGCCAAAGAATGATTATCTAGCTTCATATATCAATTACTGTATTAATATTAAATATTCTTTTTCGTTAATAATTTTAATTTAATTTTTGCTTTTTGAATATCCTTTAAAACTCTAGTTATGGTATCATAAGGTAGAGATATTGGTGTATTATTATTATTATTATTATTATTATTATTTTGAGACAGAGTTTCGCTCTTGTTACCCAGGCTGCAGTGCAATGGTGCGATCTTGGCTCACCACAACCTCTGTCTCCTGGGTTCAAGCAATTCTCCTGCCTCAGCCTCCCGAGTAGCTGAGACTATAGGCACATGCCACCATGCCCAGCTAATTTTCTGTATTTTCAGTAGAGACGGGGTTTCACCATGTTAACCAAGATGGTCTCAATCTCTTGACCTCGTGATTCACCCGCCTCGGCCTCCCAAAATGCTGGGATTATAGGTATGAGCCACCGTGCCTGGCCTGGTGTATTATTTTTGAAACAAATTATTTTGGGGATAAACATGTTATATAAATTAGGATAGATTATATTATGTTGCATTTACAAATAGTCCCCAAATCTCAGTGACCTGTATGTATATTAAAAGGATATTCATTGATTTATGTTATTTTTCCATCATCAGTAGAGAATGAAAGTTCATCCTATACACTCAGGTACCAAACTACAAAAGCTCTATCTTGACAAATTTTTCATGATCATGAAGGCAGGGAGAAATTATACACTGGTTCTCAAAGCTTTCCCTAGACATAACTGATGTCACTGCCACCTGTATTTCACGGGCTAGAGCAAATTGTGTAGTCATGCCCAACTTCAAAAGGAAAGAACAAGTGAGATCCTACTAAATGCCTGCATAAAGAAACAACTAGAATATTTGAATGGCCCTAATGATAATTCCGAGTGGGTAATAGCAAGTAGGATAATGAAAAATCTTATTCTGAGCCTTCTAGTTAATAAAATGGTAAGAAGAGAAGGCAAAGAAGAAAATGTAGTCACTGAGAAGTGGACTCAGATACCAATGTGAAACAGCTAGCAACTGGCAGAGCCTCAACTGAGTTTCAGTGACTGGATCTTCCTTTTGTAGCATGTATCATTTATAAGTAGTATAACCTACTTCCTCCTCTTTCTCAGACTTTATAAAAAGATCTGTATATTCATATTTCTGTGGCAGAATTTAACATGCTACCTTTGCTTTGTCTCTTTCAATTCTCTCCTCTTCCAGAAAGTTGTCAAAATAAAGGTATATATTAAAGGGTATGTGGTACATGAAGTCATCTTGGTTTTATAGGTTATTGTTATCATTATATTTAAGAAAATTTTGGTGACCTCTAGTGAGGTTTGGGGTATATTGTTTTGTCAATATTAAAGAAAAAAGGACCGGGCATGATGGCTCATGCCTGTAATCCCAGCACCTTGGAAGGCCAAGGTAGGATGATTACTTCAGGCCAGGAGATTGAGACCAGCATAGACAACATAATGAGACCCCATGTCTACAAAAATTTAAAAACTAGCCAGGTGTGGTGGCACACACTTGTAGTCGCAGCAATCAGGAAGCTGAGTTGGGAGGATTACTTGAGGCCAGAAGATCGAGGCTGCAGTTAGCTATGATCACGCCATGGCATTGTAGCCTGGGCAACAGAGTGAGGGGCCCTATCAGGAAGGAAGGAAGGAAGGAAGGAAGGAAGGAAGGAAGGAAGGAAGGAAGGAAGGAAGGAAGGAAGGAAGGAAGGAAGGAAGGAAGGAAGGAAGGGGAAGGGAAGGGAAGGGAAGGGAAGGAGGGAGGGAGGGAGGGAGGGAGGGAGGGAGGGAGGGAGGGAGGGAGGGAGGGAGGGAGGGAGGGAGGGAAGGAGGGAAGGACAAAGAAAGAAAGACAGAGAGAGAAGGAAAGAAAGAGAAAGTGAGAAAGAAAGAGGAAGAGAGAAAGAGAAAAAAAGAAAAACAATGTCTTCCTGCCCCTAGAAAGGAAGCAGTTTGCTCCACCTGTTTAATTGAGATGGATCAACCTCATGACAAATAAACACTTTTAACTAAAAGTGTAATTAATTAAAACAGTAAAATCATGTTTGACTCATACTCTGCATTGTCTATGGAGTAAAACTTAAACATCATCCTAATCCTGTTATTATGAATCCTCAGTTGGAAATGGCAAGACAATCACCTGCATAAACACTGATTCAAAAACAACTGTTCTCAGGATTCTGTCTAACTTTATAATTTCAAGAGTAAAAGATAGGAATATTCAATCATAAAAAAATCACTTCCACATTTAGAAAATAATGCCACATACTGGGAATATCCACTTTCTATACCTCTTTTGTACCAAAAAGTTTATAAGAGATTTAACTGTGATACTTAATCAATCACAATTTGCTAATGATATCAAAGCGGCAGATTCAAGTGCACTTTAGATCATTTGAAAAGCCTTCTATTTTTCATGTACTCCTTTTGTCTGGTGTAGAATAACCTTTAAAATTGTCTCAGCCCCCTCTTTAGTGAAAAGACAGAGACTAATCACAAATGGGAACTGATTGCTGTTCACCAAACTTGAAGTAAAATGCAGGTCTAAAGCTTTATATGCAGAAGAGATGGAATGCTCTTATCTCGTATTGAATGTGATTGCTGTCTCCCCACTCTGACATCCATTACCATATTAAGGACATCTTTACAGAGAAAAGAAGACAATACAGATTCATATTTGATAGTCATATTAGTTCTACTAAATACTTCTGTAATTTTTGTTTGTTTTACCTGATTTAACTAGTCTGCAGCATGTCTCTTCTTTCTTCAACCCATCTCCTCTAATGTCCTTAGAAATTGTTGACATTGGTATAGTTTCTACCTGAAAATAATTTAAATTTCTAGGTTTTTTATGAAAAGAAAATGTTGCTTAGTTACCAGTTGCTGAATGTCTTGCCACTTTTCAGAAATGTGTAAGTGTAATCCTAGAATTCTCTACTCAGTTTCCATATCAGAGCTTGCACTCTGGGTTATTTGGGCTGAAGTGTGTGTGTGTGTGCGTGTGTGTGTGTGTGTGTGTGTGTGTATTCTAAACATATACTTGTATGTTTATATAACATATACATCATTATCTTTCAAAATTTATAAACCAGGAGATATAACAGAGATAACAGAATGTCCCAGATTTTTTGTCTTCTCTTGATCACAGTCAGAAGACCTATAGTTCTTCAAGCAACGTTTCCTGCCTCATGCGGCAACTACAAGCTTCAGGCAAGGCTTCTGCGTTGTGGTTTTGCCCACCTCGCCTTCTTTACTCATGAGTGTTTCTTTCTGACTTCCAGAGTGTTTTAGTTTGTCACCCTGTTCTCTATAAGCCAAATTACTTTTTTGCCAGTGCTATAGTTGAAATTGTGTTCCCCCGAAATTCAAATGTTGAATCCTTAAATCCCAGTACTTCAGAATGTGACTGCATTTAAAGATGGGCCTTTAAAGAGATGATGAATGTAAATGAGGTTGTAAGGAGAGTTCTAATTCTACCTGGTGGGTGTCCCTCTGAGACAGGAAATTCTGTATACGCAGAGAGATACCAAGGGTGGGTGGGCAAAGGGATGACCATGTGAAGAGGCAGCAAATGGGCAGACATCTGGAAGCCAAGGAATGTGGCTTCAGTGCAACCAAACCTACTGACACCTTGATCTTGGACTTCCAGCCTCCAGAACTGTGAGAAAATAAAATTTGTTTTGTTTAAGCCCATCTGTAGTATTTTGTTATGCCAGCTGTAGAAAACTAATACAGTTAGTATCACACTGAAAGAGTTGAATACCTTTCCACAAATATGAAGAATTAGGATTTTATTCTTCACCTAATGAGATGATATAATTTATCATTTAGGATATGATGGGCTTTACAAGCACCTTTGAGGGCTCTTGAAGACACACACACACACACACACACACACACACACACACAGGATTGGGACATCACCCTTTCAAAGAGTTTGAAATGCAGGGAAAGAACAGATGAGCCTATTTACTAGTAAACCAAGGACAAACAATTGAAAGATTCATTTCAAGTATGAGCCCTAAAGCAATAGTCACAAAGAATGAAACTGCTGATGTACCACAGTGCTGCTTCTTACATGGACAGCATTATGTTGATACTTCAGAAGGAGTAAGTTTTTATTAATGTAAAAAATGAAGTTAATGATTGCTCTGAGAAACTCAGATGTCAGTTAGTTGAGAAACATCATAGGGCAAGATTGCAACTAACCTTCATTTAACTGTCAGTTACTATTCAGAAAACAGAAATAAGAGAGGTATGGCTTCCCATTCCCCCTTTCTCCCTCTTCACATCCCCCTCATCATGTAAAGATCTGCTGGGTTCATCCTGTTGGCTACTTTTCAACGAGTCAACTCCAAGTTTACCCACATCCGGAGCATCTCTGGTCTCTGCCTAAGATGCATACTCCCACACCTGCTCGTCTACCTGCTTCCTTATTTTTCTTATGCTTTCTCTCCTTTGGTAGTTTTTTTCTCTGTTTCTTTTTTCAAAACCTTTCTAGCCTCTAAAATACCACACCAGAGCAAATCAACTTCTTAGCAGAGCTGTCTACATAAGTTTGGGGAGGAAAATCTATGTCAAACAAAACTGAGGCCACGAGCTTACAAAGCAGGAAAATTGTAAAGCTAAAGGCACAGAAATATAAAGGCTTTTTCTTTAAAAATATTTTATTACAAATGAAGTCCAATGGGGAGGCCAGGTATGATAGCTCATACCTGTAATCCCAGCACTTGGGGAGGCCAAGGCAGGAGGCTTGCTTGAATCCAGGAGTTTGAGATCGGCCTGGGCAATATAAGGAGACCTGCATCTCAACAACAACAACAAAAAATTAGGCAGTGCAGTGGCATGTGCCTATAGTCCTAGTTACTCAGGAGGCTGAGACTGGAGGATAACTTGAGCCCAAAGATTTGATGATGTTACAGCAAGCTCAAGCAATCACTGTGTGTGTGTATATCTATATATTTCAAAAGTGATAGAATACATGAGTAAAAATAAATTGCAAAAAGAAATCTTTTTGTGTAACTTTATAATATGCAATAAATAATATTTTACTAATGTGATAATATTGATTGATTGTAAGATTTTCCCGACTGGCTTTTCCTAACTTTCATACGTTAAGCCATCAAATTTTATATGTTTAACAACTCATTTTCAATCGACAAAACTGAAAATGATGTTATTCACTAGTGGCAAATAAAGATTGCAAATTTTTTTGATGATTTTTAATTTTGAGAAGGATACTTCTGCTGATACAACTGTTACTAGAACAGTTCAGTGTATTTTATAGGCTGTGATGATATTGCAATAAATTTCTGATAAATTATTTTGAAATATACATTTTAGTACATCCATAGCTAATGACTCTTAAGGCATAGTTTTTCTAGAGGTATTTAACTTTGTGAAATCTGTTCTCTGTAAGCCTGTTACAACTTTAATATATAAATGTAATGTAGTTAATATATAAATATATACATGTAAATATAAATTTATACAACAGCATTTTAATTTTTCCACCAATATTTTCTGTAACTTGTGGAGATTGTACAAGAAACCAAAACTGGCTTCAAGAGTTGTATATAATTCAAAAAGTCAAAACACCCATGAATGTTTTTAATAGCTATAGCTTCAATTACAGGAAAAATAATTTTAAAATTGCCTTCCTCATTAATAATTAATTTACTCATAGCTTCATATGAAAATAGTGTCCTTTCCTGTAGATTGTGATAAACTTAAATTTAATTTCTATTAAGTCTATGGATATGTGCTTTGAAATTGTGGCAGTTTTTTAAACCAGAGATTATAACTTCTTTGAGGAATTCCAGTATTTCCGGGATATTCTTTATTTTACTGTCTACATGTACACTCCTATTTTGTATTAATTCACTGGCAAGTTATAGCCCATGAACATTAACAGCTCCTGTACTGCTGCTCAGGCTGCAGAGTATTTGTGCAGATGCTTCCCATACTGGTTCCAGGTCATGTCGCTCCTCAATCCATGTCCTCCTCTCTCAAGGAACAGCAGCCCCTGCCACACCACTGTGATTACGGTGGCTGCTGTTCACATTCTTGCCACAGCCAGTTCAGACCAGGGTCTCCATCTGGCCAATGCCTCAGGGCAGTCATGGACTGCCCTAGGCATCCACTTGCACCCCAGGATCCAAGCTAATTGCTTAAAATATTAGCTTCTTCCCCAATCCTTTTCTCCTCAGTTTTTTTATGTTTCATTGAGCTGAAACATTGTGTTCAGTTGCCCAAATCTGCAATCCAGGCATTTCTCTGAGCTTCTCTCTTGTGTATCTTCTTTATCAATATCTAAATTTTCTTATTTTCCATATTACTTAAACTGTTAGCAACATTTGACACAATTGAGCATACCTAATTTATGAATACCCTTCCTTTCCTTAATGCCTTTCTTTTTTGAGACAGAGTTTTGATTTTGTTGTCCAGGCTGTAGTGCAATGGCCCAATTTCGGCTTGCCACAACCCCCACCTCCCGGGTTAAAGCAATTCTCCTGCCTCAGCCTCCCAAGTAGCTGGGATTATAGGCATGCATCACCATGCATGGCCAATTTTGTATTTTTAGTAGACATGAGGTTTCTCCATATTGGTCAGGCTGGTCTCGAAATTCCAATCTCAGGTGATCTGCCGCCTCGGCCTCACAAAGCCTCAATACCTTTTAGAACATGACATTCTCTTTCTTTTTATTTCCATTTACTAAGTACTCCCTCTCAATTTCCTGTGTTCCCTCTGTTTCTCCTGAATGCCTAATGCTAGAGTTACCACAGTTCACTCCTCAGCCTTCTTCTTTTATCTATATCTAATTCTTTGGTTATCTCATCTACACATAGCTTTAGATATTGTCTCTATGTTGATGACCATTACATTTATGTCTCTGACCCAGGTATCTTTCTAAACTCCAGATACATATTTTTCTCTCTTTTTGGATATTCAGTAGTTATCCCAAACTGCTTGGAGATACACACACACACACACACACACACACAAACACACACACACGCACACATGCACGCACATATATATATCTCCAAAAAGTCCTACTGTTTCTGACCTTTTCTCACCACTTTCACTCCTATGACCCCAGACACCCAAACTCTTTATTTTTCACTTAAGATCTGTACCTCTATAACACTGCATGCTTTGCCTGTTTGTTGATTGATGTTATTGTTTCTTCCTCTCGCTAAGGAGAGATGATTGAAAATTTCATTCATCAATGGATCTCAAATACCCAGAGCAGTACCTACCACATTACCATATTTTAGGTGTGTTTTTTTTAATCACTACAGCCTCCTCAACTTCTCTAATATCTCCTTTTCTCTTTCCCACTTTCACCTACCCTAATTCTGATACCAACATTTTTAGTTTAGTTTACTAAACTGAACAGCTGCCTAATTTGTCTTCTGCTCTTCAGTCTTAATCTCTATACATCCATTTTTTCCTGACAAAGACAGTCCTTTGACCAAAACTTTAAGCAGACTCTTCTTAGTTCTCTGTTTGACTAGGCTGGAGTTTAGCCTTTCCTCTATGTCCCTGTAGAACCCACTTGGAGCAAAAATCCTGCTAAGTCATTGTAGCAAAAATCCTCTACCTTTGGTATCTGATCACTGTACCTTACCAGCCTGGTCTCCCTTTAGAAGAATTTTGTGGAGTCTGTCTGGCAAGACTTACCCTTACACCTGAGTTTGCTCTCAGTAATTGTCCATCCACTCTCCCTGATCCTGCTCCTTGGCTATTAACGCCCTTGTGTCTTTGTTAGAGTCAGGGTTGAGTCCAATCTCTGTCTCCCACTGCAAGACCCCATTACGATTTTCCCCTTACCTATTATAATGCACTGCCTCTTGAACAAAATCTACCTCACCCTCTTTAACAAGCTTCATGAATAATTTTATCTTTAACATTATTTATAATCAGAACTGACTTTTAAAAATAGCGACCATATCCCTCTTCTGCTTGAAGTTTTGCAATAGCATAGTATTTTCCCCAATTTATAAATAGCCACAATTTTAGTTTGATTTAAAAGGCTCATCAAGTTGCAATCTCTCAATTTCCAGAAGTATCTTCCAGGAGATTTTTCTTAATTTTATACTACGGTGTTTGAATTTTTTTTTTTAAATCCAGGTATGAGGTTTGTCCTATTTCTTAATGGCAAAGCTTTATGTTATGTAGAACAAAATTTTTCATGATACTAGAAAAAGTACATTTCAGTAGAACAATAAAACTAGTCTTCATTTGTGCAATGTTTCCATTAGCTATGTATACTAGTGCTATTTAATTGGAATGGAATTGGTGACAAGAAGTTCTAGGTTATCAATGTACAATGCAAAAAAGTAAACAGTGAAGGAAATATTCTTCATGGTCAAATAGAGCAGCCACCAGCCACAAAGGCTACTGAGCACTTGAAATGTGGCTAGTGCAACTGTAAACCTGAATACTTCAATTATATTTAATTTCAACTTAATTTAAACAACTGTAGGGTGCTACCAGTTAGTATATTGAACAGTACAGTTCTAGAGATTATGTATTAGACATATGTTATAGAATATATTCCCATATTTTCTGAATTGGGACACAGATTAATGGACATTTCTAAACTATCCTATATTGCATCTGGGCACATATCTGTAGACTGGTAGGTTGCTCACTTGTCATGGTGCAAGAGTGAAACTATTTTCAAGGTGTCATTTTTATAAATCTGAATTTCTCTGGAAAGAATCAATCATGAAATTTACTCTAGTTCTGTGAAAATGAGGCTGTTTGCATTATGTCTCTTCATTATTTTGGTATGAAATATGTGACATGATATAAAGCTACATCATTGGATGTGTGTATGTGCTTATATTATGTCATCGTTTTACAATGTTTATCTAAGAGAAACCGCTATTTTAGAAATGCAGATTAAAGTAATTACTGTAGCAGCCTATTGGCAACCGTTTTATTACTGCACATGTGTAACTTTATGTAATTTCATAGGACACAAGGATGATGAAAATAAAAATGTATCAGGAAAGTGGAGTATGGTGTAGCAATTTATTTTTTCATTCACAAATTGCAACTCTGATATTGTTAGAACTGATGTTTTCACAGTTGAGAAAAAAAATAGCTATTTTATAACATCTATTTGCTTTTGAAACTGAATTAACTAATATTTAGTGTTTGAAAATACATACAAGTTATTTCATTACCCTGTTAATATAGGTATCATTAGATGACTATAATTGGAAAGGTAACTTCAAATATTACAATAAAAAGGTATTAATCTTGATTAAGTAGAAGAGCAGTTATTTTACTATCATTTTATAATTTATGTCTATGACATTTGTCATCACCTTAGATATTCAAATAAGTTAATCTATCACCAGGAGTCTGGACACTTACTTCTAGGTGTTTGTCTTTTCATAGGCTAGATAAGCTCTAAGATCCTAGATTTTAACTTTTGCCCCAAACAGACATAATCTTCATGATTTTATATAATTTAAATAAAACAAATGGCATAATTACCACTTAACTATCTACTCTTGAATGAAAGTAGAATTATTATTATTATTATTATTATTATTATTATTATTATTTTAAGACAGAGTCTTGCTGTATTGCCAGGCCAGCGTGCAATGGTGTGATCTCAGCTCAATGCAACCTCTGCCTCCTGGTTAGAGCTATTCTCCTGCCTCAACCTCCTGAGTAGCTGGGACTATAGGAGTGTGTCACCATGTCTAGCTAATTTTTGTGTTTTTAGTAGAGACAGGGTTTCACCATGTTGGCCAGGATGATCTTGATCTCTTGATCTCATGATCCACCCACCTTGGCCTCCCAAAATACTGACATTACAGGTATGAGACACTGCACCCAGCCTGAAAGTGAAAGTATTTTTTAATATTATATTTTAAAAGACAAAACAAAGTAGAACAAGAGTAAATCCAATTACATATATATATATATATATGTAGTTTTTCATTAACAACTAATTCTTATAAATGTTTTCCATCCTGCCCACTTTGACAAACTATTTGATGCAACTTAAAATGTACATAAAATCTAATTGTACAATAAGAAAATTTAAAACCATAAAATGTTAGAAAAATTAAACATTTCAAGAACTTAGCATATATAGTTATTGTAATTGAGCATTAAATTTAACTTATTTTCTAGAAATACAAATATTTTTTAAAAATGTAAAAGGAAGCCCAAAATGTGACAAACATAGAGTGTTATAAATGGTTATGATATTGGAATAAAAGGAGATAAGTAATTTGACATTTATAATCTTGTCCTCATCTAATAGCAAAATATACAGTTGTCCGTGACAATAGAAATTTTATTTTTCAAAAACTTTATTCTGAATGTTTTTGTTAATGATCTTTATATGAGCAACATTGAACAACATAATGGAAAATTCCTTCAATAGTCTTTCTTCGGAATAGGCAAGGATGTACTCTCTGTGACCATTTTATTTGAATGTTTTATTCTTGGGAAGTAGGCTAATATGTCCAGGCATATGGATTTCTGCTTCTAAAATGGTTTTTTGTACAGCTTAGAAATTAAAAGTGAAATAAATAGTTAGTGAGTGTCTCAGCCATCGTGTCTCAAATATAGATTCTCCAAGCTATACTTTCAACAGGAACATTGCTTTAGTTCAAAACTGAGCTATAGTAAATGTCTGAAGACAAATGTTGTATTGTGGACTAACAATATCCCAACTGTCTGGATACTGTGTGTGATAGTCATAGTATTTACTCTGTATATGATAATTCAGGAAACAGAATTATATTTTATTCAAAAGAGTGGGAATTTTTTTTGCATAATGTATGGCAGTAAATTGCAAAATTAATTCAAAACTGACCCAAATATTTCCCAAACTGGATCTACTGAATTATCTGAATAAATTATTTGGGAAGCCAGATTTCCACACCACAAAGTACATACTAGATTATTTTGAACAGGAAAAATTGAGAGCAGGTAAGATTACCCAATTTGACTATAAAATTAATCCCTACTGCACATTAGAATATCTGACATTTGCATGGTTTTATAAGGATTTAATGAATATATACTCCCAGGCCAATAATTTGAATGACCTACAGTATATAGTAATTATAATCAAATATCATTCTATTGAACCTTTATTTTCTCCTTTTTTATTTAGAACAATTCATCTGGAATTTTCAATATAAAGGTAAAAATCTTCTTGGATACGTATAAATAGCTCTATGGACTCAGAGCAGATTGATACCAAAGACTATTTTATTCATTACTCCTCATCTGCCAAGGTTGATACTTTAACATAGCCTTAAAATTTCCTCATCCAGCATTTTTGTATACTTTAATAAAATTGTATTTTCTATTTCTATATCTTCTGCAATAGGGATAATATTCAAATTTATGAAACTTCTATAAATGTATATCTTGTTATTGATTTCTCTGTGCCTCAATATCATAGATATTTACTTCTATTTTATAATAGTCATCATGTTTCATCTTACTTGTATGTTTATAAATTTCTCTTTCAATCCTGGCTACAAATTAAAACCACTTGAGAAGCTTTAAAAATACTGATGCCTACACTCTCTTTTAAGCTGAGATTATGATTTAATTGGTCTGAGGTACCATCTGAGCAACAGTACTTTGGGAAACTTTCCCCTTTACTCTAATGGATAGCCAAGTTGTAAATCACTGCTCTAGACTGTATGATTATTGAGGGTGGGGGCATGGCTTATTCACCCTTATGTTTGCTGAACACTGCGCCTGCCTGTAGTAAATTTTCAAACACATGTTACTATATGTTATCCAACAGCAAAGACCCAGTCATGCAGTTATATTCAGAAAAGTATTCCAGGTTTTGAGAGAATCAAGTTTCTGCAATTCTCAATGACTTTTTGAGTTTTTTTTTCCCTCAGAAGTCTTAATTCTTTTTCCTAAAATTAAAATTTTGATTCTAATTATTTATTCATCATACAATTTTTCAGTTTTTCTTCTCTCATGGACAAGACAGGAAACAAGAAAAAAATACGATTTTATATTACCTACAATAACACATACTTAACATTGTGATTAATTTTCCCCATTAGGAAAATCATCCAGGCTTTCTCTTTTTAATGTGATCTTTCTTAACTCCTCATTCTTTCCGTATTTAATTTTCAATTGAATAAAATAAGTTATATCCCCAAATGTCATGCACACAAGATTGGCCTGCTTTAGAAATAATTTCTTCTCAGTATCATCATCTTAAACCAAACCCACACTTGAACATGACTTTAAATCTGTGATACTCAACCAAGAACATATCTAGGGACATTTTTGTTTCTTACAAGGAGGAAGGGAGTGCCACTGACATCTACTGAGTAAATGCCAGGACTGGTGCTAAATATCGCACAAAATTCATGACATCCCCACAACAATGTGTCTTTAGTGCTGAGATTAAGAAACCTACTTAAATTCAGGTGCAAACTTCACATACGCATTTTTGAATAAATTATATTATTTTCCCATGGTTTCCTTCTATTATAAATCAACAAATAGGCTGAGAATGATTACTGACAATGTAAAACAAAATGTGAATGTCAAAGTAATTTGGCATCATGTAAAAATAGTTATTCCTGACAGCCAGAACGTACAATAGGCCAAGCATCAGGCCCAATACTTACTAATATCAGTAGCAGCTCTCCAGAGAAGGTGAAATTCTCAACCACAGAAGGTCTGCTACACCAAGATTAAAGTAGTGGTTTAAAGGAGTGGGTTTCTGATTTGTGGGATTGTTACATATTGGTTAATGCACTCAAGAATTTTGAAACCTTTGCTCTTCCTCTGCATTCTAAACCTGCAGAAGTAGTGCACTATCCCTATTAAAAGCTAGCCCTCCTCTCTTGATGAAGATCATGTAGAGACCTGTGCTTTGCATTATAATATGTCCTCTTTTTTCAGCATCGACCACCACCACCTTTTCTCCTGGACAACAGACCAAAAAAATATATACTATCTTGGAAAATGCTGAGAATTTCTTGGCGCTTCAGCTGTGGTGTTTAGCCAGCATATATTGACAACAGCCTAGAGAGTATGTGTGAGACTGGATATTGAGGATGCTGGATTAAAAAGGATGAAATACAAAGTTGGATAAGGGAGAGTTTATCCATATAAGAGCACTCTTCCATGATATAGCATTTCACATCCTGGCCAGGACTCAAGGAGATGATACTAATATGTTACTATGATGTTTCTTAGACACTTGGAAAAATCAATGGCCCATATACAGTGAAACACAAATGCTGACTACCATGGCAGAACAAGGTGGTGGGGGTTAGAAATCGAAAAACTCAGGTAAGTGTGAATGCTAAAGTGGATATATCATGTAAGACCAGAAGCTCACAAACTAATTGACTGATTAAAGAAGAGGTCAGATGCTACATGAGAAAAGATCTTGCTATCCCGTAGCATGTCTGTATAGCAGTAATTCTTTTTGCTTTATTTGTTGCTTTTGACATGTTATCAGTTTAACATGCCAAAAAACATGCTAAAAACATGATGTTCAATAAAGCCAAGACCAGGATGAAGGAAATACACAGACAAGGCATTACAAGCAGAATGGTGCATTTAAAACCAACAAACCTGCTTGCTCTGCTGCCCTGGAGTACAGGGGTTAGGCAGGTGGGAGGGTGGACAGGAGCTCCCCATCCACAGGCTCACCTCCTCAGAGTGCCTGTTCTTAAGAGGAGGGTCAGGACCCACCTTAGACCCCTGCCTTATGGTGGCAGACAGGAGGAAAATGGGGAGAGCAGGAACACACAAGAGGCCAAATGGTCTCCAGAAGGCTGAGGGATGAAGAACATACTCCGAGCACCTAGAACCCAGCTCCTATCCTATATCATGTCCCTGCTAGTTAACACCTCAACCAGTGGGTGGGCAAGGGGATGGAGAGGAGGGAACAGTCACTTCCATCCACCTAGACTGCTCTTTGGCCACCAAAGCAAGAAGGGATTGCCACCTAGTCTCAAGTACATGATCAAAATATCCAGACATTTCAAGCACTATTGGACACAGGGTCTAAGTTGACATTAATACATAAGAACATGAAGCATTACCATAGTTTCTATGTCTTATAGGAGCATGTAAGTTCCAGGTAATGAACCCAGACTCACTTCTTAATGGGCCTACTGTGTTCATAGACCTACTTGGTGCTCCCGCTATAGTCTAAATGTATAATCGGAATGTACATACCGGATAGTTAGGAAAACCCCCACATTGCCTCCTGACCTATAAGAAAACAGCTATCATAGTGAGCCAGGCACAGCAGAAGCCTCTGAAACTGCCACCCAACTTTAATCAATATAGTAAAACACAAGCAATATTGAATGTTGGGTATAATGGCCAAGATTAAAACCACTTCTACTGACTTAAAGGATCTAGGCCTTGTAGTTCCAATCACATCACTATGTAACTTAAAATTCTGTTCTACACAAACAACAGAGAACTAGGAGAGGAAAGTCAGTTACTACAAACATAACCAAGTTGTAGCCCCAACTGGAGCTGCTGCACTGACTATTATATCTTCACTAGAGCTAATTGACTGCCCTACAAGGCGTATGACCATGAAGCTGGCATGTGCATTTGTTTCCATCACTAAGAGAAAGGAGGATCAAAAGCAGTTCATATTTATGAAGGATGGCAGCAGTATGCATTTCAGCTTTTCTTGAGACCTAATTTAACTCTATGCCTAGTCCACTGTATCAATGGTATCTGATTAATTAGACTGGATAACCAAGAAGCAGAAAATACATTGGAGGCCTTGGTGTGACACATGCATTCCATGGGGTAAGATGAAAGCTGTAGGAATTCTGTTGAGCAGGGGTATGCCTGGACCTACTCTCTAAAGTGAAGGACAGAAGACCATATGTTACACCTTCACTAAGAAGTAAGCACGAGGCTTGGTAGACCTTTTGGGGTTTTGACAACAGCACGATTAACAGCTGGAAATACTCATTTTACCCTTTTACCTGGTGATTTGGAGAACAGCCAAATTTGAATTGGGTCCAGAACAGGAAAGACCCCTTGAACAAGTCCATGCCAAAGTGCAAGGCATCTTGCTGCTTGGGCCATATAATCCGGCAAACCCCATGGTCCTGGAGGAACTATGAAAATTACAGTGTAGTGTTTATAGCAAGTCCCAATAAGAGATCCACAACTTTAAGATCCAAATTTCTTGAGAAGAAACATGTCATCTGTAAGGAAGTACTACACACCATTCAAAAACCGGCTCTCAGTCTATACTGGGTCTTGGCAGGGATTGAGAGGCTATTCCTGAGGGATCACATGGCCATGTGGTCAAAGCTATACATCATGAGCTGGGTTTTGTCCAACTAAAAAGTGGTAAGACGGGGTGGGCTCAGCAATAATACGACATAGAATGTGAGTGTTATAGGGAGATCAAGCATAAGAAAGGTCAGAGGCACAAATCAGCTGCATGAGCAGGTGGCCTGAAATCCCCACATCAAGCTCCCCTGGGCCAGTTGTTCTCTCCCTCAGCTTATGCCTACGACCCTACAGCGAGCCACTCTGTTGACTGGCTGGCAGAGGACGAAGTAATTCTGGGATGGATTGGCTTCATATGTTAATATAAACTGAAAATGGATTGCTGGGCCATTACTTCCCTGCACAGGAGCAGCCCTGGAACAAAGTGCTGAGAAAAATTCTTCTCAAACTACAGAGCTTTGGCTGGCATACCTAATCATCTGTTTTGTGTAGAAGGGGAAGTGGTTCGTGATAAGACTACATACAAAATCACTGGTGAGTAACAGTGTTTTGTTTAGTTGGTAAGGCACTCAGAAGGAAAAATATTGGAAGATTGGTAACAAGATCTGAGAAAGCAGCAGATCGATGGACCTATGAAATGAACATGGATGTAAAAATTTATTGTATTACACATTAATTAATGCTCAGTAGAAGGTATTTAAAAGAGGAATATTAAAAAATAACCACCTAGACAGAATAACTCAGCCTCTATTCCTAGCTGGTAAAATGGGCTTATAAACAGAGTAGCTGTGGTGGTAGCAATGGAAGCTATGCATGGGCTCAAAACTTGGGCTCCAACTCACCAAGGCTGATCTTAGGACAATGAATAGAGTCCAGCACCAGAGACAGACTCTGTGCTCCCATTATAGCATCATCCTTTGAGGAGTCGAACTTGCTCTTTAGTGGTAAATGAGTTATTTTTAACTCTTTCTGCTGCAGGGAGGCAAATACTTAATCTTGACATGAACTGCACATATTCTGGGTACAGGTTTTCATTTCTTGCCTCCACCAGCACCACAGACCAAGAGTTTACACAGTGACTGATCCCACTAACACAGAAAGGTACAGAACATTGCTTTGTAAAAGAGATCCACTTTATAACAATGGGCATATGCCTATGGCCCTAGCACACCCCACACCACCCAGAATATGCTCACTTAATAAAGTAATTCATCTTTTCAAGGTACAATTGAGGAGTCTATTTGAAGCTGTTGCACATTTAGGATGAGACACAATCTTTCAGAATGTTATATGCTCTAAATTGTTCCAAGTATATAATTTCCATGAATTCAGAAAACAAGGAATGGAAGTTGGAGGCTGGCCCAACCCAGCATCATTCCCAGAATTTCTCATAGGGAATATTTGCTTTCTGTTTCTAACAATATTGCTTCTCAAGGTCAGGAGCAGGGATAGTCAATAGACATTTCTGTGATGATTGGTATGTTCACTGTCCATGCTATCCAACACACATGTGGCTGTTGAGCATTTCAAATGTGCTACTGTGACTGAAGAACTACATTTTCCATTTTATTTAATTTTAATTAAGCTTTATGTACTTTGCCTCCGTTTTGGATGAGAGCGGAATTCCTGACTGATGTATCATTCTCCTTTATGTCACAGAATACTTTACTTTTCTAAATATGACTCAGGAACTTATCTACTAGGTCCCTAATTGAGGGACTACAGTCTTTGCTCTCTGGGTGGTGTTACTGATAATGAGCATGATGATAATACTGATGCCCTCTTAATGAGATGCAGAACTGTCCCTTGAAACCACCAGAAGGAAGGTCTGTGTGTTAGGCTGCCCTTGCATTGCTACAGAGGAATACCTGAGATTGAATAGCTTGTAAGAAGAGGATTAATTGGCTTATGATTCAGCAGGCTGTACAGGAAGCATAGTGCCAGCACCTGAGCCTGGGAAGACCTCAGGAAGCTTTTATATGTGGCAGAAAGTGACAGGAGATCAGGTATGTCACATGGCAAAAGCAGGAGCAAGAGAGAGGAGGTGGGGGTGGGGAAGTGCCACACACTGTTGGACAACTAGATCTCGCAAGAACTCACTATCAAAAAGACAGCATCAAGCCATGCGGGATCAGTCTCCAAGACCCAACACCTCCCACCAGGCCTCATTTCCAGCTTTGAGGACTACAATTCAATATGAGATTTTAGTGGGGACAAATATCCAAGCTATATCAGTGTGGAACAGAGCTTATACCCCATCAGCTGTCCTCTAAAATAATGCTCCACAGAGGCTGGGCACCGTAGCTCACGCCTGTAATCTAACACTTTGGGAGGCTGAGGCAGTGGATCATGAGATTAGGAGATCGAGACCATCCTGGCCAACATGATACAACCCTGTCTCTACTAAAAAAAAACTCAAAGATTAGCTGGGCATGATGTCATGTGCCTTAATCCCAGCTACTAGGGAGGCTGCAGCAGGAGAATCCATTGAACCAGGGAGCCAGAGTTTGCGGTGAGCTGAGATCGCACCACTGCACTCCAGTCTGCCTACGGAGGGTGAATTTGTCTCAAAAAAAAAATGCTCTACACACACCTTTCCCTAACATCCATTTACTTGACCCTTTCATCCCTCATTGGATAGGAAGGAGCTCTGAGTCAGTGAAAGTCTTTCTGTTTTGAAATTCTGCATATGGTCTAACATGTCCTTTGTAATACAGTATGAAGACTTGATGCCACAGCAGAAACTCCTATTGTATGCATTACATAGGTGGAGATACAAACTACATAATATTAAGGTACTTTTCTTCAGTGGACTTTAATAGCACTTGTTGTCCACAGTGAGGCATTGGGAATGTGATTTATGGCACAATTAATATTGGACCTGTTGTAAGTCAAATGACTGAACCGCTGTTAAGGTTTCTCAAAATATATAGCAATTTTAGGGTAGTAAAATGAGAATTAAGTTCTAGAGACAAAAATTGACAAAAGTGACTTTGGAATATAACTGATATGTATATTAAGAACGTCCTTGGATTGGTGATTGATTTGCTACCTAAGCCCTCAAATAGTGGCTTTTGACCCCTAGTTGCACATAGTTTGGAGATGTCTGATTGGGAAGAAATTGTTGACCTTGAGAAAGAGGACAGTCCTGTCCTACTGCATTTTAACTGTCTCATGGAAGTAGCCCTATACACCAAACAATTAAGCAAATAAGTCCCATTCATCCAGAACAAGATCTTTCCAATCTTTTTAGAAGAGGTTTGCTTCAAATTATCAATCTAATTTATTCCAGCCGTTGAGCATCGCCTCGGCAGCTTGTTAAGTGAGTTTGAATCCTGGTGATTTATTGCTTGAATGTGGACAGCCTCTACATTTCTTGTGGTGCCTTCTGCTTTGGAATCTGTTGGTGGATTGCTTCTGAACTTATACAACTTGCCTATGAACATGCCTAATAAAAGATAAGTTAGTTCTGCAAAGCAAGACACTTAAGTACAGTCATATTTTATGCAAGAATACTTCCTTGAAGACATCACATAATTTGAAATTCACATCATTTAAAACTGATAGGAATAAAATTATGCCATTTCAAATTGTTTATGAAAACTGATAATTCATTAAAATTTTATATTACACTATTACAAATTACCATAATGCAGCTTTACATAAAATGTGACCCCCCCCCACTTTGTGTATATGAACAATGACAAGGTTACAGGTGCATGTCTTTAATATGTGAGGCTGAAGAGTTCTTTAGTTTGTTTTCTGACAGATATTAGTACTGGCAATCTCCAGTACTAATAATACATTTTGAAATAGTTATTATTTCAAATGAAAAGAGTAATGTTTTTGAGAGTCTAAATATGCAAGAAATAAATACCGAATTAAGAGTATACATTATTCACCAGGTTAATCTTTTTGTTTATAGCCAAAGTGAATGGAAAACATTTCTGATTCTCACATTCTGAGCTTAGGTCCTGTGCTTCAAAAATAAAGGGAACATCAAGCCTTAACTGTGTTTCTGATGTTAATGATTTCTCCAAATATTTCAGGGAGGTCTGGATGCTGACTCTGACAGCCAAGTACAGAAAGCTTAAAAAAGATTGCCTTAATTCTATCAGAGCATGTATTTTGCGGTAGGTTAATATTTTGCATTAAGCCACTTTTGAGCTATTAAAGCTTTTTATTTTCTCTTTTTTCCTTTTGAAGTCTGTGAATCATCAGAGAGCACTACCCTTTTTATTGATTGTATTTCCTCTGGTCCTGTGCTTCATACCAAGCTCTCAGATTAGTGTTGGAGGTAGCTGCAGTGCACACTTGTTGGAAAGCACTAACTCCATCTTCCCCCAGTGTGCTCTCATTACTCTTCCTTAGGCTTATGGAATTAAAAATAAAGGAATAATTTCAGACAGCTGGAAAAATACTCCTACTCATTTTATATTAATGGACAGACTTGGGGATATGTGCTGCTTGTATCCATTAGGAGAGCAGTTCATCATATATATATGTATTTTATTGTGTGTGTGTGTGTGTGTGTGTGTGTGTGTATACACATATATATATACATATGCATGTATTTTACTGTAGACATGTTGAAGTATTTTCTACCCAAGTATGAAGTTCTTTTCTGAAGCTCTATCACATATTCCTCCTCCATTTCCTTATGGTTCAGAATTTCCTGTTCTATCAATGAGGTTCCTAGCAAGAAACAGTTGTGCTTCAATTTGAATCTCTCCTCCCAACCCCTCAAATTTCAGGTGTCACCAATGTGAAAGTATTGAGCAGTGGATACATTCCAACGTTACTGGGTCATGAGAGTTCCTCCCTTTTTAAATGGGATTAAGGCCATTATAAAATAACCTTCACCCAGGATGAGGCAAGCTGCTTTTCCAGGTTCTGCTCTGTGAGGACACTGGCTTTTTGACTCCAGAAGTTGCAGCAACAAGGTGCCTTCTTGGAAGCAGAGAGCAGCCCTCACCAGACAACTGAAGCTGCCACCAGTTTGATAGTAGACTTCCCAGGCTCCGGAACTGTGAGAAAATACATTTCTCTTCTCGATACATTACCTGGTCTGAAGTATTTTGTTATTGCAGGACACAAACAGAGTAAGCAATATGGTAAATTCAGAACCATTTAATAGAAAGTCCAGAATGAAGGCAACCAGCTCAAGATGTTTGAGGCACTTGATACACTTGAACAGTTAGATACCATTACTACTTCTAAGCCTGGAGGAGAAAAGAGAGGGGATAGGGTCACTGTCTTAAGACAGAGGAGCCACAGAAGAGCACTCACCCTGACATCACCAAAATATAAATAACCGACATTTCTCTTCCAGTCCCTCATATTCTGCCTATATACCTGCCATTCACCCAAATTCATTGAAAGCCCAGAACAGAAATAACAACAACTAAAACAATCATCAAAGCAACTTCCAGTCACAGAGCAGGGCAAAGGAAAGCCAAGAAGGAATCTGGGGGAGCAAATGGAGAATAGTCTTCTCCTCTGCCCTCTTATTGGTCTTAAATCAACTCTTGCCTGTAAATTCCCTCCATCTGCCCTCTCATCCTCCCTTTGGTTTTCATCTCAAAGCAAAGCCGATCTATTCATTCATTTTTGTTTTAAAATTTATTGAGCAGCTATACAGTAAACTGTGTAGTAGAACTGAGAACATGCAATAGATCAAATCCTTGAACGCCAAAATAAAGCATCATGACAATGAGCCTGAAAAGGGAGTTTGAATGGAAGGCACACCAAGAGATAGCCACAACTCCTCCTTTGTCTTGACTCCTACCTATCAGTCCACTCTGTAGCAAGCCATCTTCTTAGCAAGACCCATTTCTTTCCATGGGCCCTGCCTTATTATTCTCTAGAAAAATAAACCTACACACACACACACACACACACACACACACACTTTTGTTTTTTAACTCTCAGAATGTAACACTGCAATGTTTAAGGAAGCCAGTTATAAGTAAAATGTG
Organism: Callithrix jacchus; assembly: GCF_049354715.1. NCBI lineage: Eukaryota > Metazoa > Chordata > Mammalia > Primates > Cebidae > Callithrix > Callithrix jacchus. Next base: position 84,455,527 of record NC_133507.1, read on the forward strand.
AGTCTTGGGGCTCAAAAAATGCTACCTCAAAGTACTTTGAACTGAAGAACTGAATCATCAGAAGCAAGATGATTACTCTGACCTTCCCTGGCTTTTCTGTGTCAGGGCTGGTTGTAAAGAACTTCTCTAACCTATTTTTTTCTGAAAGTAGTTTATAAGACATATTTTTCCAAGGGGTCCTGCCCCACATCTAGGGGGAAGGAATGCTACACATAGAGTCCAAATAAAATCTGAAGTCAAGGCATTGGCTAAAAACCCCTCCCTAATCTATTACCATTAGATCATTTTCTTTGGTCCAATCACATTTCTACACAGCTGTTCATTCTTTATGGAATGTAAACACAAAAATAGATACTTTTCTGAAGCTCCTTATGTCACAACTTTGATTAAATAAATGTGTTAGGCTTTTCCCTTGTTCATTTGTGTTTTGCTATATGAGTGCTATTATGAACCCTTAGGATGGGTGAGAGAATATGTCACAAAATAATATGACTTTTAGTTATCAGTTTTCTTAATATTGATAAGAAAAATAGAAATATTCAAAAACATTCACAGGTACATATGTAACCCCCAAAATAAACCAATGGTTGTGCTTCAAGCAGTGCTGGTATACAAAAGATAATATACTCCAATTCTTTTGATTTTCACACAACTTTTTTTGAATGTACAGGGGAACCACTGGCAGAAAAGCCTGCATCTTGCAACTCACTTCCAAGATCTTTATTTAGGACCATCCAAATCCACCAGCCCCTACTAACTGTAGCCATGTCTTAAGCTGTTGGAACTACCCCTATTTCTACTACCAAAAATGTGCTGGGGTAGAGGAGAATGATGCATTGAATACTCCCATCCTACTGCAGAGTGGGAAGGATTACTGTTGAACTCCAAATTATTTTGCCATAGACACACTGTTTACACAACACAGCTGCTGGAATGACTTTGATGACAGGAACTTATTGAGGCCTTTGGGGGATGATGAGATTGTTGAAATCATGATGTTTGTTTGCTGCACTTGATTGATGTACCATCACTAGTCCTAGGCTTCAGGCATATTAAGGCGTACACAAGTTTTGTGGACTGAACTGCAAGCCCGAGCCCACTATAAAAACAAATCAATCCCTTGTTTAGAAACATTCTGTGTCTTCTACAGCCTGAGAGATAAAGTTCAAGCTCCTTGACAATGTACACAAGGCCTCCTATAATCTGGATCCTGTCTCCAAAATTCTCCCTGCTGAAAACAAATGGTAATTATCCAATCATCCCCTGCTATTTATTTTCCTCTTCCTACTTTTCTGCTCAGAATGCCTAATCTATTCTTAAAAGCTCCTTGTCTTTAAGATTCATGTCATCCGTTTTTCATTTCACGAAGCCTTCTGGAACATTGATTCTCTCCCCACTTACAGTGATCTTTATAAAGCTCAAATGACATTTTGCATTTTCTTCTATCAGACTTCTGAGCACATGGTACCTTAATGGATCCTGTTTCCCTACCAGAGGTTCTGCTCCATTCCATAGCCCCCAGCAGGGGGCATCATTCCATGTGTGTCACACCCAGCTTCCAAATGTAGCCTCACAGATCCAAGTCTTCCAGTAGAAATTCAAGCACACCTTCCCGTAAGTTTAGGACCTTTCTGAAGGTATAAGGAGCTCCAAAGAAAAACACATTGTATGGACGCCCTCAGTCTCCAACCTCATACTGAGCTGTTCTACCTCAATTCCTTCTATAGCCCACCTTCCTACTACGTGCCCCACCTGATTTGTGAACATATGGATACTGGAGGACAAGGACAGGTTATTTTACCACTCTGACCTCTCTTCTGGAAGTTGTCCACCCAGGCTGGCCTGCCTTCCCTATTACTCTGGGGATTCTGATAAATAAAATATTATCTATCTGCTGATGTTTCTATCTCCCTGAAATGATCATAAATTCCTTGAGGGCAAGAATTGTATCTAACTTACCCTTATATCCCCAATGTTGGGCACAGTACATAGAAGATAGTAGCTCCTAATAATGCATCAATATTATAAAAGAGAAAATGGTTTTTAAATCCCAAGCCATCACTTAGATTTTTGGATCTTAACCTCTTTGGCCATTAGGGAATGTTGTGTACTATAGAAGAGAGGAAGGCTGCTGGCTTTAAAGTGGACTTCAGGAATCTATCTATCATTGATACTGTCTTTCCCAGATTTCTTCCCGTTAGAGATCCCTTTAATGTGGGTACTTGAAGTTTCTAGAATACAATTCAGTAATCATGTTAATATTTTATATTATAAATTATTTAATCAAAAAAGCAAATATTACAAATGTCTTTTAATGTATAGGTGTCTTAAGGATTTGGGAAGCAAGACTATGGCTATATATGTTATCTGATGTATAATTTATACATGTATGAATAATCAATTTTATCCCAAAAAAGGAAATTCCTTTTTTTAAATTTGCTTGAGATTGGGGAATGAGGAGTATGTGAATAGGAGTTATAGTAGAAATTAATTAAGTAATGAACATTAATGGTGAAAGCTTTATCGAACATGAGCTTGTTAATGTTGCTCTTGCTCTATGACAAAAAATTAATAAGAGCTTGATTCACTGCCACTTATGGAGCCACATATGCTACATGACTGTACAGACCCACTCCCTTGTATGATGTGATCTTGAGATCTTAATGAGGGCATAAAAATGTTTCACATGCAGAAGAATATTTTTTCTAATGTTATAGCTAACGAAGATCACAAAGAGTGGTAAGCCCCTAAAAGGTGAACCAGATCCCACAACTCCAGGAGAGATTCATTCTACATTGTTGCTTTTCTTATCACAAAACTGTCTTCAATTTCAATCTTCATATGGCCCCATAATCACCAGAAATAGAACTGCTTTATCTACTATTATTCTATTCTGGCTTAGTGTTTATATAACTAATTTTTATAAATACTTCCCAAAACATCTCTCTTTATATTATACTTGACTTCATACTATTTATGGTCCAAACTCAATGTATAATTCATCCTTCATAAATGAATCTAGCATGGTTCAACTATGGTTGGTGGACTCCTTGAATTTACTTGTAAACCAGTAACCAATTGAATTTACTTGCAAACCAGTAATTGGATATTTTACTATTCATTGGACTTCATTAAAGTGAGCTAAACAACAAATTCACCATTACTGGTTAGATCACCCAAACTGGAAAACACTGTCCATCTTAGTAAAATGGCTATGATTACCTTTCAAAGGACTGGGCTCTGGAACGACTTGAGCCCTAGCAGGCTTTCTGAGGACTTTATTGTCACGGAGGAGCTCTGCCAAGAAAATTTAAAACAAATTCTTCTTCCCAAAGTGCCAAGCATTTCTCCATTATGAAATTTCTACGGAATTCCATGAGAAGTCTCTTCTGTAAAATGAGCCTCCGTACTTCTGCACAGCTGCAATACCTGGCAGCCTCCCTAGCCCTAGGAAGTGAATACAGCAAACAACTGCACTGGCTGTCAAAACCGTGAGCAAGTCCTGGAAATGGAAGCATGCTGCTGCTCTCACCACAGAAAATGAGGAGCACACTGATTTTATTACCTGGATAGTCTCAACTAGCAAGGAGCTCTTAAAAGAACAGGCAGAATAGTGGTTTACTTCTGGCATGCCAACTGCCTTAGTAAAATCAATTAATTTTGGTTTTCTTTTATTATCATCCTTGACCCTCTCAGCAAGGACAAGTCAGCAGTGCTGATTGATGAAGTCATCACTGTGTGCTTAAATATGTTAGGGTTCAGACAGCAAAGATGGGTACAAACATTCTCTAAGAGCTTTCCTCCTTTTACTTCCTAGGAGAGCAATATGCCATCTTGTGAACTAAAAGTGCCCCTGACCGACACCAAAAATTAAAGATGAATGTTCTGCATATCAACAGCAATACAAATCATTCTGCTATCCTCTGGAGTTTGTAAAGAAGATAATTCTTACTTCATTTGCTGTAGGGAGGTGCATCTTTCTGGCATCTTCCACAGTACTGTGCTGTTCTGGACTCTGTCCAGAGTCAACAGCTGAGCAGCATGATGTAGCCTGTGATTCAAAGGCCCAGGGCAGAAGGGAAATAATTCCCCAATGCCGCTTTGTGCTATTTTGCTTTTTACATAAATAAATCAACATCCTCTGAAAGATATTTGATTGTGTAGGTAGTAAATTTAAGAAGTTTGCTTCGTGTGAATATGGAACAAGTGGTATTTTTCCTTTAAACATTGGTCACTATTGAGAGAAGCATCACACCTGTTAGAAATTATTTTTAAGGTACGCATTTGGGTAAAAATATCACTATTATCAGGATGTCAGATTCTCCCACAATGAATTTTTTCCCGTGAACATCTTTTTTTTTTCTTGCTATTCTAAAAATATAACTTTCCTTAGAGATTGAAGTTGAAAACAAATACATATTTTGCTAAATTCTTTATATTTCATTCATAGACCTTAGCAAACAGGTTTTAAGATGTATTTAATTTAAGTAATTTTTAATGCATTTAAAATGAACATTAACCTGTAACATACAAACCTACAGCAGGCCAGCTTTCAAGCTGCACATTGAAAAATTCATATTGAATTAGACAAGGTAAATAGAGCCAGTTCATGATTCTTAAGTAGACTTGACATTTACTGTTGGAAACATATAGGATCTGTTGCTACTACTTAGTTTAAAAAGGAAAAATGAGTCTCGGGCCCATTTTTTAAATTATGAGGTACCATAAAAATTGGGGCATTCTGAGGATCCTCCCTTTCTGATTTTGAAAACTGATACAGAATTTGAAAAACTATGGAAGTCTTACTTTTACATTCAACTGTACTCAACAGAAGTTGGAGAAGAATTTCTCTACCATGGCACCATTAAAATATTTGGGCAGATGATGTTTTTGTTGTGGATGTTCCTTGTGCTTTGTGGATGCTTACCTCTATCCACTCACTGCCAGTGGCACCCCCAGTTATAAAAATTAAAACTCTCTCCAGAGATTGCCACATGTCCCAGTGGGAGTTGCAAAATCATTCCTGGATAAGAACCACTGATGCTGAAGTGCTGCATCAAATCGTATGAGCCCTTCTCCATTCTCATAGAGGCTAATCTCCTACAGCTGGCACCATTAATTCCTTCCATGTTGAAAAGGTGCTCTTCTTTCTTTTTTTCTGTGTGGTTCCTAGATCTCCTCTTGGCTGCGAGTTTGCTGACTTCTATTTCTCTTCCTTCATGCCACTCAATGAGTTCAGTAAGATTCAGCTGTGAACACTTTCTCTGTTTTTTTTTTTTTTTCTCTTCTACCATGTGGTTCTGTTCATGACTGTGATTGCTTAATATTATTTCACCTGTAGTTCAGACGTTTCTAAGCTCTACATTTCCACCTATCTTCTGGAAACTGCACTGATACTGTAAACTCGTCATAACCCCCACATATCTAAAAACACCTCCAAATCCATTCACGTTTTCTATTCTTTCAACTGTTACTGCCCTTATCAGTCTCCAGGTGTTCCTGGTTTTAAAATAGGGAGATGTCTCTTCACTATATTTAATACACAATGATTTGCCAGAAAATTCTATCATACTTTCTGTCCAGTCATTTCTATCTTGGGAAAGCCCTTACGTCAAAATCTTTTTTGCTAACTTCTGGATCTATTCTAACCCAGACTCTTACTACTCTTTGCTATATGTTAGAAGATATTTTCCCAATTGCCTCCCTGTCACTTCCTTTGACTTCCCTAGCTATATAGTTCTAGAAAAGGATCCTTCCTACAGCATCATTCTGATTGTAATTTTCCTTCTCAAAACTAATTTTGAAATGCTCCCTTGCCCCTGGACAGTGACAGCCTCCACGATCCAATCCAAATCTTCTAGCTGCTTTTTTTCACTACCCTTACGATGCCACCTTGTAACCATTTCCTCTCCACTTATATTAGACCAATGAATTATCTCAATATAACCTTTTTCTCACCTTGCAACCATTCCTCAAGCTGTCTCTTTAACAGAAATATTCTTTCTTCCCTCAACTCGGTAAGTCTTACTTACACTTCAAGATTCACATCAAGGTAAAACTTCTTCCAGATTTTCTGACATAGTAATCTTTCTCTCTCCCAACCTCACAAAAATTCAACATTTTGTATTGTACCTATTCATACATATTTTTTGCTTTCTCAAATAATGAGTTATTTGTATTTTCTAAATTATGTAGCATAATATTTGTTGAATTATATGTATATCAGAAGGAGGGACTTGCTTGGGTCCTAGCTAAATAAACAGTAAGAATCTGACATTGCATATAAAGATTTATCCACTGTCACATTCTTTCTAAATACCTAATTTCTCACTGGCAGATTATATTTCTCAAAAATGGCCACAGAGATATTTTCAATCCAACATGCTTTTCTAGAACCTTGCCACTCCTCTACAAAAATGTCAAATCCATTTCCCCTCCTTTTGAAATTGGTCAGGGCTTTAAGGTTGACACAGTAGAATGCTGTGCAAGTAATGCCACATGACCTCCAACGATAGGTCCTCAAGGGCAATCTGGCTTTTTCCTTGCTACCTCTCTCCAGGATACTCATCCTTGGAACTCAAATTAGCACACACCAAGAGACTCCCATACAGAGAAGAAATGAGCCCATTAAGTGACAGCCAGCATGGACCACTCATCAGCCATATGACTGAGAGAGTGAGCCTTTAGATGACTCCTCCAGCACCAAGTCTACCAGTTTTCCTGCTAAGGCTTCAGATATCTTGCAGTAGAGAGAAACAGCCATTCCTGCCCTGCCCTGTACATTTTCTGACCGAGAGTATAAGTGGTTGTCTTAGACCACTATATTTTAGAATAGTTTATTCTGCAGCCATAGTGACTAGAACATACTTCCAAGTAAATCTAGAAGAAAATGAAATTATATTTTCTGTTTATTTTCTACTCATATGTAAGACATGAGCCTTTCTCTCATAGAGAAATAGTGTATGCAATGTGAAGTTGGGGAAAGAAGAAAGATAACTGTAACACCCTGAAGGGAGCTCTAAGTACAGGCAAGAACATATACATATTGTAGCTATGGGTTTTTTTTTCCAACTCATCTATTATTTTGAGTATGATAATACTAGGTCTGTGTATGATAGAAAAATTTAAACTTTGTTAACCTCTGGAAGGATATTCAGACAAATTGAAGATTTTTTTTATAGGCATACATTTCAAGGAAAAGATATTCAGGTAAATACAAATTTGTTTTATTTTACTGTGTTAAATTATTACTTGATTATTAAAAATTTGTTCTTTGAGTAAATAAAAATAGTTACTGTACAATTTGAAGATTAGCCTTTTTTGTGGCATTATCTTTCATACAGATCCCTGGAACATGTTTATTCTGAGGAAATGTTGATCTTCTAAAGATTTGCTACATAATTCTTCTAGCCTACTTTCCGATCAGCTCCCTTTGTATTGCTGGTCTATGAAACAATAAATCCCAACTCTTTCTTGGTTGATTTCTTTTGGATAAAAGCCCTTTTAGCAGTCTTTTCATTCCCAGTAATTAGAGCTCTCTTTTTTTTTATTGTTGGTGACACTAGTATTCAACTGACATCTAGAAAAACTTTTGGTATTCTTTACTGAGTTATTATCAAAATGCCATTTTTAAAATGGGTGAAGCAACAATCATAAAGTAGTCAATTTTATAATTAATTTCTTGATGAACTTATGAGAATGAGGGTGGCTTTATAGTATCCGGTGTGAAAGCATTCAAAATGAGTCAAAATATTTTTTCCCATATCTCTAAATATAATTATGAATTAACAAAAAAAGAACAAAAACAGCATAATGATCTAGACATTATTATTGTTGATATATGATGGAAAAAATACCCTTCCCTTATATGTTTTCCAAGATGTGGATTAATTTTCTGTAGGTCTTACTTACCAAATCCTGGTTTTTGTTTTGTTTTTGTTTTTGTTTTTTGAGACAGAGTCTCACACTGCCACCCAGGCTGGAGTGCAGTGGCATTATCTCAGCTCACTGCTACCTCTGCCTCCCAGGTTCAAGCGATTCTCCTGCCTCAGCCTCCCAAGTAGCTGGGGTTACAGGTGTATGCCACCACACCCAGCTAATTTTTTGTATTTTAGTAGAAATGGGGCTTCGCCATGTTGGCCAGGCTGGTCTCAAACTCCTGACCTTATGATTCACCCACCCCAGTCTCCAAAGTGTTGGGATTACAGGCGTGAGCCACCTCACCTGGTGAATCCTGTTTTATATAAAGTGAAATTAGTACTTTAAAGATTACAAAATTGAATTAATTATAAAATTACAAATCAGATGTTAATTTTGTTTATTGTACAATTCCAAACTTATTTAAATATAATGATATTAATAATGAAAACTATAACAGCAAATATTTATTAAGCACTTACTGTATGTCAGACACTGATAGGCACTATTCAATGGTTAGTTTCTCAGATTCAGGTATTAATGCATTTAATTTACACAATTATTTTGGATAGATACTGTACATTTCCTTTATTTTACAGATGAGGAAAAAGGCTCACAGGGAATATCTGTGTATAGAAATGTATTAATTTTCAACATATGTCTACATGTGCTCTTTGTAAATATCCATACATACACAAATACATGCACATACACACATATCAATATATCTGTATCAACTTTTCTGAAGGAAAGACACAACATCATTTAACTAGCATATTTTCTTCTTTGTTTTTACAGAGGCTGTAATACAGTTTCTGTCTAATAATTGTCTTCCCTGAAATGTTCATTCTTCTCTAGAAATGGCCTTTGAATGAATGGAATGTTCTAGCTGAGGGGCTCTCTGTTGTAACGGTTCCCACAGCCATCAGTACATTAGCTCCAACTGCTGCTGTAGCCATTGCCATTTACGTTTCTCCCAGGAGAACTCAGATGAAAAAAGGAATCTGTTAGTGCTAAGTGTGTGCCAGGTTTGGATACAATCACTAAACACATTCTAGCTGAGCCTGGAATGAGAATATTTTCTTTTATTTTTCAATGGGCAAAATACTATGTTATAGAGTACAAAATGTGAGTGCATTGCAATAACAGTAGTATAGTAAAAATAGACACTCTTATGAGAACAGAAAAGATTCCATTTGGAACAATAGCTTTAAAAGCAGACTCTTCCTTCTCTAAGTTTAAGTACTAGCAAACCAAGGGGACAAAATTCCAATTTAGTTACTGAACCCTGACTTTTTCCAGATTGTTTTTCCCTTACAACAGGTAACAACAGTAATTATAATTTCAACCAAGAAGTTTGGCACTAATTCAAAATGAGGATTTTAATAAACTTCAATGTTATCCTAACATCTCCTCTCTTCTCCCAAAACCATATATGTGAAGGTATATGTACATTCACATACATATATATCTTTGCCTATTTTTATCTTTAAATGTTTTATTCTTCTACACTTTGGTTTTGCTGAAAGTTATGTTCTAAGTCATAAGGGAGGTTTCATGTAAATCCATAGCCAAGAAGACTGGGAATCATGAACGTCTTTGGAAATTAAACCCTTTATCTTCAAAATGTGGTGTTATTGCTTCTGAATGGGAAAGTTAAAGGCTGAAACCTGCTGCTAAACGACCTTGCTCAATATGTTTGTAGGTGCAGCTCGAAGAGAATCCAAAAGATTCCTCCTTGTTTCTGTGCAAGTAGATGATGCCTCACAGTCACTATGGTAGAGTTTGATGCACTCCACAGAGAGGGGAGAGATGAATGTTAGTTTCAGCATAATTGGAAAAGGTTTAATTAGAGAGTGAAACCATAATAATCAAATACATATAAAACTTAAAAAATAAAAGTAAAATAAAGCAAGAAACTGTGAGTAAAAGTTTGTGTAAAAAGATCAAAACTAAATGCAAACCTTCTTAATAATACCCAGAAATACCACAGCCTCCTGGAATTTTAAATCAGAAATATTATAGCAGAATAAACCCAAACATAAATGACTTAAAAAACCATTCCAGAATCCCACAAAACCATTCATGCATACTTCTATTTACTCTCTTATTAGTGTAATTGGTAAACCAAGTACAGTATTGGGGCCCTCTGACCATGTGAGATACCAGAAGTTAGAGTCGTTTTTGAATCACAAAGGTACTATTAAAAGCAATATTGAAAATTTTAATGGAATGGGATAATGTGAAGAGGTAGTCTTGGTAAATGATTAAGTGACTGTTATGTTTTTATTAGGTTTACTGCTTCTGGTATATATATTATTAGGGTGCTGTGTCAAAGTGATATGAGAGAAATTGTTTTTTGCTAGACAATTCCACCACTTTACTTCTGAACAAGATTAAAAAACTATTTTGTTTTACAGCTCCTACCAATCCCTCATACATTTTTCCTTTGTTCTCTATTTTGTTTCTTCTCAAGATTCTGAACCTAACAGAGTTTATAAATGCATGTTCATGGCTGGGAAGTAAAATCAAATTTGAGAGCTATTAAAGGACAGTATTGAACCAGTTCAATGAATTGCTTTTCTTAAAACGTAATCCTAGGTACTGAATATAGCTGTGGTAAATGAATAGACTTGATGACCTGAATACTTACCTATTCTTTTATCCATACACTTTTCTCTGTGTCTTTGCAATTCCTCTTAAAAGAGTTGTTGTCTATTTGCCTGTTACATCAACCACACACAGACATGTGATTTGTTTTAGTCAAAAGAATGTTAGCAGGCTTCATAAGAGCAAAGGCCTAAACAATTGTTACTCTTGTACATGTCTACTTACTGCCTTGGAAGCCCACCCTATCAGATCAAGCCTGAAATAGCATATGGGGGATGAGACAACAGGCAGAACAGGGTCAACTTATCCATGCCAATAACTTCCTAGATCAACCAGCCCCCATACTACAAAACAGCTAATCACAGACATATGTGGGAGTCCAGAAGGTCCCAATGAAGCCCAGCACAGATAAGCAGAAACCCAACCCTACTAACACATAGGTAAAAAAAAAACAAGGCATTGTTATATAAAACAGTTAACATTTATATAACAACTTGAGATGTTTGTTAAGCAGCAATGGGTAAGTAATGCTACATCTGAAAGATTTATACTCTTCATCTTTAAAAGCAATATCATTTGGAACTTCAAGGGGGAATGGGTTTTGGTTTGTGCCAGATACTATGTTAAGAGCATTATTAATATTAACATTATCATTCCCAAAATTCTATAATGTAAGTAATAGTAAAATCAACATATTTAAATTAGTAAACCTCAGTTTACAGAAAGCATAAGTAATTTGACAATATTACATATTAGGTAGGGCTTGACTTTTCAACCCTCACTATTTAGCTCCAGAATATGGGATTTTTAGCTACTGAACCATATTAAATAAGACTACCACTCTTCTGGTGGCGTATTGCCATTTTCAGGCATACGCAAAGGCTGTTCCTTCTTTTATTAATTGGAATTTTCTTTCATGTAATCACTTTTCATCTTTTTGTATAAGCCATTGAGATAAGTTCATTGATTGTTTCTCCAGATCCCAAAATGCCTAACAAATGAATAAATATAATTTCAAAAGACAGGTCAGAATTTTAAATGAATACAGTCCACATTTCTGCTCTGGTATCCTATGAATATGACTTCTTATATGTCAAACATAAATGTTCAATTATTTCTTAAATAGGAAGTCTATGTAATCTAACCAACATTCTTTCCCTCTGCTCTTCATTTTTTTTTTAAATCAGTTTTGAGAACAAAGGTACAGCAAGTATTATACTATATGCTAAGCAAGAATTTTTCATTGGACGAAACTCACAGGCCAGGCAGAGTGAATCTGAAGAAACACCCATCTGGGATTTAAACAGGAAATCCTAACACCTGATGACTCCACCTGTTCCCCCTGACTCACTCCAGGCACAGCTGAGGTGATTAACAAGGTATCATGTCTACTTCCTGTGTGGGATCCATTTCATAGCTCCAGGGATTGCCCCTCTTCCTGGATGATTATTTCCCAATGTTTATAGGAAGACATTTACTTAAACCTGTGATACCGCTAGGGAAAAGTAAAAACGATATTTAAAATAACTGGGAGGGGGAGGAGAAAAAGTCTGTATTTTAAAATACAAAATAAATGAACGCAGTATTTTGGAAAGAGACTGGTTGTATGTGAAGAGCTGAGTCCAACCTTCAGAGTCAAATGAGGATTGACCACTCCCTTCTACTCACCCAACTGTGAAACATGAGAGCAAAGGGACCCTCACTGAATTTAAAGGGCAATAAATACAGACCAAATAAAAAGAAATATTTTCTCACACAGCATATAGTTAACCTGCAGCATTTCTGGCTCCGAGGATCATTTAATTAAATAATCTGCACAGACAGAATTAAGTAATTTTATGACCACTAATAACATCTTCAGTGCTACAAAGTGAATATGGTGAAGGTAAATCAACTCTCATTTTTCGGGCATAAGTTAATTGTCCATAGAAGATAAGAATAATTTTCTCTCCAAGTGGAAATAACACTGGACCACCCAGTAAACTCCCACTGACTTCCTTATAGGTAACAGGAGAGAAATTTAGACTAATCTCTTCTCCAACTGTGAACCCCCCCCATACGATATTGATGCCAAAACCATTAATGATTGAATCCATATTGGCATCCCTATTATATTTTATACACAAGTAAAGGTTTATAGCAGGAAAATCTATAAAAGTGGGGGAAATAAATTAGAGAAATTAAAGATAGATATGAATAGTTTCAATTATACAATTGAAAAAAAACAGTAAATTTTCATTGGCTACCCAGAATTTTGTATATTTCAGGACAGGCAGCTTTAGTTATTAAAATACTAGAAGATTTTTAGGGAAAACGTGGGGGTACACTGCCATAATAAAATGCCACAGACTAGGTAATTTAAAACACAGATATGTGTTTAAACATTTCAACATTTCTGAACTGTTGAAGTTTTAGATCAGGGGGCAGCATAGTTGGGCTCTGGTAAAAGCCTTCTTCCCGACTTGCAGACAGCCACCTTTACCCTGTATGGGCAAATCCATGGTGAGCAATAAGAGAGGAAAAGAGCAAGCTCTCTGATGTCTCTTCATAGAGCCATTAATCCCATCATGAGGTTCCCACCTTCATGACTCTCATAAACCTAATTAGGTCCCATCTCCAAATACCATCCCATTGCTGATCACATCTTCAACATATGAGTTTTTCAGGGGGGAACACAATGCCATCTATGGAACTGAATAGTCATTAAATCCACAATCTAATCAAAACATAAGGAAATTTTTATAACCAACGTATATATCCAAACTCCATACAGAAACCAGGTAATAGTCCTGGCATTGGAGGCACCAAGACAAAAATAAAATAAAATAAAATCCTTCATTCTTCATCTTAAAATATGTTTTTAATTTGTTCAGGGAAGTACATAGTACATATACACACAAACTATCCTAATGTAATGTTTTACATACCATAAAAAGAGGGTACAACCAATATTTTGGAATCACAGAGGGAAAACATGTTAGTGGGAAAAGTTACGAATAAGAGCTTGTCAACTAGACACAAGTATTCAAGAACAGTTGCAGAGTTAACTGCCATTCCATAACCAGGCAAAGGTAGAGAATATGTTACATTCTTGACAGACGTGGCCAATAGTACAATCTGACTGAGTCATATCATGAATGACAGAGAACTGATGTTACTTATCTGAAAAGGTGGTAGCCGGAGATCAAATGTGAGACCAACTCTTCCATAGAATATAAAAACATATATTTCTAAAGCAGAGGATCAGCAGTAGAAAGGTTAGTAAAAGAGAAAATATATTCAACGTTTTTTCTCGTATTTTCTAAAATAGCTAAAAAATGTCTTACAAAGTGACAGCTTAGTAATGTTTACTTCTCCAGAATTTTAGAATGGCATTGACAATAGGAGAATCTGAGGCCGCTAGACAAACCCAGGGCATCTACACCAAAAGCCAAGTGTATGATGGAGACATGCCTCCCAGCTCTTGAGCAAAATAAACTAAGAGATGGATTATGGCTCTTAATCTAAGTTTTGAAAATTAAGAGCATTATAAATAAATTATCCTAGAAAAAAGTTGACCATGTCGAGTCAGATTGAACTGATTTAGGCAACTGAAATTTCCTTGTGATTCACTTTCACACCCTCTTCACAGTACTGGTAAAATAGAACTTGGACACATACTAGATTTAGATACTTGTCAAAAGACATGCATGACAGACCATTCTTGATTGCTTTGAAGGTTCATTACAAGATCCTATCAGAAGAAAGAAAAATGTGGAAAGGTATTACATAGTTCAAGTAAATAAGTAAAAAATAATTAAAATTATGAGTTGCCAGAAAAAAATTAAATATTATAGATTTGTTTTGTGCACTGATTCATGCACTTATTATTATTTTTATTGATGAAATATTCTATAATTTTTCTCTTTGCTGAGATGACTTCCATTTTAATTATAAACATTTAACCTAACTTCTAATTAATTTTATTTTACATGGATTTATCTATATAAAGCATAAAACTAAAAGTTGAGTGGTACTGAGGTATTCCCATTCTTGAATTGGGTTACATTTATATCTTTGGAGAGTGGGATACAGAATCCTGTTATTTTAAAGAAATAAAAGCTTTCAAATGATGAGAACATTAAAATGAGGTCAGATGGGCAACTTCAAAGAAGAGAGTTATAACATTTTGACACACTCTTTAGCTCTGTATATATTGCTCATCATTTTTCAATCTGCATTTTATATCTTTGTTATTATTAAATTTAAAAAATTTAAAAACTGTAAAAAGTTTAAATAAAACGTTCCCATTTGGCCTAGAAATCATATACATATTTTCTTTTGTGTTAAATGAGAAACATCTACATCCTTTTCTTATCCAGTGTTAAACTTTTCAGTGGGAAACACATTAACTCGTTTACTCTGGATTACCTCTTTGTGTAATTTTTTAAAGTCTTTACTTTCTTCATACTTAGCTTTATCGAATAAATATAAGTTCTTCAAGCTTTTATATTTTTCTACAACTCAACAAGATAATCCTAGAAGACTGAAATTTAAAGTATTTTAAAATATCATACAAAACAAACAAAAATATGAAATTTCTATTTATGACGTGGATTTCATATTCAATTCAGAATATATTTTTATGAGTAATCTTATTTAAAGTGTTTTAAAGTGATCCAACCCTAACCATACTTACGCTCATTGCCATGCTTGGGATATACTGACCATAAACACAATTTAAAGATGCTTATAGGAAACTGACTAGTTATTCCTTTTCAGCATCAGAACTGAATTTACAGTTACCCACAATCATTCTTTTTTGATTGCCTGCTTATTTTTTTCCAATTAAAATTGTGGATGCTATCAAAGAATACAATAAGGTTATGTAATAGAATTTAAACACACTTTATTGCAACAATATAAGTTTCATGTACAGTTATAAGCAATATGGCTGCACTTAATAATCTTACACTGCAAGGATAATTGTGGTATCAAATTAGTAATTTTCACAAAGTACTTGCATTAGAAATTGGTATGATACAATATATTTCAATTCTCAGTTGCACAGGAAGATAACAATTTGTTTAATAGGAGAACTGGGGATACAGTTCATACTCTTAGATCTGATTATCTTGTTTATACAAAGCTCAGAGTCCTAGTCATAGAATTTTAGAGTTTGAAGAGACCTTAGAGATCATATAGTTCAACAACTTTATTTTATAGAAAAGAAAGTAGAAATGAAGGGAAGTTCTTTGACTTAATGCAACAGAAAGTTAGTAAGGAGCTAGAATGGAAACCACTAATTTTCTCAGGAGTGCAAAATGCAGTTGGGGCAAAAAGGCTTAGATTTGAAAACCTTATGCAAAGAAATGGTATTAAAGCCATTGGTTGGACTGAGCCACTGAGAAATTGAAAAGGAGACACATGTTAACCTGTAGTTGTTGAGCAAAGAAGGCTGCAAAAAAACTGGCTGGTAAAATGACAAGAGAGTGTGTGATAAAGGAGTCCACAGAAAGAAATAAGGGCTGGTTCTGTATTAAATGCTGCTGAAAGATCAAGTAACCAATGCCAGCTTAAATGACCATCTGGTTTAGCAACATAGAAATCACTAGTTTCCCTGGGAATTGAGGTTTGAAGCCTGATTGGGAGTCAACAAAGGTGAAAAAGTATAAAAAGTAACTGAAAACATTAAGCTCAGGATGCTTTACTATGGTGACAGTAGCTGCTGGGAAACTAGACATCAAATGGCATCTTCATTAAGCTACTTCCTCAAGTTTGTACTTCCAGTAATGAAAAACAGCAATGTTTAAATTGCTGTGGCAAAATGGCTTCTGATTTCTTACATGGGGAACATGCACAGTGCTTTGTTTTGGACGACACTACTAGTTAACCACTCATCCTAAAATAAAATGTGTGCTCAATTTATTAAATGCTTGTGAAATCCCTGAAGGTAAGGGACAAAACTCTTGTCATTCTCCATTGTGTCTTAACCTGGGACTTAGCTAAACCCTCAGAAAACAATTCACACTTCTCCCAGCAAAACCTCACTAAGACACTCCGTTTCTAAGGCAGTCCACCTTAAAGACTTGTTTCTTTTAGCAGAGAGCTCATCAATATCTGCACAGCCTTGCAGGCAGCTAGGAGGCCCGTCCATTAATGAAATGTTAATGACTGAATTAGACCTGTAATAACTGAAGTAGGATGCACTGCTGTGAGTCCATTAGCATCAGCAGACCCCGCTGAGGCACAAGTAAACACAGCACACAATGAGAAAACTTTCAGGCAGAGGAGTTAGAAATGTTGTACAGGTGTTTTCACATGGAAAATGACATTTCCCTGAAATAGGATTACTTTATTTAGGAAAGCTAATCCCATTCACCATATTTCTTCAGGGGAAAATAAAGAATACAGGATGGATTGTGTACTTATCCAAGATTGTTTTGATTTTTAAAATTCTAATATTACACAATTGCTTCCTCAAAACTTCTTAGGATTACTTGTCTTTATCATCAGGTGCCAAATATTCCAAACAACTATGTTCTTCTTTTTTTCTTGCTTTGTTCTTTTTCTGGGTTGTTTTCATTTTTGTTATAGTTTCCTCTTTTAAGCTTTCCTTGTTTATTGAAAAGATTTTTGTGAAATTGTAGGAAAAGACTTTGAAGCCTACAATCTTCCCAATACACCTCTCTATCTTCAAAAAGAGGAAAATTATTGGGAGACTTAGGCTACTTTTTGAATCTTGATTAATATAAGATGATTGTGGAATTCATTTTTGAGATGTAAATATAAATTATATGGCATACAAAGCAAAAGCTGTTATGTATCAGCATCTAGTTCAATTTAATAATATATTCCCCTTGTAATAAGCTTGAAGATTTACTGTTTATATTTAAACATATATTGTAATTCAATAATACTTGAATTGTAGCAACCTGATGTAAGGCAAAAATAATTGCCATCTCAAGTTATTACAAAAGACAGAGCAGCTAAAACTAGTTCTATTCAATTTCTTTATTACAGCTACTGTGGGTCTTACTGCCCCATTTTCATTTTTGGATCTCTAACCACAGCTGAAAATAATGTATATGTGGTCTGAGAATTGGACCTTAGGGTTTGCTTGGTGTATGTTGTAGAAATACATATAAAATAAAGCTATAAAAATCAGTGTCATATTATTGTTTTGTTAAATAAAATAGTTATATCACATATAGCAGTTCAATAACAAGGGTCACAGCTTATTCTTAACCTCAAACATCCTTCCAGGTTTATAGTCTATATTTATCAATAATTAGTCATGTGACACTAGCCAAAATCCTTTAACTTTTCAGGGATATTTAAAATATATATATTTGAAAAGGAAACTTTATGGAGGGAAACATGATAAATATTTGAATTTTACATTTATTTGAACTTCTAACTTACATAATTATACTTCCTGATACATTAAAATTTAAGAGGTGGACATAAACCAAGGAGAGAAAATGAAAATAAAAGGTATATTAGAAATCTAGTAAGCGAACTGACCCACAAAAAAGGACAAGTCATATCATTGGAACCCAAATTCCCAGAAATAATGCAGTCTGCATGAGTACAAAATAAATGTTTTAACCACAATTCACAAATACAACAAATCATAAAACGTTATCTGTTTGAACAAACAGTTCTTAAAATGTCGTATTAGAGTGGGAGAAATGAAAATACTAACATGTTTCTTTTCTGAAACCTAAATGTTGGTTTGCTATGCAAATCATTCACTCCTTGATTTATGTTTGGAGTGTTCTGGTTATCTTTATATCTCAAAATACATACATACACTTACACACATACATACTCACATCATCTTGTTTCTTAAAATCTTTGTCAGGCTTCTTATTTCAGTTTAGCTTTGCTGTCCACATTCAAGAAGAGAAGTTCTGCATAGCATTTCGCAAATAGCAAGCATGACACTGGAGTTGAAATTCAGGCCATGCAATGAACTGGCCTAAAAAGATGAGGTCAGTGACAAATAGTAACACCTGACAAAAAGTATCATTCTGATTATAGTTAATGGAATGCTTTTCCTCATTCAGAGTCCAGAGCCTATAAACACTGCTTTAAAATTTTAAATGGCTAAGAAAGAGAAATCCGTCAAGCCCAAATGATGCACTGATAACCATGAATATGTAACTATGGATAATCTATTGGTGATAGTTTCTGGAAGAGTCCAAGATCAAGTAGGGTACATATTGGTAGTATAAACACCATATGAATTACTACAAACTTAACAGGCTCATAAAATCAGTCTCAAGAATATTAGTGAAGTAAGTTAAAGCCAATTTAGAGTAGTAAGCTATTAGCTTTGAACTGAATCTCAGTATGTAAGATTGGATTCCACCCCCTCACCCATTTTTGTCTTGGACAACTAATGATTCCAGAATCAAATATCAAAAAATTTTATAATACCAAATGTCTTCCCCTCAAAGTTTTCTTTGTTTCTTTTGTCTTTAGGTGTTAGTTCCATAAGAATAATGAACAAATTGTTATTCTTTAGAATAATGAACAAGTTGTCCTTAAAATTTCTTTAGTACAAAATTTCAAGCAAAAAGTTTAAATGTATCATTATTTTTCAATAAGGACCAACTCCCGTTAGCAATACATATGCAATCATGCTTTGTGTCAACAAATGGAATTGAGATGATAAAGAAATATCGTAAATGTTGCATGCCCTAATGGCTCCTGTAATTCTAAAATGTTTAGAATATAATAGAATATAAAAATATTAATATATAATGATAATGTATGGCTTGCCTGATTCTGAAAAATACAAAAATTCCAAAAGTAAGATTGAATCAGGATTCAACTAACTTCACCAAAGAATTGGTAAAGCCCAAGAATATCACATAATTTAGTAGAAATTCCAGGATCCATGAAATGCAGCTTTCATTGCCCCTTACTAGCAACAGTATTGATCATTCTTCAGGCTGCTACATGAATATCCATTGACCCTCTCTGTAAAAAGATTATAATTTAGAAATTTCAAATCTTAATTAATTATAATCCAGAAATGCCAGCAATGGTACTCCCTCATTGTTCCTCCGTGTTATTAACACTTTTAGAAAGTCACTCTAATACACTAAATCACAGATAGAGAATAAGTATTTCTAGTTAATCAAATAACAATTATATTCATTCATTTGTTTGCACATTTCTTTTTATAACATTATGCTAAGTATCTATCATATATAAGGTAATTTGTTTGTTTGCTATTTATTTATTTATTTATTTGAGACAGAGTCTCACCCAGTCTCCCAGGCTGGAGTGTAATGGTAAGATCTTGGCTCACTGCAACCTCTGCCACTGGGTTCAAATGATTTACCTGCCTCAGCCTCCCAAGTAGCTGGAATTACAGGTGCCCACTACCATGCCCAGATAAGTTTTGTATTTTTAGTAGAGACAGAGTTCTACCCTGTTGGCCAGGTGGGTCTCAAACTCCTGACCTCATGATCTGCCTACCTCGGCCTCCTAAAGTACTGGGATAACAGATGTGAGCCTCTGCACCCAGCCAATGTAGTTTATTTTATGTGCTGTTTGTTCACTGCTCTCAAACATTTTGAAGTGTAGTAGAAGGTGTTTCATTCATTTATTCATTTATCCATTCAGTCTGTTTTCTAACCCTCTACCATATTCCAAGCACTGTTAAAAATATATAAAAAGAGACATGAAAAAAACCATCAGGGTTCCTACCTTCACAGATCTTACATGTGCACCATGGAGGGAGTAAAAATAAAATGTCAACAAATTAAACAAATTTAATATAGAGTGATAGGAATCAAGAAGGAAACTAGAACAGAGTGAGAAGATAAAAGTGGCTGTGGTACTATTTTAGATAAGGTGGTCTGAGAAGGCCATTTAGAGATGATGTTTAAGGAGAGATATGAACAGTGCATTAGGGGAGAATTTCAAAGCATAGATCAAAAGAAGGGCCAGGGGCCTGAGGAGTAAGTGGACTTGGCGTATTTCTGGAAGAATAAGTAGACTAGTGGCTGAAGAGGAATGAAGGTAAGTGGGGAGTCTATAAAGAACCAAGGCAGGAAAGACATGCTACATATTTGGGGATTTTATTCAAAGTGAGATCTGAGTATATAAACTAGTATCAAATTTTCTTTGCACAGGTATTTAAAAATAAATATATATGGAGACTGAAAAGACAAATAGCAGAAGCTCTGACTTTACTAAGAGAATAGAGATGCTGGCAGCGACTGGAGAGGGTTAGGAACTTTGTAACCGAAAAAGAACTATGGACACATTGGGCTGGCAGTAAATACAAAACCTTTATAATCTAGGAGTCATTATATATACTTCCTAAGATGGTTAACAATATATAACAATACAACCTATGCATGCATCCTGACTGTGGATTATCACTAGGTATATCGTAACTTGAGACAGATAATCAAACTTCAAAATGCAGTTAGATCACTTGCTTGGGAAAGGAAAAAGAAAACTAGGTTCAAGGCAGATTTGATAGAAAAAAACTGTCAAGAAAGAAGGGAAAAACGTCAAAAGGACCAGGCAGAGGATAGAAAAGAGGGGAAGCTAGTTACCATGTTAGATTTTTAGCTGAATACCTGCTTTTTCCTAGGAATGGTTTTCTGCTTTCCCTCTCTGAATCTTTACCTCAAAATAACTCATTTGTTTTTTTCAGAAGGATAGAAATTATTCTGTCTCCAGTTAAGATTTGTTTTGTAGAGATTCATATTTACTTGCCTATTGTACAGTAGCTTACTTTAAGAAGTCCTTTCCAATTGCTCTATTTCTCAGAGTCACATTTTGCTTCTAATTAGTTTTAATTTTGTAAACACCTTCCCTTTACCATTGATTTCTTGAGCTTTCTGGTTTATCCTTTGTATAAAAGATTATGTGTGTGTGTGTATATATATATATATATATATATATATATTTTTTTTTTTTTTTTTTTCTCCAGGTTAATTCTACTCAGCTGAACTTGTTAGTGGTGACTGTAATAGTGTTTTAAAGCAGGACTCCAAATCTTCAGTCATGGCAATGAGTCAGCTGGTTCTCAACATGTGACTACCCAACTAATAAATATACTGGTTGTAGTCCTCCTCGTAAAATATTTCTAATATACTCAATTGAGAGGTCAATAGATATAGTTGTGCAAATCCAAAGGCAAGTTCTTTGGTGAAATAGACACAGATAGTCTCTACATCTTATTTATAATGTCTTCTATCTAGAAATATTGTTTCTTATTATATTTTTCTTCTTGCAAATTTGAGTTCAAAAGCACCTGTCTGTTGCTTTCTCCCTTATCTGTGTTATCATGCACAGCTTTGTGATGCTATCTGAATGTAAGCCCAATTGACCCCAGTAAAAGCAGAGTCATGGAACTAGTGCATCTGTAAAGAATAAAATGCAACAGGTTTCCAATGACAAATGAAAGGCAAATTTTTCTCCCTGAGGTCTATTTTAGCAAAATGGGTGAGCACAGCATATCCCTTTCCATTTGGAGAAAGATAGGACAAAGCAGAGAAGACAAAGAGGTGATTTTGCACTTTTTTGACTAGATGGCTACAAATTGAATGTAACCTATAATCTTAGTACAGGAAATTCAACTATTCTTTTTTTATCTTGCAGTTTTGGAAAATGAAGACACATTCTGAAGAAGGAAGAAAGAAAAAGTAACAGAAAGAAATATATTGTTTGCAAACAGGAATGTTCTTGCTTATGAATCTCTATAAATGCCACAATTAATGATAATCTGTAAGGAAAGAAAAAAACAAAATTGTTGAGTTCTTCTTACTTTGTACTGTGCTTCTTATATAGACAATTTCATTTTATCTCTACAGATTCCTCCATATTAATATCTATTTTGAGGTCAAAAGAAAAAAAAGGAAGAAAACTGAGGCTTAGCAAGTTAAATCAATTGAGTTTTGAACTATATGGCTCTGTAGACCAAGTCTTGTTCACTAGACCACTGAACATGGGGCTTTGTACAATGTGAGCTCCTGGCCCCTGCTCCCAAGTTGGCCTAAGATGAGGCTGTATTTTTAATAAGCTTTGCACATTATTCCTTTACCCAGTCAGTTTTGTCCATCACAGCAACAGGTTATGCTGCCTCTCAGAGAATCGGCAGCTGATGTCAGGATGCTGAAAGCAAACAAAAGACCCAGTTGTAAAGATAATGCATCCAGCACACTGTGCGATGAGTAAGTTAATTTACTGAATTGTCAAAAATATGTCTTCAACTTTTCAGGACCAAGACAGTGCATGAATATGCAAAGGGAAAAATGAAAATGAGAGCATCTTGCGATAGTGACACAGGGCTATACAGGAATGTACCTTAGGTTAGAGCAAACACAAAAGACATTGAAGTTTCCAAATGAAAATAACTCCTTGACTAAGAGAGAAGACAAAGAAAGAACATGAGGAGATAAATAGTAGTGAAAGACATTGAATTTCTCTACCTTCATTCCAGTGTGAGTGACTCCTAAAAGATGGGAAATGAAAGGATTCATTCCAATGATACCAAACCAAAGAAATGGAGCTGATACTTTCATGGAAAAAAAGTATCAGTTAGCCTGGGGTGTGACTGACTTTTCATGTATTTAATAGAGCTCTTGAGAGCGCTGGGATGCTAAGCATAGAAGCTCTGAGGCCATCATGCCCATTCAAGTAAATAAATAAAGCTTAAGGGGTTGGAAGGGTTGTGAGTAGACTATGCATTTTAACCTAGAGAAGCTTGAGTGTTCCTATGCCATTTTAGCTCAAGGATGGTTGCATAATAATTTTTTTCATCTAAATTTTGTTAGACCTCTGAAGAAAGAATATTTTTGCTGCCTTTGTGTTACCGGAAAGGGGTCCTGATCCAGACCCCAAGAGACGGTTCTTGGATCTCACACAAGAAAGAATTTGAAGTGAATCCATAGAGTAATGTGAAAGTAACTTTATTACGAAAGTAAAGGAATTTTTTTAAATGACTATTTCATAGGCAGAGCATGAGGGCTGCTGGTTGTCCATTTTTATGGTTATTTTTGCTATATGCTAAAAAAAGATGTGTTATTTATGAGTTTTCCAAGAAATGAGTGGGCAATTAATGGAACTGATGGTTTCTCCCTTTTTTGGACCTTATATGGTAACTTCCTGACATTGCCATGGCATCTGTAAACTGTCATGGCCCTGGTAGGAGTGTCTCTTAGCATGCTAATACATTATAATTAGCATATAATGAGCAGTGAGCACTACCAGAGGTCACTCTCCTTGCCATCTTGGTGTTGGTGGGTTTTGGCTGGCTTCTTTACTGAAGCCTGTTCTATCAGCAAGGTGTTTATGACCGGTATCTTCTGCTGACCTCCTATCTCAATCTGTGACTTAGAATGCCTAACTTACTGGGAATACAGCCCAGCCAACCTCAGCCTTATTTTACCCAGCCTCTATTTAAGATGGAGTTGCTCTAGTTTAGACACCTCTGACAGAAAGTTACTTCTGGGAATATTCAGAATAGGGAAGAATCTCAGCCCTCTCTTTACAAGATCTCACTCACCTTTTTAATAAACTGCTCTTCAGTTTCTCTCTCTCTCTCTCTCTGTCTCTCTCTCTCTTTTTCTTGAGACAGGGTCTCACTCTGTCATCCGTGCTGGAGTCAGGTGCATGACCAAGGCTCACTGCAGCCTTGACCTCTCAGGCTCAAGTGATCCTCCTACCTCAGCCTCTTGAGTAGCTGGGACTACAAGTGCAGGCAACCATGCCCAGCTTAATTTATTATTTATTTATTTATTTATTTATTTATTTATTTATTTATTTATTTTTTGTATGGATAAAGTCTTGCTATGTTGCCCAGGCTGGTCGCAAACTCCTTGGCTCAAGCAGTTCTCCCATGTCAGCCTCCTAAAGTATTGTAATTATAAGTGTGAATCACTGCCCCTGGCCTAGCAGTTTCTCTTAAGGCAGAGAGGACACCCCACAGAACCTGATTATAGAGGCTTCCGTAGCTCCAGGTCAGTTGGGCAGCAGCAGACAGGGACAGATAATGCTAAAGAAATGACCATGAAAACATCTACGACAGCAGTTCCTAACCTTGCCTATAATTACAATCTCCTGGGAATTTCTTTCTTTTTTTTAAATTTCCTAGTACCCAAGAAACACTCCAGACTGATTAATTCATAGTCTTTGAGGGTGGTGCCCAAACATCAGTACTTTTTAAAGCTCCCAAAATATTTCTAATAAACAGCTAGTACTGAAAACCACCAGTGAGAGACTTGGCCTGTTTCTCTCGACATTTGAATATTTTATCCCATAATATAGAAAATGGAAATAGGTGAAAATTAAACCTCTAAAGACATGTTAAGTAGTTAAATATGCATTTGCTTTGAGGACCAGGATGTGTGTATACATATCATTATCTTACTTCAAAATCGATATATATTTTCAGTGTCACAATTCAAAAATCTTAAAAGATCTTCGATATTATCTAAAAATAAATATATTAATGTTCAAGAACTTAACTGATTATACATACATGACCTTGGTTCCTGGGCAAGCCATGACCTTGATCTGTCCTGCAGTATCATCCATTGCAAAGGTAGCTATGATGCAAACAGCACCTAAATAGAAAGCATCCCCTATTAAGGTGATACAGTATAATGTAATGTAAATTAAAAATGATAATAAATTTGAAAATGTTTTCATTACCATTATTTCAGTCTCAAATCCCAGATCAAACATTGCCCTAATTTCATAATGTCACAAGGGGAGATATATTTTCCACCATGAGCTTTTAAAGAACCTGGTCCATTGGAAAAGTAAAATTTTATTTCTCCCTCCTCTTCTTTCTTCCCCTGTTGTTTTGTTGGTTTGACTATTGTGATGAGTCCCAGCAAAAATATAACATTGAATTTTTAGAATCAATCCTGTCCCACAGAAAGCCATCTCATTAGGTACTTCAGGCTCCTTGATGTTCAAATTTATTATCCTCAGCGTAAGGGAAGTATTAAATTTAGAACTTTGAGGTTTTTTGGTGTGACATACATTGTAAAGAGGAGAAACCTGGATTAGAGTCCAGAAGATAATGTAAGTAAATACAGCTTGAGAATTAACAAATTATACTGTCTTGTGCAAATCACTTAACCAATCTCTCTGACGTTAATTCTTTCGTCTGTCAACTAATGGATTCGGACAACACTAAAGAGCTTAGTCCCTTATAGATTGAGCTTTTGATGGCATATTTTAGATCTATGACCAGTAGAAATAATTGCATTTTGAGGAATGATGACAATTCATTTAATTTGTTATAAATCAAATGTGGGGTAAATAAACAAGTTACATAGAGTTCTCAGAAAAGATTGAAAGAAAAAAAAACTTCTTTCCTGTAACTATATTTTTTATGATTACAGGTTACACAGACTTACATATTGTTTCAGTGACAAAGCTCTGCCTAACACTGATTCAGAACATTCAGGTTATATTAAATATGTAAGGTCTATAAAATGACACTACATGTACACATAAATAAAGATTCTGGTGTGTACTTTTGGATGCAATACTGTCACTACAAACAAATAACAAGAAAAAAGAAAGAAAAATGGATCCAAAGTCAAGTAAAATCTCAATTACCAAAAGCTGCATAAATCAAAGCTTAAAATCTCACTGGCAACAGCAGGACCAGATCCATGTGTATAAACTGATGGAGGTGTGGTTTCCAAAGCCTCTCAATCAGCTTGTATACACAATGCTTGAATTTACTGAGTTTTGCAGCAGTGACCATTTGCTTCAAGTTTTGTTTTCTTGAGGGTTTCCCAATCTGTCTCCCTCTTGAGAAAACCACATGAGATTTGTTCTTTTTATCTAAGCCATTTACATTCCCCTTAGTGTTTCTCCTTTTAAGGTAAAACGAATGTTAATTCATGTTAGTGCCAATGATATTTGGAATTTCCTGATTTAAGGAATGAGTTTCTTTCCATCTAGCTCTTGTGGGATAGTGATTACTACATATTTGAAAGAAAGAATAACCAGGCTTAAAGGCTTATTGACATGTCATTTAATCCGTATCCCTTACTTCACACACCTGGCCTCTGGGACCGAGAAGTGAGCTTCATAAAGTCCTCTCCCATTTATTTCATTGAAACAATCAATCAGAATGAGTAATTTTAATAGGATGATGCTGTCTACTTATTCATGGTACCTAAGTGGTGGTCAGAGATACTGGACCATAGAGAAGGACAGGCCTTGCTTGGAGACAAACAGAAAACACACTCTCCATTGATGTCTGTCACCTTGACTCTTATTGTACACAGGGCTTTTGCTGACAAACCATGCCTATTTTCTGATATACACATTTTTCTCAGAGATAATCTGTGCACGTTGTGAGTGCTAAACTGATGGTGCACATCACTTGGTTATTCAGAAGAGTCATCTTCATATACTCTGTGTAGGCACCAGGTCACAGTCCTCTGCAGGGCCCCTACTTGGAACTGTCAGATAAAAATGACAATCTTTCCTATACCATACTTTCAGAACATATGCTGAAATAGTTGATTGATTTTTTTCTATGTCTCAGACTCTCCTTGTGAGGATTCTTCTATGTTAGGCCTATTAGAACCCAGAAGCAAAATAGTGCTGATTTTTATACCTGCTTTCATCCAGGTCTACAAGCAGAAAATAAAAGGCTGTGGATCCTTTTTTCCCTCATAACCTAATCCTACCCTTATCCAAACATTTGCATCAGAAGGGATCATAAAGCCTCTAAATAAATAGCACACATCATAAAAACATGTGAAAAAAAATGTAAAGTCTTGTAGTCTGTCATTTATCGGATATCTTATTTGCATGATAAGAACAGCCATTAACACAAGAAAAATTAAAACTCCAGGCATCACAGATAAAACTCAACTGGTTTAGCTCCCATTCTTATTTCAGAAATTTACTCAAATACTATGGTTATAGCCAAGAGTTGAAAAAAATATAAGTATGCACACATTTATATAAGCAAATATTTATTTTGATATATTTATAAAAACATATACCTACATTTTTCTATATATTTGCATAAACTTATATAAATTATATATGAAAATGTTTTTACATATTTAACTATATATAATTATAAATATTTATATATAATTATATAAACATATATATGAATACATATCGTTATAATAAATTATATATATATATATATATGAATGAAGAGAGAGATAAGAACAAACCAATGATATTAGGACATTGTGTTAACTCTGACAGTGAGGAACTTTAGTAATGCTGTTTTTGTCTGCAGTCAAAGGAGTTTGGCTCTGAGCATTTTTTTGGGGTTGTTTTTTACTCAAACCCTTTCCTCTCCATGAGATTCTGTTTCTTACACATTGTCACACCTAACAATCTCTTATTCATCAAGGCTTGGTGAAAATGTCATATCTTTCACACAAGAGTTTGATGTTTACAAACAAGAATAAGCCTTTCTTCCTAAAAACTTCTGTCAAACTTTGTCTTCTTTTTATATTATCTCCTGCTTTTGGTTTTTGATTTTATTTTTGCCCATATGTTTAGTTATATAAAACCTTCCTTGAAAAGATACTACTACTACTAATAATAATCCTTATTTATTGCATTATTTGTATTTTATACAATACCCAGCATAATCCCTTGAATAATGTAGACACTTAATATATAGTTTTGAAGATGTGAAAAGAGGCATAACACGTTTATACTTTGTTGCAGTGGGACAGAAATTTTCTTGCCTTTTTGACATTCTATTTCCAGTCTAAAAGAGGAAGACAATTTTCTTTTTAGGTTTTGTACCATGCTTCAACCATAGGTTCTAAAATTAAAATCTATCTTAAAATCTATCTTTTTTTGAATTGAGAACCACCAAGCTTTATTCCCTGTCTTCCTCAGAGTCCCGAGCTGCTTAAAAAGTTGCCTGGGAGTCTATGGGATTTGCAAAGGCAGCAAAATCTTCCTGAAGAGCAGCACAGGTATTTTTAAGAAATAAATCTATAGCTGTCGGCACTAGGTCAGGTACCAAATGATTGTTCACAGGCCAGTTGGTGAAATCATAACTAGGATTTCCACTTAGTTAACACTAAAACAAACAAACAAAACCCCACCCTTCTGTACCCAGAATACATATCCAGTTAAAAGCACAAGTGGGTGCTTTTATTCCTCACAGAAGTCTTCCCTGTGATCAGTAATGTCAACCAGGCTCAGTCTTGCCATCAGACTCTTAAAATCAAAGGTTTAGTTTATTTTTGTGACAACTTAGGTTAAAGAAATGCAACCTTAAAAGAGATCCACCCTTTTAAAATATAAGAAATGTTAGCTATAACACATAGGCATCTCGGCCACTTGAGATTTTGGTCCTGACCTATGATAGTTCTCATTTGAATTTTTGCTGAAATCCCTGTTACTTAGAAATTGTTAGGATATGTCAAAGAGAGTAAATAAAAATATGATATGATAAAAAATTGATACATTTGACTAAACAAAACTTTTGGAAATTCTCAACTCATTAAAAAAAAGTTTCAAGGCAAATAATACACTGGGATGAAATGTTTGCTTTATACGTAATTGTGAGACTCATATAGCCATTGTATATAAAGAACTACTACAGAACAACCAAAAAATTTAATTTGCATAATACCAATATAAATTCACTGAAAAATATTACAAACAAACAAGGCACAGGTGAAAAGCAACTCATTTCAGTAATAAATAAATTGAAAAATTTTAAAAGCTCTTTTTTTAAAAGAAACTTCAGGTTGCAAATATTTTAAAGTTTGAAAATATCCAGAGTTGATGTAATTGTAGTCACTTTCATAAATTGTCACTTGGAGAACAAGTGATTATAACTCTTTTAGAGAGAAACTTCACAATAAATCCTAAAATTAAATCTTCACGTGTCCTTTAACCCAGCATTGCTACTTCCAGAAATTTTTTCTATAAAAATGCCTCCATACTATATGTACATATATAAAAGTTTATTGCATTTTTATGTGCAGTATTAACAATTTTTAAAAAAGCTCATGTCTATCAATGAGGATCATTAAAGTAATTCATCATACACTTACGATACATGGATAGGTATAGATATATGGATTTCTTAAGCTTAAGCTTAGCTTAAGAAATAAGCCAGATATAATGAATACATTGCTACGTGAAGAAAAGTGAACCGAAGAACAATATGAAAAGTATAGTCTCATTTTACATAAAAAATTAGAAAATTAATAATGCATACCAAAAAATAAAAATTAATATGAATAAACCTGTTGACGAAGAGTCTTTTCATAAGGTAGAATTATGGAAGACATTTAACTTTTACAATGTATTTCTCTATTATTTGGATTTTACACACATTATTTTATTTGTTTTATTCTGAAAACAAAGCAAGCATTTGTTCAAAGTATTTAAATAACATCTATCTGACATAGCACCATGACATTCCATTTGGTCCAAATTATCAGAAAAATCTACTTGAAAACCAACTTTACATGCATTTTATGAATATCAGTAGTTTGATTCATACTTTCCAGGGCATTAATCTATTGTAAAACCCTCAGCGTTACTATTAGGGATTAACAGAATGCTTATTCTTACAAATTTTAACACTTAATAATTTTGTTTTTGAAATCAATATAGTATTACTAAGATATCTTCCTATAAACTATTAAAGATAATTTCTCACACTGAGTGTAGAATGAACCTAGAAATGTGCTATGGCCCATGCGGAAAATGTTCTATCTACGGAAAACAGTTTAAAATAATTGTAAAAACAACAACAACAAAAGACTCAAGAGAAGGCCACTGTTGCTCTTTTTCAAATCTTTCATAAAGGTTACTTCTTTGTTTTAACATATTTTAATTCCATTTTACTCTAAACATTAAGAAAAAAATGGAAATCTAAAACCTATAGGTGCCTTGAAAAAGTCAAATAAACTTTTGTTTCGCTTTCCCTAAAATTGCATTGCCATGAGTGATCAATAAATCAGCTGTTGACTTTTAAGTGGGCAGAGGTTATAATTGTTCTTCAGTAGGCATAGATTAATTTTTAAGTTATTATCCTCCTTGTAATTTGTCTGTGAATAACACATCATTCTGCTTTTTAAATTTTTTTGGCCAAGCATTAAATATAATAAAAAATGTTTTGACGGGTCTTTTGCCTTGAAGAGATTTTTTTTTAAGCTGAGAAAATACATTTAAATATATGCAAAATGCAATATAATACTCAGACTTTAATATTATTCCTAAAAGTAAAAGAAATTATATGATATTTTAATGGCAGTGATATACCCAACGTTACAATGCTTTTACAGTCCATGGTGGGGGGGAGTTAAAAAAAATTCCATGTATTTAATTATTTGCAACCATGTTCCAATTAGTGATTCTCGTTTAATAAACACGGTTCTTGAGACAATACAAATATAAAGTGGAACACAATCTCTATTGGGTAGCATCAACTTTTACTCAACCATTAAACGATGGGAAATATTAGGCTGTTTTTGTTAAGGATTAAGAAAATGCTTTTTGAAGCAGATAAACATTTGTCCCTGCTGGAAGCTCCTTCAGCAGTAATGCATCACTATGCCTGACCAGCCCTAGAAACCTTGGAAAGACAAAATATGTACATGTTGGTTGTTAGGCATATGTGATATGTTTTGCTTTGTCACCTGGCAACCAAAAGATTTTTGAACTTTGCCAAAATCCAAACTTTCGAGACTCGTAAGCTGCTTAATTTTTATATTCATAAAACACAATCCATGGTATATATTTGTTTGGAGAGCTAATTGTATAAGACTTCTTGAGTTGTGATAGGTTTTGCTAAAAGATGTTTAACATCATAGTTTAGAATGTCAGCTTCAATTCAGATCAGATTCCGTGTTAGTTATTTAGACCTGAACAAATGATAAATATTAAATGTCACATATATTTCATGTCTTTATCATGTCTTGAAGGAGCCATGAAAATGAACAACCACAGAACAGAGAATAAGAGGATGAATGTTCTAATCTTTCTTGTCTCAATTGTTTAAACTTGACTTAAGACTTCAGAAAATAATGCAATCTTTTTGATGCCATTTTCTTTATTGGTAAATTAAGGACAATCACTTAAAAATTTCAAAGAGTTGTAAAAAATATTTGAGGTGTAAATTTCCTTTTTAAATGAGAGGACTATCAAAGATATTCAGTCTAGAGACACATGGGTATACAGGCCTTTCATTCTTACACATTTTTTGTCAATCCTTGACCCACATTCCATCTCAAAACCATCCAACATGCTCTAATATGTGCCAAGTACTTCTAGAATATAAATTTCATTAAAATGCATAGAAGTGTCATAAACTTTTACAAAGTATTTCTATATTCATGCTCACTGATCACCATCAGAAATATTCAGGTTTTTTTCTTTTCTTTTTTAAAAAAATTGTTAACTTTCTCCTTGTTCCATTTGTGGTATTTTCCTGGGATAAACCATGGTACTTTCAATTTAATTTGGTTACCTGGATTTTCACAAACATTGGACCAACCTGAAAGACTGAACTAAGTGGAGGAAGCAACTGCAATTAACAAAGATTTCATAAGTGCTATCTTGATAACATCCTCAAATAATACCTTATGTAGGGAAGGATAGTTTTACTATTTTAAAGTCCAGTTTAGTAGTGTTACATCACTGACTGTGGTGTTCAAAGCTGTGGGGCACATGAGTAAATATTTGTCACTGGAGACCATCAGCCCATGGTGAAATAGACACCAGAATGCTACATATTTTGTGTTTGTTCAGAGAAAAGACTATTCAGATTTTTATTATCCTAATGATTAAAAAATTGCTCCTGCTGCTTGTTCCAGTAAGAGAAAAAAAAAGTTCTTAAATGCTGAAACAATAGTAGCTTCTTTGGTGAGTGATGTGCCACTTAGTAATAATGCGGTACATTTTGAACAGATCTGTAGTTTTTCAGAGACAAACATCAAATAGAAAGAAAAAGGTTATGTCACCTTCACCCTCACAGTACTGTCATTTATATGCTATCAGCTCATTAAATTCACATTAGGATACTCCATGGGACTTGAGTTGCTATTAGTGCACCTAAAATGGCATAACAAAATCTCAGTTCACTTTAAGAGAGATGGCATTGCGACATTTTGTATTTCATCACTGAATTATTACAGTCTCAGATGCATTCTGCTGTGATGGTAATGGAAGGAGGAGTACAAGAGAGGAAAGCTGTCCATTTGTTGTTCCCCAGGGAGAGAAAAAGCAAAGTTTGATTAAAAAAAAAAATTTAAGGAAGTGAAAGTAAAGCATTAACAATTCAACCCCTGTATCTAGGCTGAAAATACACAAGTAAAGGCAAATGTTACATTTTGAGATAGAATATCCAGGAATTATTTTCTTAAGTAAAGTGGATATATTGACTTCTCAGGAGCTTGTTTGGTTAGTGGTTTTATGTCCACAGGTGGATGGCCATCTGCACTTCATACTACCTTTCAGAAGTGCTCACTGGTAGCAAACCACTGTCCTTTTCTATTACATTTTAGACAGTTATATCCTTATGAAAAAATATGGGTAGCCTCTCAAAGGTAAACAGTTCAATGACAAATATGAATATTGATAGTTACCTCCATGGTCACAGAACCTTTGAATCATGATGTACAAAAATGTTTATTATCTCCTACTCTGAACAACTTGCAGCTATACAAGATTTTACAAAATAATTTTAGCAAATTTTACAATGATCAGATTGTACATTTGTCAAAAATAGAGACACCAATGGAAAAAGCTTAAAATTGCAATGGTTACACAGCATGTAAGAATTGGTGTTATTCTCAAAACCAGTAAACTTAGGAGAATTTTGATGTATATTTTACCAGCAGAATGAAGTAAAGTATATGGTTGGCATAACATGCTTTTATGTATAAATAGAGAAATAAATGTGTTTATTAAGAGATGAAATTGTGTAATAACACAAGCATGTGCTCTTCCAGTGATTACTTCTCAGTGATAGAAACAGAATTTAAATAGAAAAAACAAGTTTAAAGTCTTCATCTAAAGTCTTGAATGTTTGGACATAGTGAACACAAGATTTCATAATTGGGAGTTTGTATTACATGTGGAACTTATTTAAAATTATAGTTGTTGAGAATATTTAGACTTCATGACTATTGCTTTCATTTGCATCATTTGTTACATAAAGTAAAAAAATGCATCAAATATGTGAAATACAAATACTTCCTGCTTCTGAGTAGAATTTGGTTGTAGTTACAGCTCTGTTGCTGGGTGATTGGCAGTTGTAATAAAAAAAATGAAGGAATTGAATTAGGCAATCATTAGATTTCCTATGATTCTCTACATCTATGTCTTATAGGAGACAGCACAGTGTTGGAAAAAGAGATCCAGTAGGAATCTAGGCCATTGGTCTTCACCCAGACCAAAACTAAGAAATCTAAATGATTGAGCAATTTAGGCCTTAGTTTTCTCTTCTACAAAGTAAGGCAAAATACTTTCTGACCTCTAAACCATCCCGAGATAGATCTAAATTTCTCTGGCTTTGTATTCTCCAATCCTTTCTCAGTTCTCTCACAATTTTACCGTGTAATATTGGACAAGGTCCTAAAGCATATAGAGTACTCATTTTATTAGTCAGGATTCTTTAGAGAAACAGAACCAGAAGAGTGTGTGTGTGTGTGCATGCGTGTGTGTGCATGTGTGTGTGTAGAGAGAGATTTATTATGAGAAATTGGTTCTTGTGATTACAGAGGCAAGAAATCTCACAATCTGCTGTCTGTAAGATGGAGAACCAGAAAAGCCAGTTGTGATTCAGTTGGAATTGGAAGGCCTGAGAACCAGGGAACTTGATGGTATAAATTTCACTCTGAGGACTGGAGAAGATGAAATGAGATGTTCCAGCTCAACCAGTGAAGCAGGAAAAAAGAATCAAGTTCCTCCTTCCATGTGTTATTCTATTCAGACCCTCAATTGATTGAATGATGGCGATGCACATTGGGGAAGGCAATCTATGGTAATGAATCCACAAATTCAAATGTTAATCTTATCCAGAAATACTCTCACAGATACACCCAGAAATAATCTTTAATCTGGGTACACCATGACCGATCAATGTCATACATAAAATTAATCTTCACACCATCATTATGCTTAATCTACCATCCTACTCCCAGGAGCATAGAAAATGTTACTAAATATGATATCAAATGAGTGCTACAACTAAGTCAACCACAGCAAAATTTTTCAGACCTCTGGGTTTATCTTTGCCTCTTAAATAAGCCAGAATTCCCCATAACTTTTTAACCTCTTAACTTCAGCCCAGTTCAATCACTTGGATATCTATCCTCCATCAATAGTCATTTGAGTTTATAACCATCCTTTTAAGATAAGGAAATTGAAGTCCACCCAGGATAAATGACTTATCCAAGGTGACACAGCTGAGAGCTAAGTTCAGGAAAGACTCTGTTTCATCACTTTTAGTATAATACTTTTCCAGCCAGTGTCTTGTGGAGTCAAGGATCTCACTTTATTATCTTTGTTTCAGCTTTCACATAGCCCACAGCAGGGCAAAAGCAACCCTCCCTAAGAAGTGATTTTACTTGTCTCCATAAGATGAATAGGTGTTCTAAAATTCAGCAAGACAGCCATGGAATTTTCTTCACAATATTTTATGAGAACAGTAATCACAAATGTAAGTAATGAAAGAGACACTAGAAAGTAATTAATTGTGTGGAATAACCATTTATTGAAATAACAAAACTTATGTTAAATGATAAGAAACATTGTTTCTTTTCTTAAGTAAATATTAGAATCCGTCTGTGCTTATTTAGCAATAACTCAAAGGGTAGTCAGCCAGTTTGGTGACATTGCTCACTTTTTGGCAGGTGTAAACCTGAAATGCAGAAGGCCACTTCGTTTACCACAATGTGAACACAGTATTCCCTAATATCATCCAATTCCCTTTGTTTTACCTCTTGACTCACCACAAAAACTGATCTTATTTTGATTTCCCAAGAAGACTTTTTTTCACTGGGAAGGAGGGTATATTTGCCAGCTGACGCAAGTATTCTGTTACATAGTGCAGCGTGCTATTCTGTGTAAGAATAAGAATAAATTGGCATTTTGGTTTATAAATCTGTTTCCTGTAAGCTTATTCAGCATTAATGAGTCCTCTAGAGCCTGACCATCCCTGGGAAAACTGATAAAATAGTACTCCTAGCTAGGTGAAGCCAAGGCCCACACCCTGGCTCTGAAGTCACTCCAGTGAAAGTTATATGTATGCCATGTGTTCCTGCTGGAAAAAGCAAGGCAGTCAGCCTCTCTCTTTATTCTTGATAATTACAAGTGAGACAAATCTCTTAGGAGGAAACTCCTAAAGTGAACAGGAACAGTGCATACCGTCTCCATCCCTCAGAGATTTACAGCGTACAGTTATATAATAACGGTTTGTAAAAGATAAGCCTGATTTATACTGTACAACCCAGGATCTCTTAGTATTCCAACTAGTTTCATGTGATTCATATTAAACTTTCTGGGAATATACTATGGAAAACTGTTTGTGGGAGAGTACATTGTAGGAATCCTGAAGAAGGCCTGGAAGTGCAGCCTCTCCTCAGGGATTTTTAATCTCATTTGTATCTTGATAAAAGATTTGCTTCACACTAGTACTTGGAAGTGGCTTGACACTGACATCCTTCTCTTTAGCTTCCTTTCCTATAAAGGAGTCAATTCTCAACAAGTAACACAGAATAAACTGTTTAGAAAAGTTATAGAAAGATCAGTCAGATGGCTCTGTCACCAAACTGTATTAGATCCAAAAATGTACGATATCAGTCACATTCTATTGTGTTGGAGTCCAAGGATATATCCAATAAATATCACCCCTCTCATGCAACAGAGTCTGAAAAATAATAGATAAATAAATGAATGGAAGATGAAGTCAAAGTACCACCTTATTTACTAGGAGAGCAGTTGGGAGGCCCTTATATAGACTTAGTCATTTGAACCTACCTACTGACCATTGAATTTAGGTTGAATTACTCACCTGCGCCAAGCCAGAATAAAGCTGGTGGGGAAAGTCAACCTTAGGAGGTAGAGATAATCTGCATTTCTCTTTGAAGGAAGGAAAATTTCCAAGAAGAAGAGGGGTGAAACTCCATTGAGAAGGCTGACTTTAATCTTCAACTAAAGTGTCTGCATCTGGGGTAAAGTGAATAAAAGGATGGAGAGAAAGTCTCCCTCCACATGGAAAATGATGTCAGAAATGGGGAATCATAATTTTCTTCTAACATACTACTTCTTGTAGTAAGAGACCTAAAATATAAAACCTAAACAATTAAAAAAAAACGCTAAGATTTGAACACAGTATACTTTTCCTACAAGACAAACTTGGCAGAAATTAATTAATGGAATAAGGAAATTACATACAATGTGCCTAAAGCTGGACAAGAGAAAACAAGACAGAGATGGAACAAGATATAAACTTTTAAAAAGGCAGAAAGGTAAAGGAATTATTCTGTCTTGCTACTATGTAATGACTGATACTGAAACAATGACATTGAGTGGTAGGCTTTCCTAGGATTTGTACACCATCTTTCTGTTTTGTTTATCACATTTATTCTGTTTTCAAATATATCTAAGGAATCACTGGTGTACAAATTTGTAGTTATAAAAATCTGAATATTAAAAGTGTTTAGCTTAGACCATTGGGTCTTCTAAAAGTAGTCAAAGGCTCACGTTATAGTTAGATGATTTAACAAATGCATAATATTGCAGACTTACAAATTTTTTATTAATAAGAATTAGTGTTTCTTCTCCACATGGAATATAGATTTCTACAAATATATATATATATATATATATACTTACTCAATAAGCACTGTAACAAGCTGTGTGCCAGAACCTAAGATTCAAAATCGAATATGACACTATTTCTGCCCTTTAATAGTTTTGATTCCCCTAGGAAAAGAGACAAATCAATGATTATCATATAGCATGAAAGATGCTAAGGTAATGGCATGTAGAGAGCACTATGGGAGACAAACATCAAGGTCAGAACTCAGAGTTCAAGAAAAGTGGTGTTTGAGTTAAGGCATGTCTGTGTGTACATGTGTGTGTGTTTTAACTTTCATTTTCATGCAATTTCAAAAAATGTTGTTCCAGAACATTTGACAATAACTTGGAGATGTGGTGCCTGTTTACATTAATATTTGGGTGTATTATTTCCTTCACACAGGAACATACATTTCTATGATCTAATCTACAATCTGTATTCAAATTGCATCAACAATCTTAAAAATGTGCTGCATTTGTTTTTTTCCACAACTCAAGGTCTATTCTGGATCACTTGTTGCATTTTGTTGCCATATCTCTTCAGATTTTTTTCCCTCAGTCTCTATCTTGACCTTGATCTTTTCGAGAACAGAAGGGTTATTTTGTAATTCAATTTGCATTCCTTTGATGTTTCACATTGTTACATTCAAATCACGATTTGTGGCAGGACCACCACAGGAGTGATAGTGTGCCCTTCCCAGGAAGCATGTGATACCTGCTTGTTCCAGGATTTGATCACTTGATTAAGGGGCTGCTCACATTTGACATTGTGAAAGTACTGTTTTTATTTTTGTAATTAAGAAGTGTTAATGATTTTTGCAGGGACAATTTGGGTAGCTCGAAATGTCTGATTTTTTGAAGACTTTTTCTAGTTTTGGCTGTTATAAATAAAGCCTCTGTGGCGAGTGTCAGGGAAGGGTTGGTAAATACATTGTGTTGTCTGGGAAGGTTTCACTGATAAGGTAATAATGAATTAGAAGTGTAATGTGGAAACCAGTTTGAGTAGGAAATTATTATGTGTATAATTTAGAATAGGTTTGGACTCAAGAATCAAAATTCTCAACCCAAAATAACAGAAATAATTTGTGCATTATTACATCCTTTAAGACGTCTAGAAATAAACTATCCCAGGATTGGTCTAGTGGCTCTACTTTTTCATCAACGAACCCAAGGTTTTTCCTTTCTTTGGAACCACTATTCTTTATAAACCATTTGCTTTAGGTTTATTTCATCAAAGTCAGCATCTGTTTGACTGTCTCCTTGATTCTAGACACCATGGGTTTTTTCAGTGAAGGAAAAACTATACAACCAGTTAAAGCGTCTGCCCCACTAAATGAGAGCAGAAATATGGAAAGAGATTTTGCTTCCGCATTCTTCAAACAATAACTTCTATAAGAAAGTACATGCTTCAAAGTGTCAGCTTCACACTTTTATGCACAATTATCATACCACAAAATAATGATACTGTCTTTGCTTCTGCTCAATATGCTACAACTATCCACTGTCAAAATGGAAATGTTCTCATCTCTTCCAAAACCAGATGCTATTTAGTCACCTTACTTGCCATATTTTACACAGCTCAATATCAATTTCTTTTCCAGTTCAGTCACAATCTTATCTGGTCATATATTCTAAAAATGAAAGTTGCAATTTTATCATTCACTAACACAAAAAAATAGAGGAAATTTAATTGAAGGAAGAAAGAAGAAAGTGTGCATAACTGTTTTCAGTCACTGTGCTAGAGTTGACATTTATCGTTTCTCCTTCTACTCACCAATTTAACGTTACCTTTGTCCTTACTCTATCTTTGGGATTGTTGCTTAGTAGAATAACTCAAACCTTTCTTCCTCAAAGTTTCATGGCTTTGTTGACATGCATTTATTACCAGTTTCTCAAGCATTTTAAGTTAACATCTTTGTATGATAAAGACACATTTGTGTTATGCTGTAGATGATGCAAGGAATGTAGTGAACCATATTATAATTAGAAATAAAATTTATAACTGAGTCCTATAGAGTCACTATATTGGCAAGTAAATAAATCTAGTAGAGACTTCAAAATTAATAATGACATTAGGAGTCAAACCGTAGGTGGAAAATTACCTCAAGCTGAGCCAGTCAGATTCTTTTTGCCAGAATTTGTAAATTAAACTAAGACATTCTAGTTTCAGTTGGGGTGGATCTCTTGCACAGAGGAGATATAAAAATTTGAGATGGCAGTAAAGTGTACTTTAACACACACATTAAAAGCAGAGAAAACCAATTTGAAGAAAAAGAAAAATAAAAAGATAAGAGAGAAAGAGAGAGAGAAAGAGTGCAACAAAACGTTCCCTAGGTTCTGATGGTATTTTTACGTATGAATATATATTGGGCTCTAGACTTTCTAAAGGGACTTGAAGTATTTCTTATCTTTGCATTATAAAATTACTATATGTGCCAATATGTAATTCCTCACCAACATCCCCCTTAAAATATCTGCTTAATTTAGCTAAGGTTATTGTATTTCACTTGCATTCACTGAGCTCTAACTCTAATATGGCTTCCTAAATTATTTTGTCCTGAAACCTGCTTTTTGTCCTCTCACAGTGTGAAAATATCTTTGCAGAAACAAGGAAAGAAATTCACCGTTTTAACTTATTCTGTAAAATTATTTTGTCCATGTGATTTTGACACATTCACCTCAAATTCTCAGGATAAATGCTTAGCAAGGCTTTTCTTGTGTCAAAATATAAAATAATGTTTAACAAAAGAGATGAGAGAGGTATTTCTCAATAAGTCTGTATTAAGTGCTTAAAACTTATAAAAAGCACTATAAATATTTATGGAAGATAAAGTTTTATGCAAATTAAATACGCTGTGTATAATTCAAAAGAAGAATATTTCACATTCAGTTGATTGAGAGGTGATTTAATTACAATATCCTAAATACTTTTACATAAAAAAGAAAACAGTGAACCTAGAAGTGTTACTTTGGGGAAGCTAAGTAAAAATTTAACTACGTGCATAACATATTTAAATTCAATTGAAGGGGGATATCTCAAAAATTCGGTGATTTATTTTGGTGAGTACAACCTTTGACAAATATGTCTAAATGCAAACTTGGGGAGAATTAAAACATTTATTATTTTCTCCATTGAAGCCTCTGTGTTTCCAGATTGGTCATTTAACCATGTTTGTTCCAGGTGGCTGTTTTGAAACATCCCTCACCCATTCAAATTGTGTTTGAAATAACATGGCAAAACCACCTATTTTGACTAGAGAAGTAACAATAATTTTTCAATAGCAGACCAAAATCGTGACAATTACTTT
Source organism: Callithrix jacchus (assembly GCF_049354715.1). NCBI lineage: Eukaryota > Metazoa > Chordata > Mammalia > Primates > Cebidae > Callithrix > Callithrix jacchus. The sequence continues at coordinate 84,496,164 of NC_133507.1, forward strand.
CCAATGGAGTCTCTCCCTCACAATATCATAGTCATTTGTTTTCACAAACTATGATTTCTTCATAAATTGATTTCTGATGCTTTCCAGGATGCTAACTTACCAAGGGAGTTGCACTAGCTATTTTCTAAAATAGGTATTCTACTGATATAACATATGTTGGACATTTATGCTTGTTTTTGTTTGACTAAACTATAATTCCTTTGAATTTTGCCCTAAGGAAGTTTTAAGGTGAAGATTAAAATTTGAAACGTTTAATGAAATAAATAAATGTATTTAGTAATATATTATTTTCCTGAAAGAATAAATATGCTTTCAAATAACCCACCAAATAACAGTTTCTAAATTTTACTTTCATATCATCAATGATGTTTTAAAGTTGCTTAATGCATGAAACAACTCCATATATATATTTATAAACACATTCACACTATACACAACCATACACAGACATACCCAATTCAATGCATTGTTTTTTTTAGTGCCTACTATGATCCAAAAACTGGAAATGTAACAGTGAGCAAGTCCGTTATGGTTTCATTCTCAGCAACCTTATGTTCTAGTGGGGATATGCAAGGGAAAATAATCAATAGACACTGAGAACATGCTAAGGGAAAGTTAGGAAAGGGAACATATGGAAGGGCGTGTTTATTTAGCTACCCCTCCCTTCATGAAGTAACTTTTGCCTTCTCCTCTAGATGTATGTGTGTTCAGTCTAATTTTTAGAAATAATCTGTCCTCCTTTTCAAATCACACTTAACTCACTAGTTAGGGTGGCTATTATCAAAAAGACAAAAAGTAGCAAATGCTAGTGAGGATACAGAAAAAGGGAACTCATACACACTGTTGGTGGGAATCTAAACTGATACAGTCACTATGAATAGTGTGGAGGTTCCTCAAAAAATAAGAACAGAACTACCACACAATCCAGCAATCCCACCACCAGGAATTTATCCGAGGAAAGGAAATCACATCACGGAGACATATGCACTCCCATGTGTATTGCAGCACTATTCCCAACAGCCAAGATATGGAATCAAACTAGGTGTTCAATAATAACGGAGGAATGGATAAAGAAAATGTGGTATATATACACAGTAAAATGCTATTCAGCCATTAAAATATGAGGTCAGATCAGGGTGTGGTGGTTTACACCTGTAATCCCAGAACTTTGGAAGGCCAAGGCAGAAAAAACACTTGAGGCCAGGAATTGGAGAACAGCCTGGACAACAAAACAAGACCCCATCTCTATAAGAAATTTTAAACATTAGCCAGGCTTGGTGATACACATTGGTGGTTCCAGCTACACGACAGGCTGAGGTGAGTGGATCACTTGAGCCTGGGAGTTTGAGGCTTTCATGAGTTATGATTGCACCATTGCACTCCAGCCTGAGGAACAGAGTGAGACCTTTTCTCTAAAAAAAGGAAAAGAAAAAGAAAAAGGAAATTATATCATTTGCAGAAACATGGATGGAACTGGAGGACATTATGTTAAGTGAAATGAACCAGGAAAAAAAAGTTAAACACTGCATGTTCCCACTCATATGAGAAAGCAAAAATATATTGATCTCATATCAAGGGTGGGGGAAAGGAGGAATAGGAAGAGATTTGTTAAAGGATATAAAATTACAGATAGATAGGAGGAATAAATTCTAGTGTTCTATAACTCTGTTGAATGACTATAGCTAATAATATATTGTATAGTCTCAAATAGCTAGAAGGAGGATATTCAATGTTCCCAACTCAAAGAAACAATAAATGTTTCAGAAGATTGATATGCTAATTACCCTGATCTGATCACTGTATATGTCAACTTAAATATATATATATATTTCATTTTTCCATAACCATATACAGATGATTTCTTACATGTGAATAATTCATCTTTATATACTTTTATTCACTGTGAAAACTCAGGTCTCTTTACACTTCTGGTTATGAGATTTGTGCTGGAATTTTCCTCCAACCAAAAGTACACAAGGCAGGTGTTTTTAGATACAGGACAACAGACAAAATGTGATCCTAAAGAGAAAATAAATATATGTTGAATATCCGGACCACCTTAGAAGAGCAACCTTAGAAGAGGGAGGAGCTGAGTGAAGTGAGTGGGGCTGGGTCAGAGTTCAGGGCTGCTTAAGTGAAGTGGATGGCAATTTGGGGGCAAGATTTCTGAGAAAAGAAGCTAAAGGAAGACCCCATATGTTTAGTTAAGTCACTAAAAGTTATAGAGTATCAAATAATAGCATTTCACAACATCTGAGCTATTCTGTTTATTTTCTTACCGATTTTCTGTGCTCACAATGAACATAAGCTCTGTGAACACAGCTCTACTGTTCATTCTGTATTCCTAGCAGAATACTTGGTACAAAGTAGGTGCTCAATAAATATTTATTGAGTTAAGTGACTCTCACACAACTGGAAGCCCTGAGATAGAGCAAGGTCAAGGCAAATTAAAATAAGGACTCCAACTCAGTTCCTCTGTGCTTCTTCCAGGTCAACTCTTGTACATGAATAACTTTGTTCTCAAGCTGACCTCTCTTGTGGCCAAAACAGGATTGTCAGTGGCCTCCAGGACAGTCCGTTTTCTAGTCTTCATGTAGTAGGAGAGAGGAAGAGTAACTCTTATTTGTGGAATAAAACGTTTCTCTTCCACTGTGTTTGGGCTATATCATGTCTTAGGTAAACTCAAAGAGTAAAAATAATCAAAGGCTGGAATACTCTGTGCTGATTGGATTAAACTTTGGTTTCTGAATTGATCACTTGCTTGACTGAGTGTGGAATGGGGATTAGATTATTAATAATTTAGATTGATCAAGGGTGGTGTCTGAGCTAGAAACAGACTCAGGTTTCCCTGAGTCACAGGGGTAGTATGAAGGAGGAATGGGTTCTTCAAGAACATCCCAGGTTCTCTTAGGAAGGTGTAAGGAAACAATGAATATTGAGTAGCCAATCATTATTGTCCATTATATTTTTTCACTACAGATATATTTCAAAGATTTTATTCTTAGAAGTGCAACAAACATAAAAATAAAATATTCTAAGAGAAATGTTTTTATTTATCACAAAGTAACTGTTTAAAATGATAGATCTTTGAAGATAGTTTGGGGAACAACTACTAACCTATCAAAAACTTGTAACTTTGTCAGTACTGGAATAACACTACTAGATCTGTACCTGTTCTGTTCAGCATTATACTCACAGTTCTTAACACAGTCCTTAGCATAAAGAAGATGCTCAGCTGGGCGCTGTGGCTCATGCTTGTAATCCAGCACTTTGGGTGACCGAGGCAGGTGGATCACCTGAGGTCAGAAGTTTGAGACCAGTCTGGCCAACCTGATGAAGCCCTGTCACTACTTAAAAAAAAATTAGCCAGGCATAGTGGTGGGCACCTGTAATCCTAGCTATTTAAGAGGCTGAGGCAGGAAAACCACTTGAACCTGGGAGGCAGAGGTTGCAGTGAGCTGGGATCATGCCACTGAACTCCAGCCTGGGCAACAGAGTGAGACTCCGTCAGTAAGAAAAAAAAGAAAGATAATGCTCAATGAATACTTGAAAAATTAATGATTGTATTCACGTATTTGTTTTTGTGGAGATAAAACCACAAGCTTTCATTTAAAAAAAAAAGAAACCGTAAGTTTCCTGCAGAGAAAACACAGCATACCTATTCTATAAATGCCCCTTGCTTCCCAGTAAGATTGTTTGCAAATTATTCTATTTATATATATGAATTAAAGGATTTTTCAGAGTGATTCTAGATAAAACAACAATACAAAAGCCTAAGAGATTAAAATGTACCATCTTGCCACATGGTGTTTTATTCGTTCTGTTTTTTCTATTTTTTTCCCTCTTGTTCTGATTTCTCTTATGTTAATATATTTTATAATAATCAATTTTTATCTTCATTATCAAATTATTTATGATTTTTATAGTCCAGTGATCTATGTTTTTTATATATACTTTCAATTAATCAGAATCTTATTTTAAATAAATTATATACTATTTGTCAAGAGTTTAAGAGCCTCATAACTGTGTATATCTAATTCTTCCCTCCCATTTTTCATGCTACTAAGGTCATACATTTTCTTTTAAATGCCTCATAAACATAATATTTTTTCTTTAGGCATTTAGTTAGGCCAGTATTTTTTCTTTAGGCATTAAGTTATCTTTTAGAGTAAATTTTTAAATTATTTTATTTTCATTTATTCTAGTCCCAGTGCTCTTTATTTCCTTAGAATATTCACATTTCAATCTGATACCAAATTCCTTCTGCCCAGTGAATTTCTTTTAATGTTTCTTGCCATGTAGATCTTCTTAAAATGAATTATCGGATTTTTTTTTGTCTTAGAAAGCCCATATTTATACTTCATTTTCAAAAGGTATTCTTGCCAGGTAAAAAATTATGGAAAGACAGTATTTTTTTTTCAGCTATTGATGAGAAATCAGCTATATGAAGATGGCAATGGAGATAGAATAACTAGAAAGAAGAAGAAGAAAAAAGAAGCAAGAAACAAAAGTTCAAACAGACCTTCCCTCAGTTCCAATAGGTGACTGTAGGTATCATAACGGTGTATTTCCTGTTAGAGAATGTGAATGTGAATACCCACCCACACGAGATGGATGGAAAACTATGAGTGAAGAAAAGAAAGCATTCGATCAGACTAGTGACAGGATTTGGAATGGGTTTTGAGAAGCTGCAGAAGCACATCAACAAGTTAGAAAATATGTAATGAGCTGGGTCAAGGCTGGGGTGATAGAAATCTGTGAAAAACCAGAAAACTGTTCATGCAATCTAATAAAAGAGAATGGATTAAATTCAGGCCTAGCATTTCCTGCTGGTTGTTCTCTCAATAATTGTGCTGCCCATTATACTCCTGTTGCTATTGACACAACAGTATTGCAATACCATGACATCTGTAAAATAGATTTTGGAATTGGTATAAGTGATAGGAGTATTGACTGTTGACTGTGCTCTAACTCTCACTTTTAATCCCAATTATGATACATTATTAAAAGCTGTAAAAGATGCTACTAGTACTGAAATGAAGTGCACTAGAACTGATGTTCAACTGTGTGATGTTGGTGAGTCCTTTGAAGATGAAATAGATGGGAAGACATAACAAGTGAAACCAATCCATATATAAATGAACATTCAATTGGGAAATATAGAATACATGCTGGGAAAACAGTGCCCATTATGAAAGGAGGAAAGGCAACAATTGAGGGAAGAGAAATGTATGCAAATGAAAATTTTGATAGTACAGAAAAAGGTTTCATGGGAATATGGGATGTTCACCTCATATAAATATTTTGAGGTTAGACATGTACCATTAAGTCTTCCAGAACAAAACAATTGTTACACATCATCAATGAAAATTTTGGCACCCTCGCTTTCTGCCACAGATGGCTGGATTGCTTAGGAGAAAGGAATTACTTGATAGCTCTGAAGAATCTGTGTGACTTGGGAATTGTAGATCAATATCCACCAGTTTGTGACAGTGAAGAACTGAACATACTACACTGCTGAACCCAACATGTAAAGAAGTTGTCAGCAGAGGAAATGACTATTAAATTTAGTCCAAAACCACATTTAACACCTTTATTTTCTAAACTTTGTTGGAGTACATACTATTTTAACAGTGGACCCATATAATATTTTTATCTGTGTTTAAAAAAGAAAGAATTTGGCTGAGCATGGTGGCTCATGCCTGTAATCCCAGGATTTTGTAAGACCAAGGCATGTGAATCACCTGAGGTCAGGAGTTCCAGACCAGCCTGACCAACATGGCGGAACCCTGTTTCTAATAAAAATACAAAAATTAGCCAGGTGCAGTGGCATGTGCCTGTGTAGTCCTAGCTACTCAGGAGGCTGACACAGGAGAATCACTTAACCACAGGAAATGGAGGTTGCAGTGAGCTGAGATTGTTCCACTGCACTCCAGCCTGCGTGACACCATGAGATTCTGTCCCAATAATAATAATAATAATAATAATAATTAAATTAAAAAGAAGGAATTGATTAAAGGCAAACAGTCTAATGCAATGAGCCAAAGAAAAATCTTTCAGGATTTCCACATGTTAACTGATTTTCCCCTTCCTATCTAGGAGAATGCTATACAGCTCAAATTAGTTAGGAATGACTTATACATTTTGTTCTGAAGACTAAGAGATGGTTTCCAGATATTTATACTCTTATATTTCTTGAATGCTTTGAATGGCTACAGTTCTGCATCTGCACCCTCTAGTGTCACTTTTTAACTTGCCTGGAATCTATTTTCTAAAAAATAAAGATATTTTCAGATCTGCAAACAAATCGGAGGAACAGTAAAGATCATCAAGTCTAATCATATCCAAATGTGGTCCATCAATCAACCTCAGCAGAAATAATTGGGGAAGATTAAAAAATTCAGAGAATGTTGACCTCATTTCTAAGATAGGATTTATATATATGTTATGATTGTCTGGAAAGTAACAACCTACGGTTTAACCTATATTCTAATTTTGATTCACAATTTTAAATAATTAAACTTTAATAGTTGATACGGTTTGGATACCTGTCCCCCCCAAATCTCATGTTGTAATGTGATCACCAATGTTAGAGGTGGGACCTGGTGGGATGTGTTTGGATCATGAGGGTGGATCCCTCATGAATAATTTGCTGTTGTCTTCATGGTAATGAGTGCATTCTCACTGTAGGAATTTGCATGAGATCTGGTTATTTAAAAGAGCCTGGAACTTCCTCCTCTCTCCCTTGCTCTCATTCTCACCATGTGACATACCTGTACCCCTTTCACCTTCTGCAAAAATTAGAAGCTTCCTGAGGCATCCAGCAGAAGCAGATGCTGGTTCTATGCTTTCTGTATAGCCAGCAGAACCATGGGTCAAAATAAACCTCTTTTCATTTTTATTATTATTATTATTTTATTTTAAGTTCTGGGCTACATGTGCAGATCTTGCAGGATTGTTACATAGGTATACACATGCCATGGTGGTTTGCTGCCTCCATGCCCCTGTAACCTATATGAGGTATTTCTTCTAATGCTATCCCTCCCCAATGTCCCCACCCCCATTTCATTGTGGCACTGTTTACAATAGCAAAGACTTGGAGCCAACCCAAATACCCATCAATAGACTGGAAAAAGAAAATGTGGCACATATACACAATAGATTACTATGCAGACATAAAAAGGATGAGTTCATATCCTTTGCAGGGACATGGATGAAACTGGAAACCATCATTCTTAGCAAACTGACACAAGAACGGAAAACCAAACACAGCATGTTCTCACTCATAAGTGGGTGCTGAGCAATGAGAACACATGGACACAGGGAGAGGAGAATCACACACTGGGGTCTGTTGGGGGAGTGGGGCACTAGGGAAGGAATAAACCTCTTTTCTTTATAAATTACCTAGTCTCAGGTATTTATTTATGGCAATACAATAATTCACTAATAGAATAATATAAATTGGTTGTATTTTGGTAGAAATATATGGTTCTAATTTTAGAAAAAACATTTTTTTGTCTTCTGCCGACGGAATTTACTAGGAAGAGGAGTGAGCTTCTGTTCTGCAGCTAATTTGCAATATTACACTCTAGTGACAAATTCATCCTATTGCAAGCACATAAGTCCCTAGAGTCCAACTACTTCTAAAGATACATGGTCAGTGAAACCCATGTAAGATGCAAGATATAGCAATGTCATTTTTGCACGAGTGGTAATATTTCTCCTAGATTTCCACATCATCAATGAATAACTAGAAAAGATGTAAGAGGACACAGGTTATATGATGTTTAAATCAAGCAGTTTAATGACAAAAAAAATGAACAGATTGTGCATGTTATTTTATCCCATTTATATTGACAAAGTGTCATACTTCTACTTTATGAAGAGAAATTTCATGAAATAGTCATAAGGAAGAAAGAATGACTGCTAGGAATTAGTGTAAAGCTCTGCATAGCTTTTCATTTAACAGGTTTTACAAATCCTGCTGACCTCCTGCTAAACAAAGCAGAGAACATCCCCCTGGAACACACTCTATACCCACTCGTCCCCTTTATTTACATTCATTTAAACTATTTTAGCATCTTCCTGAAGAGCAGAAACTTATGCTATGGAAATAATATCAGCCTTTCCATCCCTGCAATGCAAGCTGCTAGCATCAGTTAAATTCTGAGAGGCTTCTTTTGGAGTTAGGGCCAGCTGGTTTATAGCTGGAGTCAGCAGTCACCTGCAGAATCAAGTCTGGAGAAGTAAGTATGTTACTCCCTGGCCAAAATTAACACTCCCATCAAGATTCAATTGTGCCCGAAATTCTGCTAGTAGGGATTGACTCCCCCTGATCAATGTCTTGGGCTTTCTAGGACTTGCTTATTTCTGACTTCATTGAATCTAAGATGTCATCAATTATAAAACCTATCACTATTATATGTACAACTAAAGAAAAAAGGATGTTGCCAATTTAACCATGGCAGATCGTCAACTCTAACATTTATCCCAGTTTCAAAGATGTTAAATTATATTTTTTAAATATGCTTGAATCCTTGAAATAAGGCAAATGAAAATGCTAGTAGTGAGAGAGAAACAGTGGAGAATGAAAACTATGATGACCCATATTAACTCAACATTTAAGTATTGATGTCAACCAGCTAAATCCAAGCCCCAGAATCACGAAATATAGGATAGTCATATTTTTATAGAAGACAAGGAAGAAGATTAATTGCAACTGCTTCACAAGGTTGACTAAGCCCAGCTTTCTTTAAACCGTACAATCGACTTTGAACAACTCCTTTTAGCAATGTTTATTTAAAGAGGTCACTATTTGAAGTTAGCATAGGGAATTCCATAGCTGTTGACCCGTTGGAAAAATAACTGACTCTGAGAAAGGTTAGCAAAGGTGGGAAAGGTCAATGAATAAAACCCTTTAAGCTAGAAATAGGTCAAAATACAGCCTGATCAAAGACACAGATGAAATGCAGAAAAATGTAGATAAAGGTAAAATAATGAGCACCGGAGAAACCAATAAAAAGAAAAATGTTTGTTTAAATGGCTAGGTATGGCAGCATTACCAGGGACTTTCAGAAGCAATGTGAGAAGAGCTTTACTCATTCAGCCTGTATACAGCAGCAGTAAAGAAAACAAATAGAAAGAGAAAAAAAAAAGATACTGGATTTTAATGCTAAAAAAGGCAGACTTACACTGAATGTCAGAGCTCAGAGTAGAGTTATGGGAACAGACACTTTTTTCTTCCCGAGCTGCATGTTAGAATTTTATGCACAACGTGTTTTCCAATTCAGAGAATAAAACAAAAGTAACCTAGAGATTTTTCTCTCCTCCCCTCCAAAAAATCTATAGACTGAATTGATACTAGGGTCCAGACAGGCTGTTAGTAAGAATGTATTTAAAGGGAACAACTATGTCACAACTAGGATAATTACATAGTATCTACATGGCATCATTTGAAAGATTAGAAAAATATGTTCTTGCCTTTTTCTTTTTGAGTCTTGAACTTATTGCCAAAGACTTAAAGAAACTTTATTTCTTTAAATTTTCGTGTGTGTGTGTGTGTGTGTGTGTGTGTGTGTGTAAGGTGATTTCAAAACTCCAATAAAATGTAAATGTCCTGGACATAGAGCACTACAAATTCTTCTGTATTCTTTAGTAGGTTTTTTCTTGTGATAAATTTTTGAGGAAACCTGAATATTATATAGCATAACGACGCCCTATGTGATTAACTGACCATGGGATGGAAGGCTTATAAGGAGAGACAGAGGGGAACCTTGATGAATTGGATTTTAAGAACTTAAAATATGCTAGATGCCCTGCTAAGTATTTTACATACATAGTCCCCTAATCCTCACAACAGCACTGTTAGGTAGGTATTATTATCAACCTGATTTTACGTGAAGGAAGAGGAGGAGAAATTGAATCTCAAGGATATTAAACAGTTCACTTAAGGCTACCCACCTAGTCAGTGGAAAATATGAGCCAGTTTCAGTCAGCTCACCTCAAATTTCTATGAAACTATGTTAACAAACATGCGGGGAAAAACCAACACTGAACCAATGGTGAGAAAGACCCAAAGTCAATTTTATGCACATCAGGTATTTTTTCCTGGGATAGTGGTAGCCCACAAAGTTAAAACATTTACTGTTTTTTGAATCAACTTAGCTCAGAGTTTCCAGGTGAAGCTTACATTTACTGAATAGTTATTGTACAATAAGTTAAATTATATTCATCTCATTTAGTGCTCAAAATAACTCTATAAGATGGATATTTTTATAATCTCCACCTCAGGTTCATACAAATGGTTCATGATAGAGCCAGGGCTCTAACCCTACTTCTGATTTTAGATTCTGGACTCCTTTGAATAAACCATAACACCTCAGGCGCATGTTTCAACTAAGAATTTTTAGAGGCCTCATAAGCTCTTTCAAAATATTTTTAAATGATGAATTCAGCAAGAACATATATCATACCTTCTATTCTCACTGTTCTACAGTGTTACACACAGCATATTTTCTTACCATATTTGTTCATGAGTATAATTTTTAAAATCCAAATCCCTATGGAGTAATGCTATCTTTATGAACTGAACTAAATCTAAAGCTGATGACCAGCAAGCACTGCATCGCCATAAATATTACTGTTATTAACAAGATGAAGTTTTCTTTTTTAGATTAAGGTAACTTAGGCCAGGCTCAGTGACTCTTGCTTGTAATGCCAGCACTTTCGGAGGCCGGGGCAGGCAGATCACAAGGTCAAGAGATCGAGACCATCCTGGCCAACATAGTGAAACCCCACCTCTACTAAAATATATAAATTAGCTGGGCATGGTGGCACGTGTCTGTGGTCCCAGCTACTCAGGAGGCTGAGGCAGGAGAATTGCTTGAACCCGGGAGGCAGAGGTTGCAGTGAGCTGAGATTGTGCCACTGCACTCCAGCCTGGTGCCTGGAGAGAGAGTGAGACTCTCTCAAAAAAGAAAAAAGATTAAAGTACCTTAGAGAGTTGCTATCGAGAACATTGACATCTTTAAGAAACATGAGATGAATGTATAGAGTCAGAATATGCCAGCAAACAAATTTCTTCATGCATTAACAAATATTTATTGAACAGCCTATATGCTTGGTCCACACTACTTTAGGTGCTGGGGGTAACACAATAAACAATGTTAAAAAACTCCTGCACTGGAGGAGTCTATATCCAAATAAAAAGAGACAGACAATAATGAGATAAACATTGAATGCATCGTGTACTAAATAGCGATGAAAAATGAAGACATTGGCAAAATTTTCAGTAGCAATAAATAGTAAAATATTTTAGGCTTTAGAGGCTACATGGTCCATGTCAGAACTACTCTCCTGTGTTATTGCAGCACAGCAACAAGCAAAGACTAAAAGTAAATAAATGAGAGTGGCTGTGTTCCAACAAAACTTTATTTGTAAAAATAGGCAGTAGTCAGGGTTTGGCCTGAAATCAAAGTTTGCTAACTCCTAAAATAAAACAAGGGAAGATGATAGAAAGAGTCAGGGGTGAGGGTAAAGAACAACTCATTGAAATGGTGACATTCACCTAATGCAACAAAGAAAATAAGAGAACTACTCACATGGGTCCCTGAGGAAGAGTTTCCAGAGAGGGGAAGCAGGAAGTGCAAAGGCCCTGAGGCAGGAGCTTGCCTGATGTCATCAAAGACCAGGGAATAGGCCAGAATGTTCATAAAGTTGAGTGAGCAGAAGTGAGCAGGCATACACGATGTGGAGACTTGAGGGTAGAGTAAGGATATGAGGGTTTTTCCTGTGTGATACAGAAACCATGGGAAGATTTCAAAAAGAGAAGTACATGGTGTGTCAGGTTTCAAAGTGATCTCTCTGGCTGCTGTATGAATAGATTGAAAGGGACAAGGAGCAAAAAGAATAATTTAGGCAGTGACTGCAGAAATTTGAGTGAGAGAAGATGGTGTGTTAGATCTTAGGCTGTGGTCTAGTTGACAAAAAGTAGTTGGGTTATGCATGGGTTTCAAAGGTACTGTTAACATAGTGTAAAAGAGGAAGAAGAGCCAAGCATAAGAGTTTCTACATACCAACTGGAATGGTAAAGACTATGAGAAGTAAAGGGTTTTTTTTTGTTGTTTGTTTTTTTTGGAAGCCACTCACAAAGCAATAGCCTAGCTTTTAATCCATAAAATGTTGGGAAAGTCGAGTTTGAGATATCTACCAAGAAATAAGAAATACTCCAACTGATGCCTGGTTCCTCCTAAGTACCTAACAGATATCAACAGGCAGGTATGGCAATGGGGAGAACAGAGCCCAGAACTTCCTTTTACTTATGAAAATGTGTACGGAGTCATGACTATACATCACTTTTGGACTCTTGAAACAAAATACAGAAACATGAGATGTGATCTTGGCTTTGCAATTTGATAGAAACATAGGTAAATATTGTCATGTAACTTCTCTGTTTTAATAATAAGGCATGTCCATTAAACATGATGTAGAATGGGCTGGGTGCGGTGGCTCAAGCCTGTAATCCCAGCACTTAGGGAGGCCGAGGTTGGTGGATCACGAGGTCAAGAGATCGAGACCATCCTGGTCAACATGATGAAACCCCCCTCTCTACTAAAAATACAACAAATTAGCTGGGCATGGTGGTGCATGCCTGTAATCCCAGCTACTCAGGAGGCTGAGGCAGGAGAATTGCCTGAACCCAAGAGGCGGAGGTTGCGGTGAGCCGAGATCACGCCATTGCACTCCATCCTGGGTAACAAGAGCGAAACTCTGTCTCAAAAAAAAAAAAAAAAAAAAAAAAAAAGATGTAGAAATAATAGTGTCAATCATGAAAGTTACAAGGAATCACGGAGACAATGAAAAAAAAATTTTAGCACAATGCCTGGCAAACAGTATATGCTCAGTAAATATTTAATATTCTTCTTATTGCCCATCATGTAGAAAATAAGTACACTTCAAACCCTTTGTTTTTAATTTATGAAAAGGAATGCTCATTTTTAAAGGTATTCAGGAATATGGCTAGTTTTTAATATATTAATCAAGCCTTTGGACTCCATGAAATTACTAAGATTTTATTCAGCCTCTAAGAAGAAAAGGACACTAGGATTTTATATTTGTTTGTTGTATTTTTACTCATTGAAAAGTAAGGCTTTCTTTTTTCTTTTTTTTAAGGGAAAAAAAAAAAGAATTTTATTCTCTCACGTATCAGTCCAGAGGAAGGCAGGGGATCCAGGGCAAGGGGGAGACTCTGCTACCCAAGGGTATAGAAAGGAACCCAGGTTTTCTATGTGGAACTCTTTGAACCCCTAAAGAGCTTCCCATTGACTACATATTCAAAACTGGCTCACCAGCACTGTTTCTATCCAAAACTAAGAAAACCAGAAAAAAGAGACAGGGGAGCAAGACTGGGATGTTGCATGTATCAGTTCCCCTTAACATTCCATTGTCAAGAACCCAGCCTTATATATATATACACAGAAAACTTGGAAACTATAGTGTCTTGCTGGGCAAGCAAGCACTCAGCAAGAATAAAAGTAAGGCTTTCAAACAGACTTGGCATCACTTGTTTTTGTTTGTTTGTTTAACATTAGAGGAAGTTAGATAAAATCCTAACTGCTAGCACAAGGAAGGAAGGGAGGAAGGAAGAGAGGGAGGGAGGCAGAGAGGAAGGGATGAAGGGAGGCAAGGGAGGAGGAAGGAAGAGAGGGAGGAAGGAGGAAAAGGAGGAAGTAGAGGGGGGGCAAAGGAAGGGAGTGAGGGAGGAAGGAAGAAAGGAAGCAAGAGAGAGGGAGGAAGAGAGGAAGGAAAGAAGGAAGGAGGAAGAAAGGGAGGAAGGGAAGGAAGGAAGCAAGAAAGGGAGGGAGGGAAGGAAGGAAGGAAGGAAAAAGGAAGAAAGGAAGGAAGAAAGTAAGGGAGGGAGGGATAAGGGAGGGAGAAAGAGTGAGGGAAAAAGGGATGGAAGGAAGGAAAGGAGGGAGAGGAAGAAGGAAGGAAAAACAAGAAGATATCAGTGAATAGGAAATAAGTTTTGAGTATCAGTATTCCCTAATCCAAAAAAATAAGTTACAGTTATATTTATTTTTATAGAACTTTCTTTGTCTCCTCATAAATTTACCATGTGTCAGTTTGTAATTGACATCCTGGATCACCAAGACAAATTGACTTATATCTCAATTCAAGCAAAGTCTCCTGAGTGGTTGAATTTCTTGATAAAACAATAAAATACTAAAGCTTCTTCCCATAGAATGTCTAAGCATTTGTGTCACTATGTATTAGAAGACAATAGTGGTGCCATTTCCTTTTATAAATACTCCACTTTGGTATAAAATATTAGTTAGACTCATAATGCACATTATTTTTTGTTGAGTTTCATTCATGCAAATGATTTTTAAAGATGAAAATATTCAAATCTGAAAACAAGTTACATAGACAATTGCTAAACTGTTTACTTCTGTTTCTCAACTTCATCTGGTATAGGTTTCCTCTGAAAGATACAGTGCCCTTGATAAAAAAGATATATTAGAATGTCAACTTGAACACTTGGTCTTGGCCTAGTCCTGTTAAGATACTTGCCTTAAATAGTTTCTTAAAAACTAAAACAAACAAAACATATACTTAGCAAACAGTGGAGAGGCAGTAGAAGACTAAATTTAAATGTTAGGGTTCTGTTTTATGTAGATTTGAAATCCAGTTAATACCATATCTTACTATGTGATATTTAAAAGTAATGTAAGTCTTCTTCACCTAAGTTTCTGTATTTGTCAAATAATTATGACATTTTAAAATTGGATGAAATGATTAAATGAAAGAAGAAAGTGAAACCCTCCATACAAAGTATTGTTCTGTTGTTTTAAATGGTGAACTACCACTTATCTTTTGAAGAAAATAACTGACATAATTTTATCTCAGTAATATTGTAAGCCAAATATGCAAAATGAAATCTAACAATTAAAACCCTTCCTCATTTGCACCCAGAATCCTCGCCCACTGGTGGTGCTGTGGTTGCAGCATTTACCCCAAGATAACTTTGCCACGAAATATGTCACTTTTATCATGATTTTTGTGTTGCTCTACCATATTGACTTTGGAAACAAAAGACATTCTATTTATAGCGTTCTGTT
This sequence comes from Callithrix jacchus, assembly GCF_049354715.1. Classification (NCBI taxonomy): domain Eukaryota; kingdom Metazoa; phylum Chordata; class Mammalia; order Primates; family Cebidae; genus Callithrix; species Callithrix jacchus. Next base: position 84,511,283 of record NC_133507.1, read on the forward strand.
TTTAGCAATGGTATTTCCGTTTACAAAATATAGTAATTCTTGATCATTAAAAATGTCAAATCCTAGAAAACGTGACATTTCTATGCATGATGTTAATATCATTCTCAAACAGTTGGGCAAAGATTTATTTGAAAAATCTAATTTTTCTGAAATAGATGATTCTGATGATTCATCTGATTCCGATGTTAGTTCTGTTTAGAAATAACTCCAAGAACAGTTTTTATATTTTATTTTCACATTGAAAATCAATCATATTTACTTCAGCCTCAAAGAATGTGTTTATGTAAAATTAAATAATCACTGGCAGTGAGCTGCACTTTCTTTTCTAAATGAGAAGAGAGTTATTAAACTCTTAACCAAAAACTAATGTATTTATTATAGCATTTTAAATAGTCAAGATCTTATTTCCATATTGAGAAAATATTTCAATATTGTTGTTTCTCAAATTAACATTTGTCTGTTGTCCCTATCTCCAAATAAAACTACACAATTATCATTAACTTATGCACAGCAAAATTCTAATGCAATATTTATGATGTCATATACATAGAAATTAGTTTCTATGAATATAGAGGGTATCAGGAAAGCATGTGTACTAGAGCCAGCAGTTTGCCCCATGATCAGAGATAACTATGGATGTCATCCTTGGAGATTTTTGAAAAAATTTATTTTATTTATACCAAACTGTAAATCAACTAAGAAATCAGTGGCAATTTACCTGCTCCCAAATGCTGTGGGGTTGGGGAAGGAGAGGTGTGGCTACTGTGAAACTTGTAAAAAGACAAGCACTGGAATAAAAATGGGACAATGAAATCACAAAATTTATCATTAGCCACTATTTGCACAAATTATACTGCATTCACTTTCACGTGTTTTTATCTGATCCATTAGTTACCTGGATCCTTTATTAAATGAACTCTCACTTTATATTTTCCTTTCAAATAGAAAAGAAAATGCTAGTGAAAACTTCATTTGTAACATAACTTAAGTCTGAATTTTACTTTTTATTATAGCCATGATTTACTTTAATGTTTTCAAAATGAATTTCAAAGCCTATTTATTCAGTTAATTTTGAAAGTAGAAATGTACTAAAACTTTTATCCCACTTGGTAAGCAGCCATCCCTTAGTTTTATCCAAGTTTTCTCATGAAAATGCCAATCGGGAATAAAACTGACAAATATATTCAATCAAAGATGGAATTTTTTTTTACTCTTAAGTTGCAAATGGCCTCATTAAAATAAAAGCACTACCTTAGGGATTGCATAAAGCAGAGTATTGGTACCTAAATGGTATTTATGACCAGGCTAAATGTAAAGTGAATTAAAATTTAAAGGATTATAGTCAGGTGGGCCACAGACATCTGTAGAGAAATGTCCATTAAGAAGATGAAAGAGCCAGCAGTCCCTAGTGACAGGCACATGTCAGGTTAGCGGTCAGCCATACCTATACACTTAGTGTCACAGCAAATGAGAAACACACTGCCTAAGGAGAAAAGTACTTAAGATATATTTATTTTAGACTAAGAAAAAAAAATCAAGAAATTAACACTTTGGAATTTATATCCATCATTGTCATCAAGCTAAAGTCAAAAGAAAGGGAAAAATAAGATGTACGTTGATAATAAATATTATCACATATGTGATTCTATAAATACAGTCCAGGTTTGGAGCTATACATGCTCTAAACCTGGACTGTATTTATAGAATCAATTGCAAGTAGAATTCTGTAGGCATGCCATTAAGTCCATGGTGCCGTAACCACAAAGAGATGCTGCTGCCCAGCTACAAAATGAAGGCCTTGTTTCACAATAACAATAAAAAGTGAAATCGCCTCTAGAGTGCTAATATGCCAAGGGTTATATTCCTTTTATAATGTGAATGAGTCACAACACCAGTCACTATTTTTGTCATTTTCATGACACCATGCTGTCTTGTGCATGCCACATATCCCTGTTGTGTCTGTCTCATCACAATCAAGCCCTCTTCTAAATGGTCATCGAATGCTCTTAACTGATGACACATGGAGACAGAAAACCTGATCTCTTAATTAAAAGGGACTAACTGCCTCTTACTTTATTTCCTCTTCTTTTCCTTCTTTTCTTCTGTCTCCTTTTCCTCCTTCTTCTTTTTCTTTCTCTCCTCCCCCCCATCTCTCTCTCTCTCTGTTTGTCTCTCTCTCTCTCTTTCATGTACTGAGTCAGGAACACACACCACTAGTGTTCAGATAGAATTCATTTAGCATCCTGTCTTGGGATATTAACTTTGGAATTTGATATAGAAAAATATGGTTGAAGGTGTTTGTGGTAGGATTCTTTTTCTCTGACATTTATTCATAATCCAGGCATCACAGTCTTTCACTTCATGGTTTTAAATGTAGCTCAGAGGAACATTTTAAGTTTGCACCTCATATTCCCTAGGATTCTTTGCTTCTGACCCTACTTTTAAACTAACTGGTCCTTAATCACTGATAATCCCAGATGAAACCATTCCCAAGATGAAGTCACTCTCAAATCTGGACTTGTGTTTCCACAAATGCTGAAGAATAAATATTAAAATAAATGTTTTACAATCATATTTTGCCTGTAAACAAAGTTTTTCATCACAAATGCTCTATCAGTACTTCACTGGATACCATAAACATTACTTTGGTGACATTCCTTGTGTTTAAAATTAAATTGTTTCAAAGGTACTATTTTTCTAGTTATATCTCTGTTCTCATTCCACAATTCTTTACAATATACTGATTTGGTGGACAAAATCTTTGAAGGTTGAAATAAATGTGGATGGGTGAGGGGATGTCTCTAAAACCAGCATTTTCCAGCTCCCAAATCTTCTAGTTTGTCCTACATTAGCACACCCTTCTCAGCCTTACCGATTTGTTCTTTGTAAAGTATCACCCAACCACCTCCTAGGTTGTGAATCTCAGTGGCAACCAGTGAAACAGGAGAGTATTGCTTAAAGATGTGTGGTAAACATCATCCTTAGGAAAGGATTTGGTGCAGATATGGTAGATTCATTGAGCGGAAATGTGGTAGGTAAACAGATTGGACCTACATCAGTAATCTCAGCATGCAATGGTGGGGGGTCTAATGAGAAACAAAATAGGGATAACTGGACCAGGTGATAATCATAGAAACAAAATGAGAATAACTGGATCCTAGTCAAAAGAAAGAAGGCTCTAATTTTTATATCTAATGTGTAAATTTAAAAAATATGGTATTTTATGAGTTTAAAAAACCTTATTCTGCCACTTTTATTCATTTACATTTCAGTGTCTCTCTTCTGGGGGTAGAAGCACCCCTGTGATGACTGCTGTGTTTTCTGACAGAACACATGCCATGAAACTTCTTTATTCTCCCACTAACCACATGTGCTTGGCTTCTGAGTCTTCAGTGTGGTGCCCTGCTCTCAGTTCCCTTGGCTAGTTAGTATGAATTCAAATTATCAAGGTGAATGGATGAACAAAGTAGGTATGTCTTCTTCCTCCAGAGCTCTGTATTGTAATGTATTTAAAGAAGGTTTTAATTGAACAAATGGCAAGCATTTCAGGTGAAAAAGCCAGGCAGAGATGCAAGTGATTTGATGCTCAGGGAACCTTTAATCATGCCCCATGCAGCTGCCAACTCCTGGGACACAGGGCTTTCTTTTCCTTCCAACTGATACAGACCTGAAGACATGCCCAGGAGCTCTGTATGCCACATTATTTCCTCCTAAACAAGCTGCCTGCCACATCGATGTATGCTTACTAGTTTGGTCTCAAAACTTATTTTTATTAAATGCACTGTCCTCATGAAGTGCCAAAATGAATGCTGAATGTCTTTAGAAGTAAAGGAGACTTATTATTGCATTTTGGCTATGTCAAAACATGTCTATTTTATAGGGAAACATTTCATACTACTTCAATCCCAGACCTGACTCCTCAAGGAGCAACCTCGGACAACCTAGTTAGAGACATGGCAAATTTGGGCTAGGCCTAAGAGGTCTAGAGTTTGGATTGGGCTTGCTGTCTGTGGAGATTGTAATCTGAATTAGATAAATTGCTTGACATCTATTTCTCTGTTAAAGTGTGTACTAAAATAGATGTAATGTTATACCTAAACAGAATGAATACCAAAGGAGGGACTTCTTCTACTAATAAAAAGAATACAACCCACAGGCAACTAAAATTCTGCTCTCAAACATTTCCCTATAATTTCCTCAGAGGCTTAAACTTAGATTCTGTCAGACTTGGAGAAAGGAGGAATTCCAAGAATGAGGGGGCTCTCCACTAAAAATAAATGTTCTTACCAGGTCTTGAGAGAGTTCAGATTCAAGCTCAAGCTGGTCTGTAAACCTCAAGGGTCAGAGGTTCAAGAGGAGAGGAGTGATTGTCATGCTCAGGCCATATATAGCTTGTCGCCATTGAACTGTTTAAGAAATGACAAGCATTTCCTCTTCCTAACAGAGAGATCGTCTAAAGAACCAAACTTGTGTTTAAACTATTCACAATTTAATAAAAAATAAATGTACTTCAGAGTTAAAATGAATAATAAAGGTGGAAAATCATCTAGGAGGGGAAAAGGAGTCCATTGAAATGTCTATTATCTTGTGCTATATCATCACATTAAAGATACTCCTATGCATTATAAGACAGTTAAAATCAAGAAAGGATCTAGTTTCATTTTTAAATACAGATAATGATTACTCAGAGCAGAACAGGGCTAAATAGTTTTGAAGCATTGTATCAGAAATAACAGTATTCTTGTTTATACCCACTGTATGGTGTAATATTATTACCATGGGATTGTTCATTCTCTTAGGTTGTGCATGTGTGTGTGTGTGTGTGTGTGTGTGTGTTCGTGCGTGTATGTGTGTGTGTGTACTTACATACATAAATAATGTTTCATACTCAACATGCTGTTAGCAATTACATAATGTTATATGAGAAGGAGAGATGTATTTCTGTTTCCTACTTCTTAAAGGAATGCATATATCTATTTTATTTTATTGATTTGTGTCAATGAAATGTTAACGTTCCTAAGGTGAGAAATAACATTTTAATGTTTTCATTATTTGTGAATAGGTAAGAAAATGTGTGTCTTGGAATGAGCAAGAAGTCCTCATCATGTTTGAATTAGAATTGACTGCATAAACATCTAGCAAAGTGCTGGCTACTTCATCATAATTCAATATGTATTTATTGAAAAGTGTATTTTTCTATATCACATTTCTGTCAATAAAACTATTTTCTAAATATAGATACTTAAAACAGAGACTAATTATTATTAAGATTGGGGTACAGAGTACATATATTCTTAATGAAAATAATAATAGCATCTACTCCTGAAATAACAAGAAAAGACCATATTACTTATATCATATTTTTCAGAAAGAAAATCTTAAAAGTGTTCAAAATAAAACAGACAATGTTTGAAACGGTATCCAAATATTTTCCTCCCAAAGTTGTGGATTTGGATTGACTAGGGCACACCTGGACCTGGCCCCAAGGTTTGGGGTCTGTTTCCAGGCCAAAACCCAAGTTTCCAGTTCAGGGCTCCCAGATTCCATTAAGATTTCCTGTGAATCAGGCAGGACTAATTCAGCCTTGAACAATCAATCTCCCTCACTTCATTTTGTGAGTAGGAGTGATTGATGGTTCTCCCTTGGTCATGGCTGACCTAAAAGTAGAAAGCAAACCTGGACATGATGCTTCATGTATGAGTGGCTTATTTGGAATCAGTCAACTGCAAGGAACTCTCCTGTGTCTTCCTAGATCCTTCCTGGATAGACACATATCTTTCACAACCTTCCTATATATTCTTGTTTTTTTCTTCAAACTAGTGTAGGTCTCCCATTCTCCTCACTCACAGAAGATATCTGTATGTCTGCACCTCTATTCGTGGCTCCTGGATTAGCTAGATCTCAATTTTTCCTCTTGATTTTTGCTTTTTAGAATCTTATCTGCTAATTCATCAACTTTTCCTCTCTTCTAAAACCAGAGCTTGTGCAGTAGAATTTGCTTGTCTCTTGTTGCTTTCTCATAGAATTTTTAAGGAAGAGAAAGAAAAACATAATTTAAACTGCCTGTTTCTTCTTTCTGACACTGTTCTTTCAAGCTGTGGAGGAAAAAAAAGTAAACAACAACTCTATGGTTTTGTGAATTGGTGTGTTTTGTTTGTGGTGTTTGCAGCTGGTTGTCTTTCATTTTGGGGAATGTTAATTTTGCATTTCAGAGAACAGCATGCCATTTTGTGGATGTTATCATTATGGCCTTTTAGCCCAGAATTACCACTGCTGTCACAGCCACTACAAGGAAATGCTCTCCCACTCATTTCTCTGATAAGAAGCTGCCTCATATCCTCATACTTCCTGGAGTTCACTAGCTAGACATTTGCAGTTAGGATTTTCAAAGAGAGACCAATACTGTGCACAGCTTTCAGGATTGTTATTTTGCCCCAAAACTCACTGAAGTCATGAAAACCCTTATGAAAAATGATTAGAGAAGTTGCAAAAATTCAAGGACCCAAGGCAAAACTGAAAGCGGTTCTTTTCATTATTTTGGTGAAGAATAAAAGGAATGGGCTGCAGCTCTTCTTTCCTGTCTCACAGCAACTCATATTATACGAAGACACAACTACCACATATATTTAGGAAATTATTGACAGGTTCTCTGAAAGGAGGAAATGCAATTTCCCTGATAATTCAGAGAAAAAACAGCCAGTGATTATCCCATAGCGTGACAATTGAAAGGGGAATCATTAGTATGGAACACGTATGCATGTATTTATTCAAAATGAGGAATGCAAAAGGATGCAGATTTCTAAGCTTTGATAACTTGAGAACAAATATAAAAATATATAATAGATAGATGTATATATATTTTATATATAATATAGAAAGATGATAGATAAAATTTATATAATTCAAAGGAGATGAATATTTTTTTCAGATAAAATTATGAGATCATATGCTTTTCCAAATTTAGTTGGACCCTTTAAAGGAGTGAACTGTTTTTTTCTTGAGGGACTTTTAGAATTGTATGAGTTTGTTACAATAAAAACATCCTATTCTTTTCTAATTCTTTTTTTTTTCTGACTTATTGCAAAAGATAGTAAATAACACAACATAGCTTGTTCTAAAAATGATCAGAGGTGCCCATGTTCCATTTGGGTCTGTCAATATTTTCTATAAGGATTGGTCCATCAACCTGAGGGACTCCTGTGTTGGGGAGTGTTATGGGGGAGGAGGATTAGGCAGTATGGCAGAAGGGACAGTAGGCTCTTGTCAATGGTAACCTCACATATTTGGCCTTCCTGCTTGTTGCAGAGCAGTGGGGACAAATTTTCGCCTCTCTTCCCAAGTGCAGTACACTTGTGACTGATCCAGGCAAAGACTTACCCCAAAGGCAGCGACAACTTAGGTGTCCTGAGGTAGAACTGGCCCCACCATGACCAGTCATTCTTTCTTTCCCTCAAGGGCCATACCACTGCCACAGACATAGCCTAGTGTAAGCCATTGCTGAGTCACAAAAATATTCCTTTCCTATCAGCTATATCACCACTCTGACTGAGGATCAGGCTCACGTTCTGGCCATGAGGGCAAGAGAACTTGGAAGTGGGTGGAAAGGAAGTAATATTTCTTCCATCATAGCATAAATGCTATCTTGTTACATTCTTTCCATGTAGGAAGGGACATTGTTGCTAATTTTCTCACTGAAGAAAAAAAAAAACGTTTTTTTGAAATTATAGCCACTAAAGCTACATGTAATTCATAGCATGGGAGATATCCTGGTTCCTAACCAAATAGGAACAAAGGAACTAACCAGTTATTTTTTATTAATAATATCTGTACATCAGAATGTGTATATTAATGTTATTTGGTGAGATTATTTTTAGGCAAAGAATATGCTGGAGAGATATGATTGCTTTAATGCCAGGGACAGGCAGATGCGTATCAAATGTACATAAACATCTGAAAGCAGATAAGGAAATATTGGCCTTGCTTCAAATGAGATGGAACCAAAGATAGGCAAGAATTATTTATCAGAAATGAAATGGAAAAAGATCAGGGCCAGGTATGCAGAACCTCCAGGGTCTGCAGTTGCAAGCAAATGAACAGTAAAATTTTAGATGCACATTATTGAAATGCTGCTGTGCTTGGTTAAATAAACAACTAATAAAAATATATGAGAGTTAAAAGGTAAAAGTGTGTCCATTATTACCTACAAATAAATGGAAATTGAGCATTTTTAAAGTTTATTCCCTTAGTGAGGTAAGACCAATTTTAAAACAAACTCTTATTTCTGCATTAAAGGTCTTAAATCCAGATGGTGGGTTTTGTTTTTGTTTTTTGTTTTTTGCTTTTTCAGCCTGGAGCGTGGGAACATTTTTTTCTGCATAGGAAGCAGAATATCTAAGGGGCAACGGATATTTAAAGTTAGGTATAATCCAGCTGCATTTGGTAAAATATATCATGTTTATAAAATATGATCACAATGTATTTTGATGACATATTCAGTAATTAGGTTGTTGCTCCTTATAATATGTTCCTTAGATCACAGTTTATTGAACCATAGATGCATTAGTACCTATGTAACAAGTAGACCAAATGTCATTTCAACGATTCTGAAAGCAGTTTAAATCTCCCAGAGTACGTCTTTAACTCAGCTTCGGGGAAGAATTATTTTGTCCTGAGAAAAGCACTTCAGTGGAACTTTTACTTTCACAACTATGAAGAGAATACCAGCACCTTGTCTCTGAGTAAAACCCTAAAGTGGCCACTGAACAGACAGGTGTTCGTCTGAAGAAGCTGAAGGTCCTATTTGATAATGAGAATTGGATACAGGTTTAACAGAGCTTCTGCAGGCTTTGTAAGTTTAAAATATTTCTTTGCTCTGAATTTAGACTAACCTGAGCCTATATGAGATTACTTATTCTGTTTTATTCTTGCTTTAAACCTGAAGGTTTGAAATTTACTATAAACTGAAAGAATGATATAGGAAAGAAAGATCTGGGTTGAGATTGGGCCAGTTCAGCCCTGAGTGAGAAATGAATGCTCTGCATTGGAAATCTAGACTGTGGAATCCAGCTATCTATTCTAATTTTTTATATGTTTCTAGGGCTGTATTTCCTTACCACTCTGCATGAAATGAGTGAATAGTCTCACTACCAATCATTTTAAGAAAAGATCTAGGCATGTAAGAAATCAGAATTTGAGAGGCAAACTTCATACTGGAGTTTGCAGGAAATCTTTCTATCTTTATGGAACCTCACAGGATTGGAGTTTGATCGATGGAAAAGCAAGCTTGCTTGAAGGCATTCTATTGGCCTTGTCAGTAGGTAACAGTCTAGAAAATTAGAGCATTCTTAGATCCTCTGGGTTGCACTACTCCTTCACCAGTCTTAAGCATTCAGGAAGGTCTACTTTGTTCAGGAGGACCTGTTCCAGTCTTGTGACTGAGTAGCAAAGAGGAGAGCAGTAAGTCCTCCCTTAAACCCAAACAAGCAACACAGCTAAGCATCTCCAAGGAGAGAGGTATCTTTGAAACGTTGCTAGCAGCAGAAGCAGCAGGACAAGAGGAGAGAGTGAAGAAGTGCAAGAGATGTACCAAGTCATTAGTCTATTCTTGATGTTCATGTGACAATCCCAAGAGCACTTATGCTGTTGTAACCCCAACTGGTATACTGCGATTCATTTCTGGAACCAAATCTGTGGTTAGAACAGACCCTGCAGTCAAGGGTCTAGTCCTTCACAAGACTGCAGATGGCAGTGTAAATTCAGGATGTCCCTAGGCCAGCCACACTTCTGACTGGTTACAAATTTAAGTGTTCTCATGATTCCTTCAAGTCTGACAATTCACGAGAATGAGTCATGGTACACAGCAAAGGATACAATTTAGTAGTAACCAACTGAAGTGACATAGGGGAAATCTTGGAGGGTCCTGTATGCAGAGGTTCCACACCTTCTCTTTGTGGAATCTGGGTGCCTCACTTTCCTGGTACATGAATGTTTTCAAAAATCCAATCAAAGTGCACCACTAAGCTTCCGTTTCCAACGTTTTTCTTGGGTTTTTATTACAGAGACATGATTGGTTAAATAAATTGCCACATGATTGAACTCACAATCCAGGCTCCCTGCCCTCTGAGGAGATTGTGCTAATAAAAAATCCCACCCCTGGAATTACATGATGGATCTTTCTGGCGACCTGCCCCGAATCTGATTCTACGTAAGGACCCATCATGAATCACTTCATTAGCTTAAATTCAAGTGTGATCATGAATAAAAAAGCTCATGAGTACCAAAAACATTTCTATCATTTGGGAAATTTCAAGAGTTTTAGAAGCTCCATGGTAGGAGCCAGGGCCAAGATCAACTCTATAATATAACACACCTCTCACAAGTTGGTAGGGATGCTAAGTGAGAATGTCTGCTGGGATTCAGAGAAAATGGAAATCCGAGCCTTTGAATTTGGAAAGAAATATGACCACACTTGTAGGCACTTTGTGAAGAGACTCAGGCAAAGAGGGTAATGCACTGAAAACTGAAGTCTGTTGTTTTTAAAGGTACTTCCGTTTTGGTTTTAACACTAGTGTTGTAAGAGTAGACGTTTCAAGTCATGTCTTATCCCCAAATATGGGTATGAAGCTAAGTATGCTACTCATACAGATTTGGTGAGCAATGTGAGGCTTTATTATTGTTTATCCCTCTAATTATCTCCCTGAGCTCATACTGATATCCAGTGAGAGACCTTTGACTTTCCTCAAGTTTGTACTACTTATGGATTGCACGCCAGTAGCCATCCGTGTTGTGAGAAGACAGGCACCTCTGAAGAAAAGTCAAACTTGGAGAAGTGAAAATAATGTTTTTATAAATATTACTGTAAATGACATGTAACATTCAAATAATTTCACGAGTTCAGCTAACGAATTCACTTGAAAAGCTATCATTTGTAAGGCTCTCAAGTAAGACATTCTTTTTGCACAGGTATTTACCCCTAAAGCATGCTGCATAAAATTCAACAATTTCACCTACTCTAAAATCTGGCTGACATTCCTCAGATAAGAACCAAATATGCTACCCAGTCATTTTGACTAAGGCAGAACATGGCTATATGCATTAGAACTACAGAGAACACAGCTTGGTGTTTGTGAAAAGCCACATGCAGTACTGCATGTTGGGCAAGCATTGAATGTGCCATTTGCTTAATCTTTCTCTGGCTGATAAATGATGTTCCACTTTGAAGAAACAAGACATATGGTACAGATGCTATCACTGTGCACAGGAAACTGGTAGCAAGTAGTTAAGTGATTTTCTAAGTTCACTCAGAAAGTCAGTAGCAGAATTAGGTCAAAAAGTCCTGTGTTTTATTATTATACTGAGCAAGAGCACCCAGAAGAAAGGCTGTGAAGGGTTAAGCACAGATCTTAACTTGATCATTTTTATCTTTTTGTTTACTTTTATGTCTTCCTACTCTGTCTCAAGCTTCCTTGTGGACCAAAGGTAAATATATCAATGACTAGATGTTTTAGTTCATAATCTCCATTCATTACCTTAAATTTAGTTCACAAATAAAAATCCTTTCTAGATATTCAAACATGTGGGGAGGAGGGGATTTCTAGTCCCTGCCTAATGCCACTGATTATGTGGTAAAGGTGATTAGGTCATCTAAATGTGATGGTGTTTTGCCTTCTGATCCTTGGCTCTGCCCCATAGGAGAAAATTTGTGGTGGTGGTGTTTTTCTTTTTTGTTTTTTTAACTTTCATGAATAATAAAAAATAATTGTTTCATTCTAGGAGACATTTGAAAAATTTTTGAAAAACAAAGGAAAAAGGCTGTATTTGCTTTCCAGATTTTAGAATGCTTACCTTGGCTGGTTTTTCATATTTACTTATAATAAATAAAATTAAATATTATTTTATAAAGGGTGTTGTGAGGTCTGGATTTTTTTTCACCTGAAAAACATTAAATTTTTTAGATAGTTAAGAGTGAGTGCATAATTACAAATGTGTATCATTAAAGCAAAGCTATATTAATTAATGCAAAGCTGCCCTGGGATCTAGCAACTTTTGGCAGCCTTATCAAATTTACTTAGAGACTTCTTTTCTCCTTTGTCTAAACATGTTGATTTCTTTATTCAATTTTAATTTTGTAACTTAACACAAAGCATATTTTGGAAATGTGTACAATGAGTTGGGACAATTTAGTCAGGTTACTAAATAAATAGCAAAAATAATCACAATAACTGTGGTTCTATAATTAAGGTGTATTCATTTTCTAATAGTGTATGTTATATAATTATTTCAAACCCAACTAGAAGACTATTTAATTTTATTAAATGTTGTTTTCTCAAATAAATCCAACTATTTCAAATCCAAGACAGATATTTGTATAAATTGAAAAAAAAAAACACCAGAAACTAATTTTCTTTTAGATTACATTTAGTCTAAGGAGGAAATGATAAGCTTAAATTTGTAAATTTTGTGACAAAACAAATTTTTCAAAATAATTTAATTCAGTCATTCTTATGTAGTTTTGGTTGCCATATTAGAGTTGATGATACAGGCATGAGTTCTGTATACTCCCATAAACTAACACTCACGTCTTCTGTTAGAGTCTTAATACACTAAAAGAATAATGGATGGATGCATTAATGACTTCTAAGGCAATACCTTACCTAGACCAACAATGAAGCTCCTAGTGGAAGATTTAGGGGTCCCACTTGAGTGATCAGATAAGCATAGTTTATAATAAACATACTGATATAAGATAAACGAGTGCTTTTAGAAGTTTCCCAGCCTCAGAACTCATGGCTTTTTGGGTTGAATAATACTTTGGTGTCGGGGGTTATCCTGTGTTTTATAGGATGTTTAGCAGCATCTCTGGCTTCTACCTACTGGATGCAGTAGCACTCCCCCAAAAATATAATACTTGTGAAACCAAAAAATTGTTTCCATCATTGTCAAATGACCCCTAGGGGGCAAAATTGCACCCATCTTCCAGTACAGAAATGTTATTCTAGAAGATGCTTAAAAATAGCTTTAATTCTGCATTAAATATTTTAACGCTTCCCAATATAATACTCACTTTATAAATTGACTCAGAAAGCACACTTCTTCCTAACACATACAAAACCCACTTAACACAGACTCTGAGTGGATTATCTCAAATTCCAAATTTTTATCACCTAAATTAATTTGTTTTATTGTATAAGCCCAATAAACATTGCATTAACAGGAGGTTCAGATAAGTTTATAATACTTTTCAGGTCTCTATCTATCAGCTCCAGTTAGTATCTCTTAGTCTAAACAAAGATTTGGAAACCATATTATTACTTGTACAACAAAGAAATATGAAGCAAAGCATTAATTCAGCTGCAGTTTAGCATGTTTACCCACTGGTCAATCTTGACTCTTATCAGATATAGTAATTGGCTAACTTATGCAGCCATAATTTTTCCCATGAAAACTAAAACAGTTATTGTTAAGGGAATATATTTAATAAGAGTGTGCTGGGAGTTCAATAAAATATATTCCATTTCTACTGTAATCAGCCAAGTGTTTGGAAGAAATCATGAGAATGTGAATGAAATTAGGAGAGAAGTTGGGAAGAGTAATGAATTGACCACGTGAACCACAGAAATTCTTGCTATTCTCTGCTTCCCTTCTTTTCTTACATTCAAAACAAGAGCCTGAGCTCATCTCTCTATTTCCCAGCTGTAATTACTTCATCTTGTTCTGTGAGTATCTTCACTGACCCTCTATCTTTTCAAATAACTCTAATCTTTTGTCTGTAAATTCCTGTATAGGCTATCTTCCAAAAAATCTTTACATGTGTATACTAGTTCTTTTCAACCTCTGTACTGAGACCCTTTCCTAGCTTCCCTCTTGTTAACCTTAGCATTTGCAGCACTCAATTTTCAAAAGCAAAGAGCTACTTGCTTATTTACCAAGTGGACTTTTTTACTTTGTACCAATAACCAAAAAGATTTGAAATCATTCATTTCTCAGTTCCAGTCTTTCAAAAGTCATGGGGTAATAGGACTGAAATAGACCCTAGGAGTCATCTGCTACAACTTGCCACCAAATACGAGATTTAGACAGGAGCCTCAAAGTCAAACACACCTGGATTCAAATTCTTTCTTGATTTTGTATCATAGAAGTAACATGAAATAGGTTCTTAAATTTGTTGAGTCTATGACTTTTTAAAATGGGAATAGGAGTACTTACTTTATAAAAACTTATGAGACAATGTTTTTAAATTTTCTGAACACAATCAGCTCTTAACAAATATGTATTGCATTCAAAAATACAGGCTACCACATGTCTATTAATTAAATGTTCTATGTTTCTGATGGAAGAATATAGCTGTTAGATGCAATATTGTATTTATAAAGTATCTACATGAAGCTGACTTTTAAAAACAATATTTTGCTCATAAAATATCTTACACTGCATAGGACTACAATTACTAAAACCATCAGTATTGACATAAAACCCCCTTTGAATTTAGATATTTTCTAATAAACACTTAAGATTAAATCTTTAATTCATTCTAAATTGAATTTGTAAAGGTATCATGCAAAGACTCATTTTATTTCCTCAATAATAAATTCAAATTTGCAAATAACTCACAATATCCCAACTGATTGCAATATGTCTTCACTCTTAAGCAAAGCATGGTAGTCAATTGAAGTTTCTGGTAATTCCATAGTTCAGATATAGCTTAGTATTTTGGATTTTAAAGGAACTTTAAAAAATTATGTACTCCTTAGGGTATATTAAAATAAGATTTTCCTTTGTTGAGGTTACAGTTATTAAGAAAAGTTTCCTACGAGCCTAGGGGGTAAAAATAACTTTTTGAGCCAGTATTTTCTTTTCAAGTAATTGACTTCCTCATGTCTTAAATTATCTCCAATGATACAGTCTAAGCTTTGCTTGTTGCATCAACTGACCTTATCTATTTTTCAATTAACTTTAATTCAACTTGCAAGAACATGTGATTGAGCCATGTACATAGTGAGGAGAAAAAAAAAAACAACTTCCAAATTAAGTAGAGACTGTTTTGTTTTTCCAGTCTTTAATCTAGAGCAAAGGTATGTAAACTGAGGTACAATGTCTATTAAAGGTAACACTTGAAATATTAAATTTATATATGTATGTTTTTTTTTCTTCCCCTAAGGAAATCCCCATAGTTTTCCACAATTCTCAAAGGAGGAGCCATGGAAAAGACTGACGTTAAAAGTCATTGCTCTCAATCAAGAATTCCTCTTTAAAGAGGAGCACTAAAGATAGAAAGTGGTTCATAGATCTATGCATATTTCTAGATAAGATTATAAAGCAGATTTCTTAAGAAGGCAACCAAAGAGCTTTTTTCTCCATAGATGGGGAGTGTGATGATTAGTTTAATGGGTCAACTTGGCTTGGCTGTAACACCCAGTGACTTAATCAAACACTAAGCCAGTATTGCCATGAAGATATTTTGTAATTATAGTTAATATCTACTATCAATTTATTTCAGTAAAGGAGATTACCCTACACAATATATGGTAGACTCATCCAGTTAGTTGAGGATTAATAGTAAAAATCAAGGTTTCCTAGAGAACAGAAAACTCTGCCTCAAGACAGCAACATAAATTCTTGCCTGACTTGCCACCTTACAATCTTTCCTATCAGCCAGTTCCTTAAAATATATGTGTATATATGTATGTAGGTATATATAAAACTTTGACTGATATGACTAGTAAAGGAGCCAACATTACAAATGGAATAATAACAGAAAGGATCAATACATTCAATGAGATATTTCTTTCAAAATTCTAGAAATGCTGTAGTCCTTAAAAAAAAATGAAAGGTGGCTGACATGGTGCTGAATTGAGAAGTTTCCCCTGAATGGGCATTCAGAAATAGTTTTCGATGCCATACTTGACTACCACCATAGGGATCACCAGCTATTGAGAAGATATCCAAGTCCCAGCTGAGAAAATCTCCACATCAGAGAGCATCTAGGCAACAGCAATAACAGGGAAAGACAACTTCCAAGTGCCAGAGCCTGAAGATTCCTACCTTGACTGTGGTGACTGCGGGATCCAGGACTGCTCAGCACTGTTCTCCAATCATCATGAGACACTGCAGTGCACTCTGTGGCTCAATGAACATTGTACATCTAATATAGCTCAATATGCTATTTTTCCCATAATTCTGAAATATTTTATCAGCAAGTTTGACAATTCCGAAAGAGTCTTTTCCCATTTTTATTTTTGTGACAGAAAGGAGCCAATCAAGTTAAATTTGTACAAGATAAAGAGAGGAACGCAGCAGTATGTTTCCAAGTGTAAAACAAAAGAACTCACTGTGTCATATAGACGGTTAGTGCCATGTTGGGTACCTGGCTCATAAGCAATTCTCCATACAATGATACAACTGA
Organism: Callithrix jacchus; assembly: GCF_049354715.1. Classification (NCBI taxonomy): domain Eukaryota; kingdom Metazoa; phylum Chordata; class Mammalia; order Primates; family Cebidae; genus Callithrix; species Callithrix jacchus. The sequence continues at coordinate 84,527,685 of NC_133507.1, forward strand.
CAATGACCGAAAAGCACACCTTGGAAGAATCCATTGTATTTGAATCATAGCTTTGCTTTCCTTTCTTCAAACCCCCTTTATTGTGTAACTCTTTTAGGAATTAACAAAATCCCGGAAGTCCCATTAAGGAAGCCCAGTTGAAAATAATGCCAAAAAGCAGCCATGACCGTTTCTTCATGTCAAGCACAAGCCAGAAGTAAAACTTGGTGTGTTGCTTGAATTCGTTTTATTTGATGTTTGGGATATGACTTGATTTTATTCTTTTATTTTTATAAACTAAAATTTTGTTTCTTAAGCCAAAAGCAGGAGAGGTACAAAGAGGTCACTACAGGGGAAAGTATTTTTTCTTAAGCTGTCATTGGTGATTTTGTATTTATTCACCATGGGAGGGCTTTAATAACTGCATTGCTTTGTTGATTGCATGTCCCTGTTTGCACTGGTCTTTCTTCTGAATACCTAGGCAAGGCTCTTTCATCTTACTCACACATTGCTTAATGTTGGATCAATGCCAAATTCCCCACCTTCATGAATGATTAACTCATGTAGCCTGTTGCTAATAATGTGTGCACTTGATGGCAGATGATATTTATTTTGGACAGAGTGAACGCAGACCTTGGACGTTTGATCAGGACGTAGTGGCACATAGTGTGTGTGGCCACACTTTCCAGGGAAAACAACACAGTCCAAATCCTCAGGTTGCTCCCCATCTCCCCTTTGCACTGTCACAGGAAGGGAGTTTTCAATTCACTTTATCATTCACAAGTTACCTCCAACTCAGCCTTGTCGTTGCGATTCGTCACACTTACACTATATCCTTTTATGTGCTGTATCTCACTGATGTCTCTACACACCAGGCTGGTGCCACAGGGTATACGTCTACAACAAAGACCTCAAACATAGTTTAAAAGAAAACACCATAAAAGAGAAAAACAACAGTCACAGTTGTTACTAGAGGCTGGTTCCCACAATCCCGGCAGGTTTTCCAACTTCAGCCATGGCTGAATTACAAGGACAGCTATCAACTCAGCAGCTCTGGGTATGATTTCGAGTAGTCCCACTATGGCGCTATCTTTTCTTCTCCTTCTTTTATAGTAACACCTGCCTACCCAAGCTTCTAAACTAAGAGGTAAAAAGAACAAAGTTTCTTTGTCTTCCTTTAGCTGGCTGGCGGAATCTATGAAGAGGAGATGGAGCGGCCTACCTGGCTGCCAGAAGGAGCGATGATTCTGACCTCAGCCACGTCATGGGGCCACATTACCCATCTGGCAGATTGACATAACTCAGCTCCATTCTGATCAATCTAGCCATACCCGAGCTGCATGATTCTTCTGTGTGCCCTGAATGTGACTCACATTGGGAACATGTTAGAAATTCACATACCTGGAAGACTACCCCTGCAGACTCACAGTCAGTAGGTTTGGTATGGGTTGGAAGAGTCTACATATAACAAGCATCTCAGACAATACTGATTCACTGCCAACTTTGCCAATTCCTGGTTTATATTACAGATTTTTTTTAAAAGGATCTATAACCCTGTAAATTAAAAGGTACAATAAAATCAAGTGACAGCCTCAGCTGGGGAGTAGAAAGAGGAGAAAGGGAGACTATCACATACAGAGCATTGAAACTGTGCTAAGAAAATTACATTTAATTCTCACAAAATACTTAGAAGTGGACTTTATTATTCCATTTAATGATGGGGGAAAAAAGAAATTTGCTGCCACCATTTTATCAGCTCAGATTAAAAGCGAGATGAGTTTTTAAAGTCTGTTCCCTATTTTCCTTTTCTTTCTTGCTTGCTTGCTTTCTTCTTCTTTCTTTCTCTTTCTTATTTTTTCTTTTTTTCTTAGTTTTCTTTTTTTTTTTTTTTTGACAGGGTCTCGCTCTGTTTTCCAGACTGGAGTGCAGTGGTGCAATCATGACTTACTGCAACTTCCACCTCCTGGGCTCAAGCAATCCTCCCACCTCAACTTCATGGGTACCTGAGACTACAGGAACATCCCACCATACCTGGCTCATTTTTGTATTTTTTGTAGAGACGAGGTTACACTGTGTTAAATAGTCTGGCCTTGAACCCTGGACTCAAGCAACTCACCTGCCTTAGTCTCCCAAAGTGCTGAAATTACAGGTGTGAACTACCACTCCAAGCCTTGAGTTTTCTTATTGTGCCCACTTGGTTGTATCATTTAAACCACAGAGGGATGTCGCATCCATAATCATCGTGTGCATGTGCGTGTGTGTATGCAAGTGTGTGTTTTCTGGAGTAATGATTTATTACTTTCCTATAAGTGACATAGCAAATTACTGCAAACCTTGAAGTTTAATTTAACAGATTTCCTTTTCCACAGTTCTTGTAGCTCAGAGGCCTGAGTGGGCTCCATTGATTCCTTTGTTTCAGATCTCAGCAAGTCGAAGATAAGTTATCCGCCTGCCTCGTCTTTTATCTGGAGGCTGTTGGGGAAAAGGTGGAGGAATCCACTTATAAGTAGAACTCAATTTCTAGTGGTTGGAAGACTGAGGTCCTCATTTCCTGGCTGGCTATACTCTAGCAGCATCTTTCACCTCCTTAAAGTCACCTGTGTTCCTTGTCATGCTGTACTTTCCATCCCAAGATGGCAAAGGTGAGTCATAAATGCTTTAAGTCTCTGACTCTCTGTTCTGCCATATTTTTTGTCTCCAGCCAAAGAGAGTTCTTTGCTTTTAAGGGCTCATGTGATTCAATTTGGCCCACATGGGAAAATATTCCTATCTTAAGGTCAGCAGATTAGTAACTGTAATTACATCTGCAAAATCCATTTTCCATATAGTGTGACACAGCCAGGAGAGAAAAGATCATGAGGAAAAAAGTTCTGCCTTCAATAATATCAAATGAAAACTTTTTCCCTCAAGACTCTCTTGTACTCTCTTTCACTGATGATAATTTTAAGAAATAAGATCAGTGTCCTAAATACAGTATTCCACCCTTATCAGCAGTTTGTCTTTCCACAGTTCCAGTTACCCGCAGCCAACCAATGCCTGAAAATATCAAATAGAAAATCTCAGAAATAAACAATTCATAAGTTTTCAATTGCACACTGTCCTGAATAGTATAATAAAATCTCATACTATCTCACTCTGTTCTGCCTAAGATGTGAATCATCCTTCTATCCAATGTATTCAAAGTGTCTGTGGTCCTCGCCCCTTAGTCACTTAGCGACTCCGTGATCAGGTTGATCTTAATGGTATCTTGATGGCTGAGTTCGGGTAACATTTATTTTACTTTTTTATTTACAGTATATTGACATAAATCTTCTATTTTATTGTTAATTATTATTGTTAATCTCTTGTGCCTAATTTATAAAGTAAATAGATATCTTTATCATAGATATGGATGCATAGGACAAACAGATAGTAAATGTAGTGTTTTCTAGCAACCACTAAATTCGGATCTACTCTGAGGTCTTAGAATATATTCCTCTTGGATAAGGAGGGACTACTACATGTAAAGAGCAACTAAGTGGACTATTCTGGTGCCTGGCTCATATTAGATATTTGAATAAATACGTTTTTAACTGATGAAAATAGTACATATTAACTTCAGAAAGAAGAGTGTTTTGAAAAGGAAAAAGATTGAAGTACTAGAGCTCTCACACAGCTAGTTTTCTTATTTGTCCTTGATCACTATGTTTATAGACCATCTTATATTCTTTAAAAATATTTTTTATAAAGATAGTAAAGCAAGTGGAGACCTACTTTCCCTAACGGCCTTCAAAGACACTTTCTCCTAATTTCCTTGAGCCTCTGCCTCTTCCCTTTCTTTAATAATTTAAATACAGGAGCTTTGCTGCATTTCAGATAAGGCTGAGATGGGATGACAGGAAACAGAATCTTGTGTTCTTCCACTGGAAGTGTAAAGATACTTTGGCAGGCAATGCATGGCTGATCTTGGAGCATAGGTGGGTGGACTGACCCAGCTTAGTAATTACCCCTGGGCTCTCCTAGGACTATCTGAGGTACAGACTAAGACAGAGACCATGACAGAGTACCTAATGAGGGCCTGAGACAGGAGGAAATGGCAACATGGAGTTACGTGGTCATGGCAATGCAGCAGCCATGGAAAGGAAGAGATGAGAGAGGCATTTGCTTGCAAAGGCCACTCTGGCTAGTCTGCCTCTGTCCAGGCTCAGCCTCACTGACATGTGGCTCAGCATTTTGAGGTTACAAACTTAAGAGAAAACTCCAAAAACACATAGTGAATAATCTTTCAAAATGAATGAGTACCAAGAGATTGATGAAAGGATGATGTTGAGCAGCAGGAACATATTTCCTAATCCTCCTTTCATCTTGTTTGCTCCCCTTTTCCCACATGCACACACTTTCAGGGATAACTTTGATTGCCTGCGCTTGGCTCCTCAACTTACCCAAAAGTGCTTGAACTCAGTCTGATACAAATTTATGTTCCTGCCTTGTGGCTGAGGTAGTCCTCATCCTCTTATGACCAAATATGAAAGCTTCATGTTCAAATCCATCACAACATACTCAGATTTGAACGGTCCTACAATTGTATCCTGAATTAGCTATTTAGAAACACAGCTCCATATACTATCAAATGTTCAATGGCCTGGGGACAGTGGTTTGGGTTTTATAATCAACTTATTATTCATTTTTCAGGATAAGTTGGGCTTGAAACTTGATGGCAAGACTTCAAGCAACTATTGAACCAATGGCCTCTCATTTTACTATTTTAGATAGTAGGCTCCTAAGTAGAATGTTCACAAGGCGTTAATGTTGCTTTGTTCAGCAACCAACAGAGATGAGGGCATAGGTAAGTGCTTAATAAGAATACTTAAGAATTATTCTAAATATTGGAATACTTATGAGCAGAAGAGTTACACTAAAATTTCTCTCATCCACTATCTTTGAAAATATGAAGGCAGATAAAGATTATTTGGGTCACCTCATTGGTTATATGAGCATATATAGAACACATATATTTTCTCTCTTATTTTCAGAATAGATGAAGACACAAAATCCCTTTTAACTGGGGTGGTAGCGGTGGGAAAATGTTTTTAATATATTGCTTTTTTTGAACATTTTGTTTTTCTCCAACCAGCAATATAAATCTACTCCATTTTCATTTCTTTAGTGGGAAAAGGCTTATAAAGAAAAAAAAAAGGATAATGGCAAAACTAAGGAAAGCAATTAGCTTTGTGTAAAACACAATGTACCGTGAAGTGTATACAAACTCTAAATAAGGGTTTTTAGTTTAGAGCAACCAAAACACTTATGCCAGCCTAAAAATAACTTTCTTCTCATTACTCTGAACCCACAGTCAGCAACACCTAGAAGGACAAGAAAAAACAACCCATAAATGGTTTCATAGACGTCCTGCAGAGAGGTTGAATTGTAAATTGTATGTTTTTAATTATATGCATTAATGTCTCGTAGAAAAAAGTGCCCAATAACAATGCTTTCTCAAAGGTAATAGTACTCCAAAATAAGCTCCAGGATAATCACTTAACTGTGTATTATACAGGAGGTCTTTGAAGCAGTGGAACATTTTCTAATTATCTGGCAAATACTTTTAGAGTGCATGCAAACTTTGTTCTTGAATTGTGTTCTTTAGGGTGGTATGGCTGTAGCTTTGCCACCCAAAACGCACGGTCTAGCTAATGGGAATCCTGACTTATGTGCAATGCTTAAATAAACTAAGAACTAAAAATCATTCTCACACACTGGAGAATGAGCAAGGCCTACTTGTGATTTAAGTGCCATGTGTAAGATCCATGCAACACTATAAATATCTCTCAACCTCCACACTACCCCTTTCAGAATATCATACCATTAAGGTTTCATTCCTTCGAATAATTTATTTTCTTCTCTTTAAATTCAGTAGCATTTTAGAATAATCCTTTAAACTCTTACTCATCATTCTCATTATAATGGAATAAGTCTATAGATCATTTCCAAACTAAAAGTTAAATAATGTTCCTGCTTTGGATCATATTTCAGAGGAGAGTGGATGGATGGGAAAGTTGAGTGCATGAGTAACTGGGAGGGCTGGATGGTGAATTCCACTGGTTAATGCTGTTGAAATAAAAGTTGTGGAATGACCCTGGTTACCTGAGGGGCAGGAAAGATGGAGCAAAAACAAAACACATTCCTTTTCTTATTTCTTGGATGCTAAAGCTGTTTTAACTTTTTATGTGCATCAGAGTATATATATCAGAGTAGTAGCACAATTCTGCAGCTTTATCTTGTCACAAGTTTTAATTTCATCATGGGATTTCTCTAGAGCCACGAGTCTTCTGCCTTATTTGGTACAAGTTCCCATTCCTGCAAAAGCTTTAACCAGGTCTTTCTGTGTTCCCTTCTTGATCTTCCAAGCATAGGCTTTCTTTCTCTAAAATTCTCTCTTCCTCAGTCTTGTAAAGTGAAACCCATGTTTTCCCAGGCCATGGATGTCTGGGGGTTATAAGATCAAAATAACAACACTAAAAATTACTTTTATATATGTATGCCCACCTGACCTATGGAAGCTGTAGTCCATAAAAACATTTCTTCAAGGCCAGGTGCAGTGACTCACACCTGTAATTCCAGCACTTTGGGAGGCTGAGACGGGAGGTTCACTTGAGCTCGGGAGTTCAAGGCTGCAGTTAGTTTTGATCACGCCACTGCGCTCCAACCTGGGTGACATAGAGTAAGACTTTATCATAAAAAAAATTTTTTAAATAAAAATAAAGTCTTCCACATAGTTCTGGGAGTCTAGAGAATGAAACTCTATATTTAATGATCAGAGCTAAATCTTTTGAATTTAATATATTGCTTAATACAAAGTAAGGACCTAGTAAATATATGTTATTTGGCTGCTTTGCTGACCATCAAGGTAAGCCATGATAATATATCAATATATCCACTTAATCACTCCTATATCTAATTACACGAATTTAGGAAAATGACCCAACAGATTCAGAAACAAGTCACGGAGTCTTAAAAAAGATTACTCAGATCAATCAGAATCTCTCTTAAAGGTATAAATTGAATATATATATATATAAAATCATTATGCCACTCATGAATAAGAAACCAGTGGAAAGATTATAATACAGAAGGATTATAAATGATCCAGTGAAATACAGGTTAAACATAGCTATAATTATAAAGTAATGATAGGAAATTATTATTAATTGACATCGATTGAATATTTACTATGTACTCTCCCTCATTTGATCTTATTTTATCTGTATAGAAGAAAAAATAGATGCTTACGGAAGTGAAGCACTTAGCCCAAGTTCTAAGATTCAAACTCCAATTTATCTGATGAGAAGCCTGAACTCTTTAAAAAATTTAAGCTACTGTATAAGAGAAACTGTTTAGTGGTGGGATAGAAATAAGAAGTTCTTCAGAATGTAGAATCTGATTTAAACTGGGAAGCCCTACTATGAAGATGACTGATTTGCCGTCTTTACAGTTAGCAGGGACCCAGTACCCTTGTAACTCCCTCCAGTATCTGCAAGTCTACTAAAGCTTTTGCTTTCAAATATTCATGATATCTTACTCTTTTTTTCATAGTACATACATAGTTCAAGTTGCTGGGCCCTTTAGTGGAACTCAGATTTTATATAACATAGTGTCCTTCCAAAACTGGTCCAGGATTGCCTTACTGTGCTTAGGAAGTTGTCCTCTCAGCTACTGTCATTCCCTTTTCTCCCAGTCTGGATCTTTCCCATGATACCTAAACCATTGTAAGGTCTCCCATCCTAATCTGCCAACTATACTCTCCATTTTATTCCAAATCATCGACGCTGCAAAAAAATTTCTAAGACTGACCAAAGTGAAATACTATTCCCAATTTTTCTTCATTCCAGTTGTCAGCTGATTTACTTTTCAGACACTGTGACATTTTCATGCTCAATAGAAACTCTGAAAAGGGGAAAGTACCCCACCCTTCTACTCACCCCTGTTCTAATCTCAGTAGGACAGAGGTTGCAAAGTACTATTGCCTTGGGCTTCCACAACCTTTCAGAGATTCTAGTGAAAGAGCTCTTTCAGCATTTAGTCAATCTTTGCAATCTTCCCCCCACTTCCCTGGGAGCCAGGCACGAGGCCAATGGAGCCAGAGGACAATCTGAGTGACCAATACCCAAACCCATACAGGATTCAAAATTTCCCGTCTCTTCTAACACTGACCCATTGTCCTTGAAACATATTTGGGCTCCTCTTGGGAGTTACTTTTTTGTTATATTATATATGCCAGTTGAAAGATTAAGACAGGGCATTTAAGGTTAAGTCCTATGATGCACTTCTATTGATGGTGAGAATGTGGCTTGAGTAGGAGGTTAAGAGAATTTGTCTCTGTCATGATAGATAGTTTGAGTGAGAACTGGGAACCTCACAGGTGAAGCAAGATTAGACCAGAATGAGAGATTCTCAAATATAGTTCCAGTAAAATTAGTAAATTACTGTGAAAAGCTTCAGTATATAAAAAACTTAGAAACAAAGTTTTGCAATAACATTTCTATTTCAACCATCTCTTCTCACTCTCTACCAACTATCATATTCCCTAGGAACTACTCTAATATATAGTAATAGGATAAGTAAGAGAAAATAACATTTAATGAGATGTTAATATGCATGCAGAGTTGCATACATTACCATTTCTAACATTTATAGAGCCCCCTTTTACGTAAAATCAAAGCAAGGCATAGAGAGATAAAATAATACAATACAATAACACAGTACAAAGTCATGGCTACATGCCTTTGGTCTTCTCTTAACCATTATATATGATTTTTAGAGTTAACTACCCAGAGTACATACTGACATCCTGATATTTTAAAGTAATTATTTAATATAAAACTAACTTTAGAAAGAAATAATTATTATTATGGAGCATAATTCATATGTTACATGTAATTTCATTTTTGATGAAGCTAAAAAATACAAGAGCCACCTTGAAATAATGTTTCTGAGATGTCATTAAATGACCTATATATGACTCTGTGTGGTAATGTTTTTATGTTAAATGTGCAAAAAACTTCTGCTTGTGTCTATATTTTATATACCTGTATTATAAATCCAATTTTCAAATATCTTGCTTACTTAAAGAGGAGTTGATTGTATTATGCTGGAAGATAAAAAAAAATAGCCTGAGTGAAATTTGTAAATAGTGAACATCTGAACTTAAAATACATATATATATTACATATTATATGTAAGTTCTATGTTTTATATTTAAGAGTCAATTAATAATTTTTAAAATGGGGGATAAGACTCTAATTACAGAAATCGCTTGGAAGATATTTTATGCTATAGGAAAAAAGGCAACTATCATTGAGCTCATATTGTATGACTAGTTGGATAGAAGTGAGAAATACATAACATTATTTCCAAGTTCCCAAAGTTGCCTCTTTAGTTCTCTTTCAACAAGTGTGAATTTCTTATTGATATTTTATGTTCACTTTTTTTTATTAAAACATTTGTAACAGTTTGGCAGTCTTTTTCTATTTTAGCATTTTCTTCTTGTTGTTCTTCTTTTTTCCCAACTATTCTCGATCTTTCTAAGTCAAATCCTTTACTGATACCCTATCTCCAGAGACAGTGAGAAATGTCACAGCATTCTTATTTTGAGGGCAGTCGTTCCTTTAAAGTTAGGTCACAAAAGAATCTGGAGCTTTTGCTGTTCGAGAAAACAAGGGGATGGGAAGCATCTCTGGATCTCTGGTCACCTCTTTGCATCGGTCAATCTCGCTGGCACTACTCATTCTGGTTTATAACGCCACTGCCTGTTACTAGACGTACAGACCCTGACTGGCCTCAAAGTTGCTTTTTACAATAGTCTTTTTTGTTGTTGTCGTTTTCACTCACAAGTTTTTACCCACATTTAATTATGACCATTGTTCTCCTGTTCAGTGTCCACATGAACCCACAGCCAGCCTCACACGACTTGGGTACAGACTGCAAAAAATCTAGATTTTGTGGGGTCAGAAGATTATATTATTTAGAGAAATCTTTATAGATCAGAATACCAATTACAAATTAAAATTAGTTATGAAAGTAAACAATTATCTGGAATGAGAAAAGAATCTCTAACAGATTACAATTTAGAAAACAAAAACCCGACCCATGAAACAAACCCACAAAATCCAGTGAAACAAAATAACTATTTAAATTTGTTAATATTATATATCTTCTATACCATTATTAAAAGATAATTAGGTCTTTCCTTAAGAATGTTGATAAAAATAGATTTTTAATAATAATTTTATAATTCAGTTTGAGCCTCACAACTTATTGTTATTTTATATATGATTTTAGGATTGCTGTCCTTTGTTTTCCACTGAACACCTTTTGGCTGCAGGCATTTCAAACCTATTTTCTTTCCACCGCTTCTATGCCTCTGGTGGTCAGTGTTGCAGGATACATTCAGGTTGTAAAACAATCTCGGGTCCTCCTCTTCCACATCATGGTACTGAGAGTGTTGACAAGGTGAAAGGCAGAACTATCCTGCGAATGCATTCAGATAGTAAGAGAAGTAGCAATCATGTAACTCAACATAAAAGTGGCTGTAAGTCACAGCAGTACACCCAATAAACCCCAAACAAATGTAACTGGGACTCAACTTATCCTTAGTGAGATTCCAAAAATGTCCACGTTTCTGTGGCCATTCTGACACCAGCCCGCATAGGAGGAGATATATGAAGAAAAACAGGGCTAAATGCATGTAATTTTAACTAATTTTAATGAGGATGAAATATCTTAATTCTGAAAAATGTCTGAATCCTTGACCATGTATTTGGATTCATAGGGCCTCTCCCTGGCATTGGAATTGACCGGTGTATGTAGGAGACTTAGACAATTAAGTTGATCATCTTCACAAAAAAATATGTCCTTGATCCTAACCATCTCACTCTACAATGTTAACACACAGTTTTCTGTGACTCTTTTTAAAAAAAAAAAAATTTCTCAGGTCTTAGCTCACTTAATTTTTCAAACGTTTTGTATTTCACTAAATGTTAGATTTAGATGAATATATAAAAGTAAATAAGTAAGTTAATTTTTTTTTTTTTGAGATGAATTCTCACTCTGTCCCCAGGCTGGAGTGCAATGGCATGATTTCAGTTTACTGCAACCTCTGTTTCCCGGGTTTCAGCGATTCTCCTGCCTCAGCCTCCTGAGTAGCTGGAACTACAGGCATGTGCCACCATGCCTGGCTAATGTTTGAATTTTTTAGTAGAGACAGGGTTTCACCATTATGGCCAGGCTGGTCTTGAACTCCTGGCCTCGTGATCTGCCAGCCTTGGCCTCTCAAAGTGCTGGAATTATAGGCATGAGCCTTAATTCCATAAATTTAAGCACTTGGAAATGACTTGGTCCATAATATGATTTCATGCCCAGCTTATTATTAAACTCTAACTCCTAAATGTAAAGTAGAAACTTTCATGCTATTGCATCACAAAAGAGTAAATTCAGCTAATGCTTTCCCCTGCCCAGTATTCTTTCAGTTTAAGTAATGGAAATTCAACTTATACTAGACCAATTTAAGTCAAATAAAGTAGGAATGAATAATAATTGCTTCTATAAAGTAGGAATGATGGGGCAGCTCCCCAAATCAAAGAAAACGCTGGGAAGACCAGGGGAAACCTTAAGAATCTCAAAACCAGGAACCAGAGATCCAATAGTGCTAAAATTATTTATCTTCCAAGTGAAGGTTCTTCTCTTTCCTTTCTCCATTTTCATTTTGTTTGTTACTTCATTATTTCATCCTTTCTACAGAAAGATTAGCCATCACCCACTTGCAGAGTAAAAAAGTGCAGGTATCCCTATATATATCCTACTTTGGTGTTGAGAGACACAAGAGAATCTCTGTCTTCTAGTGACACTAAAATTAAACATTCTAGAAAAATATTGATTTGTCTTGCTTAGATAATGCAACAACCTTTGGAATTTGGAGGAAAGCAGAATAATGCGGTCACCTACAGCCCACTCTAGATCACGGTGCGCCATTGTATAGATGGAGAGGCCTAGAGGCCAACATTTATAAATATCATAGGGTTATAATAAAAAAAAATCTATGAGTAACTTTATTTGCTTTTCTCATCTTATTGTTTGCCTCTATATTACTTCATAGGCTTATAGTCTTTCAGTTTTATCCCAAATGCAATAAGACTATGCTGTGTCTGCCTAAAAGTTGACTTCTAAAAATACAATTTCTTTTAGGGGTCATTTTAATTGCAGTTATGAATTCCTTTCAAAAATTATATATTGGTTTGTCTGTGTATTTTACTTAAATACAACACATATAATCCTAGTATTAAAGCTTTCAACAAAAATGTTTATGCTGGGTACTTAAATCAGAGAAAAACTTTGGTGGCTAACACTCTTAAACTATTATTTAACATCTTTTGACAGGTTTTGATTTAATAATTATCCATAAGTTTAATTGTCATAACAAATTATCTTTTTATTGTATTTTTCACAGTACTTTTTTTCCTTGAGATGCTCTGCGTCTATTCTAGATGTCTTCATAATAGATGAATTTCAAAGAAGAAACCAGAATATCCTGAACCATAAACAGATGTACTTTCTCATAATTTTCTTACTGCCTCTGTTTCTCCACTTTTATTCTTTAATAGATGCTGATGTGATTTAAAGTTCAATATATAATCTTCTATTCTTTTAAAGTTTGTATAATTATAAATAATATTAACCATCTATGGGATTGGCTGGGAGTAGATTTTATAGATTTAAAGTAGTACCTTCTCTAAATACTTTTTAATATTTTGTGATCCCTCAATACATCATCTTTTGATAACAAGTATTGTTTTATTAAACATTTTCAGAGACAAAAATAGAGCAAGAAAATAATTGATTATGTATGTCAGGAAACAGGAAAGCAACTTGTATATGCTTTTCACAGACAATTCTTAAAAAACAATTGAAATGGTTTTTGATGAGACTACTGTTAAAGACTAATTTAAAGATCCTTAAAAGCCATTTCCATTTCTTAGAAATTATATTTCATCTTTAAAAAAAGTCCTCAGAGGAATTCTCCTGTCTTTACTGATTCTAAACCACATGCTGTAGAGATTCTAGGAGAAGAGTGAAGGTACAAATTTGAGCAGGAGTAGATGTCCTTTCTGTAAACTTTTACATCAGGAACAAAATGTCCTGGGAACTAATCCGAGATTTTGTTATCAATGAAAAAGATAGTAGTGCTATTGGACAGGTAATCAACAATGTCTGCCAGTAGGGAGTAATAATACTTACTTCAGGAGTTATTTTATGGATTGATTGGGTTAGTATTAAGTTGTAATATCTGTAAAGAACTTAAATTAGTGTCTAAGACACAGTCAGTGCTCAATACATTCCTATGTTTTTCATCCTCAAAAAAAAAAAAAAATCATTCTAGCCAAGATGGAGTGATGGAGTAACAGGAACTGAGTTTAGCTCCCACTGAAAACATATCAATAGCAACAACAACAAAAAAATCAGACAAAATAAAGAGTAGCTCTCAAGACTTTGATTATCAAGTTATGAAGGTGGTATCAGATTGTGAATACCTGAGAGGTGGAAAACAAACAGGGCGAGCCCTAAGTTTGCCCCTAGGTTACTACCTCAGTGGTTTCCTGGCCACAGCATGAAGACAGGGAACTGAGATGGAGCCCAGAGAAATTGCTGAGTTGAGGAGATAGAGCTGGGAACCTCAAGCCAGAGAAACCAAGGCCATTAGGATTCCTGGGACAGAACACCTGAAGGAGAAAGCTGCACAGGAGAACCCTGCACACATGCAGAGTCTTCCTTCAGTATTCGGCAGTGTTCCAATCAGCACATGCTTGTGGGAAACTACTGAAGGCTGGAGAATCAATGAAAAGGATTAGAGGAAACAGTACCCGGTATGTACACAGGGCCAGAAACAATGCTTGCTCCTACAAAATATACCAGAAAGGAATGGACAACGTCCTCAGGAATGTCTTGCCTCAGTACTGAGAGATAATTATTCCTAAGTGAACGTTGGACAACATCCTCAGGAATGTCTTGCCTCAATACTAAGGAATAATTATTCCTAAGTGAACACTGTTGTGGACCTAACAGATAATAAAGTTATACCAGCAAGATTTACGTTATTTCCAAGTAGTTAAATTGCATCCCAGAACAAAGCTCAGGATTTAGAAGAATGAAGAATAGGTAGCATACAGAGATAAAAGTCACAATGTTTGGCATTGCATGAAAGATTGACAAGCATGCAAAAAGGGAAGAAAATGTGACCTATAATGAGGAAAATGATCAATCCATTGAAACTGACCAATAATGAACACAGGTAAAAATAATTAATAGGCATTACATTAAAACAATTATTGCAAAACAATCAAGGGAACAAAAAGCAATCATAACAACTTTATTCAATATGTTCAAAGAGTTATATGGAGCAGAGAAAAATATAAAAATATCCATAATAAAACTCTAGTGGTGAAACTATAATGTCTGATATGAAAAACAAAAACCAAGCAAACAAACAAAAAACACTGGGTGGGATTAAAAAGACTGAACATTGCAGGAGAAGAAACTGACAAACTTGAAGAGTTAGCAACAAAAACTAAAAGGAAACACGGGGAGAAAAGGGGGAATTTGAAAATGTAAAAAGATTATTAGTGAGAAGCAGAACACTTTCAGGTGACCCTTATATAGGAGTAATTGTTGTTACTGAAGAAAATGTATTTGAGGAAATCACACCCAAAACTTTCCAGACTTGATGAAAATTATAAACTCACAAATTCAAGAAGCTCAAAAATCCCATAAAAAGTAAAAAACTATACTAACGTATATCATGATAAAATTTCTCAAAACCTATGTTAGGAGCAACCCTTAAAAAATTAGAAGGAAAAGAACATGGTCTGTTCAAAGAAACAAAGATTTTTAAAAAATGATGTTAGATTTCTTGTCTGAAACTTACTTTGTGTTTTGATAAAAATTGTCAATTCAAAATTCTATAGCTGCCAAAATATATTTTCCAAAAATGCAGGCAAAATATATTTTATTTTTCTGACATCCCTGAGGGGATTCATCATCAGCCCTATAAGAAATAGTAAAGTCCTTCAGGCTAAGAAAAATGAGAGTAGATGAAAATCCAGATTTACACAAAAAAGAAAAGAGAATAAGAAATGGTAACCTCACAGGTAAATATCATTTCCTTTCTTATTATCTAAATACCTTTAAATAGTAATAGATTTTTTGAACAAAAATAATAAATCATTTGGGATTTTATAACATGAAGAGTAAAATGTAGGACACCCATTATATGATTCTGGGGATAATCCAGGGAGTGTTTCGAGCATAAGCCAGCATTAGTAATAATATTGTTGGAGATAAAATTATAAGATAATGGTCCTGAATTTGGAACTTATATGAAAATTCTAAATTAGCCAAATAGAAACATGTACAGGACTGGTACTTTGAGATCACTGTAATATGGACAGAGGCACTTCTATAGGATCCTTCATAGTTACTTCATTTCTCAGTCTCCATACCTGAATCTCTAAAATGGTACCCTTAACACAATTGAATTTTAAGAACAAATTGTGAAATGTTAATTAAAAATCTATAATTATATGTCCCTCTACGCAAGGTTGAAAAACTAGGGTAAGACTAATACTATGCTTTAGATTATGGCCCCCCAAAATACCATTACAAAGATGTGTTCCTTATGTCTTGAATCAGAGATCTGTAGAGGAAAAGATCAAATAGAGAAAAAGGAGGAAAGAATCTTACTTTGAACACTTGCACGTGAAAGATTATAGGCCTCACTGGAAATTGTACAAAGAGGCTCTACAATTATAGATTGATCTACCTGTGTATTTTCAGAACCAAGTAATGTCTACCACTCCAACAGGAATTTTTTTTAAAGGCGTAATAGTAGTTTTTTTAGCTATATACAAATGATAAAAGCAAAGACATCAAAGTGGGTAGCGTTTCAACTCATGCTCAATTAGAATAAAAGTTTGGTTGCTGTTTTAAACATTTATGACTAACTAACTGTGACAGGCTCTCAGCTTTGCAAACGGGATGATTTTCAGTTGACTTTTGATCTGACTGACAGTTCCTTATACACTTCAGTGTTAGTTTATAACACATGAGCCCACATCTGAATACACATGTGACTAATTAGGGACTGTTTATGGGCCATCCATATAAATTTAACACACAAAAGTGAAGGCATTTTCAACTAGAGGTCATCATTTTAATGAAATAGGGCTAATTAACAAAGGTGGCTGACCTAATTTTTTGTATTGTTAAATTTTTAAAAAATGAATAAAAAATAAAATAAAGTAGATTTTGCATATATATCTGATGGAACATAGTAGATCATTTTAAAGGTGAATATTATGACTAGGAAACAAAAATTATGAAGGTATTTCTTTAAAAAGTATGATAATCCTATAATAGGCTAATACTGTAGACAGTACTCTGGATCTTGATTTCTAAGAACTTTGTGTCTGAGATTTCTCAAGTGTCATAATGTGCTGTGTTTTACAGGCTTGACTACAGCCCAAAATTTAGGACTGAATCTCAGCTTTGCCACTTACTAGCTGGAGAATTTAGGAAAGTCTCTTAACCTCATTGGCCTTAATTAGTGTATCTACAAAAACTGGGAACAATAATAGTGAAACTCCCTTCACAAAAATTCTATCAGTGAGAAAATTATGGCAGTGGGGGTGATTCAATCTAACAACCACAACTCTTGCCTTTAGCTTTCAAGCTGCCTTAACTACTTCTGGGCTTATGTGGCACTAACTTTGCAAGATATTTAGGTTATAGTTTAAGTAACAGTAGCCCTTTCCCCAAACTCAACATCTTTCATAAAGCTAAAGAGACACTACTAAGCTAGGGGAGAGCATGAATTCTGCTAAGGTGTATGGTCATAAAATATGAAACTTTCCCAATAATTTCTGCAGATAACCACTATTGCAGGTTGGACTTTTGAGATATCTCTTCTGGTTTATTGCATGTCTAACACCGATGGCCCCAGTAGTGACTCAGCTCGAGGACAGTTTTGACCCCCTATAATTTCATCTCTACCCCAAACAGCAGAAAGCACCCATTTCATAGTCACCCCCCCCACCGCTTTCCCCAATCTTTGAAAAAATCCTAACCTATGAGCTTTTGATGAGATTGATTTGAGTAATTATTGCCTGTGTGACCTCCTGTCAATTGAAGTCTTTACTGCAATGCCAAGGTCTTTATTTGTGCAGTGACAGGAAGTATCCATGGGGTGGTTACAATAGTACCAACCTCAGGAGTGCTAGGAGAAGTTAACTCATGCAAGACACTTAGAAGTGTGATGGCCGGGTGCGGGGGCTCAAGCCTGTAATCCCAGCACTTTGGGAGGCCGAGAGGGGTGCATCACGAGGTCAAGAAATCGAGATCATCCTGGTCAACATGGTGAAACCCCGTCTCTACTAAAAATACAAAAAATTAGCTGGGCATGGTGGCGCGTGCCTGTATTCCCAGCTACTCAGGAGGCTGAGGCAGGAGAACTGCCTGAACTCAGGAGGCGGAGATTGCAGTGAGCCAAGATCGTGCCGTTGCACTCCCGCCTGGGTAACAAGAGTGAAACTCCATCTCAAAAAAAAAAAAAAAATAAGAGTGACAACACTTCATAAAATGCACAATAATAGCTATTTATTATTATTTAAGAGAGACACTATCAGGTGTGAACTGCCTATACTGTGTCTTAATGAGTTATGAAGTGGCAGTCCTGTAACAGGAGAGTCAGAAAAAGGTCTTAGAACTCAGGTTTATCAGTGAGATGTAATAAATTTAGTAACATCATTGTTCCAAATCACCTTTTTTCCTGTTTCAAACAGAGAAGACTACTTTTTTTCGAAGTGTGAGTTGTCTGAACAAAAAGAGGTTTCCTCTGATTTTTTACTTGAATGTCACCTAGAAAATACTATTTCCAATGATTCACCATGCTGGACATGGAGGGAAGACCCAGTAGTTCACTGAAAGTCTCCGTAGATCTTAGGGGATTGTGGGGTTGTTCTCATTTCTCTAGATACATCTGGCTTTGAGCTTTGGACTTTG
The DNA here is from genome assembly GCF_049354715.1 of Callithrix jacchus. Lineage (NCBI taxonomy): Eukaryota > Metazoa > Chordata > Mammalia > Primates > Cebidae > Callithrix > Callithrix jacchus. The sequence goes on from NC_133507.1 coordinate 84,545,748, forward strand.
CTGAACTAATTCATTTCATCACCTGATACCTAGTCTTTTATTCCATATTGTATCACACAATAATGACTACTTTTTCTATCTTACCTTTGTGGTTAACGTTACGTGTCCTAAGCCCACATCAGATTTTAGCCACTGAGTAGTAGACCATTCAACTTCACCCAAAACCTAAGATCCTCCCATCTCAGGCAGCTGCTGTGTCTTTCTGCATTCTGTCACAGTCTTTGGTAATGTGGGAGCTCACTGACCTGGACACAAGTGTCATCCATAAATAGAGAAGACCTAACACCTCTAGGATGCCCCTCAACTAAAGGGAAACAGGAACCTGTGGACAGAGTGCCCCAGGCTCCTGTTTTCGATACCATCCTGCACATTTCTGTGAGACCATGAAAGAATGAAGGACCTGGTATATACAGTGGAGATCTCAATGATTCACTCTTATTCCATTTTCTTTTCTCCTTTTTACATTTTTTCTGCTTCTTAGAATCAGAATTTATTTATCTAAAATAAATTAACTACCTGGACATAAGTTATTTTTCCAGATGGGCTTTGCCTTAGGGACTACTCAAACTAATTTATTCTTCCAAATTCTGTTGACACAAAATGCTGGCTTAGAAGGCTTTTCTTTAAGAATGAGGACTGCAGGGGGAGTTTATGTGAGAGAACTGCAAACCAGTTAAGGCTGAATAATTAGATATTCCTGTCCTTAAAATCACCCGGGCTCCTCTGTGACTGGAGATTCTCAACTAGCAATATCTTACCACAGGCTCTACCCTCCTGCCAAGATGCAAGGCTCATTCTGCTTCTCCCCAAAACTTCTTCTTTCACCTCCCATCTTCATCCCCTAATTCATCTTAAACTTACAATGCAGCAGTTTATCTATTATTTGTTTTCTTGGTTTATTATAGTGTTTGTCTGTGAAATATTTTCCCAATCAAAGTTTGTTGTCTCAGTGGAAGGAATCTCTGGGACAAGAGGTTGAAATAACAATACTTCCCCTATTAGACTTGCATTCTTTATTAAATGTCAAAATTCAAATAGGGTGCCCAGTAAATGGGACTTTCTTTTTTTCAAAAGAAGATTCCAGGAGATAATAAGCAAACATGAGTCATTATACTGCAACAGAAATTATTTGATTTTTTTTTCCCCTCAACATTTGAATGGCTTGCATTATCTCAGAGGAGAAGCTAATAGAATCCTTCATGCTGATGTGGTTTGCCTCTACCAATCCTCTGTGTTATTCAGAAGTTTTTTTGTATTTGCATAGTGGTCTCTGAGCCTCTTCAGAGAGAATGAATGAAGACCCTAACCCATTTTTTTTTTTTTGATCCAGCTCTTGCTGAACTTCTCTAATTAACTGTAACACACAAATTAAATCACACTTTATTGGAAAGTATACTAACTCCTTAGAGAAGAGATAATCATATGAGAAGTCAAAGTCAAAAGTGTTTATCTGCGCTTAAAAAACAGAATATGGCTTTTCATATTGGGAATGAAGCCGAAAACCTTGAGACCCTTACTTTGTGGTTATGCTTTAGAAAGTGTGATTAATTTTTGAGTATTAACTAATATTAGTTTGTTTTTTTCTGAGACAGAGTCTTGCTCTGTCACTAGGTGCCAGGCTGGAGTGCAGTGATGCCATCTCAGCTCACCACAACCTCCGCCTCCCGGGTTCAAGCAATTCTCCTGCCTCAGCCTCCGGAGTAGCTGGGATTACAGGCGCACGCCACCATGCCCAGCTAATTTTTGTATTTTTAGTAGAGACAGGGTTTCACCATGTTGGCCAGGATGGCCTTGATTGCTTGACCTTGTGATCTGCCTGCCTCGGCCTCCCAAAGTGCTGGGATTACAGGCTTGAGCTACCATGCCCGGCCTAATATTAGTTTTAATTTTAACTTTGGTAGCACACATTGACCTAAGTAGGGACTGGGCTTGTGACAGTACCTCTGCCATTGTGGTTTGAAATCTAACATTGATGTTGAGACAGAATTAGAAAGATTAACCTTAATTCTCCTTCTCCTCTCCTCCCCTCCCTTTCCCTCTTTTCCTTTCCCCTCTTCTACTCTTTCCTCTCTTTCACCTGGGTGTTTGGCAGTGCAGTTAACCAAGATGTGCAATAACTGTAGTCTCTATTAAACATGCATATATATGAACATATGTAATTAATCAAACAATATAGAATGTGATCATGTACCCCAAGCTAGTGGAAAAGATCACGCTAGTCACATGTTGTGTTTTGCAAACAATGGATAATAGCTGTATTTGTGTAATATTTTCATACTCTTTTCTCAGATGTTGAGCTGATATTCAATACATGCTAATGAGTATGTGATAGAGAATAGACATAGGTCAACTATGCTAACTTGTGCAAAAATCATGCATAGGAACAGTAAGAGACAGATGAATCATCAAAAGAGAATGTAATTTTTGAGAAAATGAAAAGGAAACCAATAAGGTAGAGCATCACAAGATCAAGGAAAGTAGGCTTTTGAAATTGAGAGGGAGATAGATGATGACATATACTTTAAAGAAATCAGAAGATTCAGAATAAGCCTTGGTATGAGATTTGTATATCGAAATACTTCAAAATCCTAGGTTTTAGAAACGTGGACATTTATGAGTTCCCAGTTCCTTATAGCTTTTCCCACTGGAGTTGTTGCACGGCATTATGGTGATGATAGACAGCCTATAAGTTCTTCATGCAGGAGCTTGTCCAAGCAGATAGCTTCATGCCCTGGGAGAGGGAAACTTTTCCCACTGCCATGGCAAGTTCTGCACTAGTTCCAGCAGGTGATAGGAGAAATGGATAGATGTAAATTAACATGATAAAAAAATAAAATCCCTCTTTCTTCCACTTTTAATGGTAGAAAAGAAGAGCTACATGAAATATGAAAAGAGACATCAGGCCGGGCGCGGTGGCTCACGCCTGTAATCCCAGCACTTTGGGAGGCCGAGGCAGGTGGATCACGAGGTCAAGAGATTGAGACCATCCTGGTCAATATGGTGAAACCCTGTCTCTACTAAAAAAATACAAAAACTTAGCTGAGCACAGTGGCGCGTGCCTGTAATCCCAGCTACTCAGGAAACTGAGGCGGGAGAATTGCCTGAACCCAGGAGGCGGAGGTTGCGGTGAGCCAAGATCGCGCCATTGCACTCCAGCCTGGGTAACAAGAGAGAAACTCCGTCTCAAAAAACAAAACAAAACCAAAAAAGAGACATCCTTTAGAAAGAAGTGACAGTTTTTCCACCAATAAAAGAATAAAAGACAAAATATTTCACTAGAGTTGTTTTCTACTCCCACATAGCAGTTGACATCAGACCCGATGATGCAGTAAAAGTCCGTGGAATATAGCATCATTTGGAAATGGTTGACCATATCTTTATGAAAATATCAGAACCTTTCAAAGGATGATAGATCTACTTTCTACTTGGGTTCAGAATGGGATCACATGTCTGTGAGAAGAATGAGGGTGATGAGCACCATGGTCACTGTGTTCAAATTTTAGACGTCTATGTCCCACCTTCATATTTTTTCCCATAGCATTACCTATATATTCCCTTTATTCCAAAGCAATAATATTTAAGGTATTTTAATGCTTAGATTACTCTTTATATAATGCATGTTACAGTAAATGTGTAACTATTTATATATTCTAAGTAATAAAATCTACCCATGTCTTGTCCAAACTCATCACATGAATTGTTAGTAACTAGCTTGCTATACTTTAAGAAATGTTGTAATATAAAATATAGTAGGAGAAAAGAAGTGAGAGGGGCAAAATAACAGGTGAAGTTAAAGATTGTCTTGACTTATTTATGCCCAAACTTGTAGAATTCCAGGCTGTTTGAGTAATACTAATTCTTTGCTGACTCAGAAAGACTTTTCTTATTTTTAGAAATATATCATAATGAGGAAGGTAGTGCTCTTACCAAGGCTGTTTAGTAAAATCCATAAGATTGCTTAAGGTGTGGTTCTCCCAGAGAGAGCCATAGTGGTTAAATTATGTTTAACAAGCACCTAAGCATAATTAAGCATGTAGTTTTAAGTCTCTTCTTATTTCTTCATTGAGTTTGCAATTTTCAAACATGATTGCCTGTCATTCAAAGCTTTAGACTTTGCTATGATTTCTAGATAGAAGCAACTGGAAATAAAAAACATAGGAAAACTTGCTTATTCAAATGACTTCCCTAATTTGCTAGCTCAGGATACTTTACATAGGTAATTTTCTACCACCACATACTACAAATATCTGCAGAAGTTCCTGAGAATCTGCAATGAAACATGCTCAAAAGTCTAAAGATATAATAATATTTTCTTGATAAAATAATGCTTCCATGTCACATAAAATGAAACTGTCAGCAGTCCTTTGTAGGTTTCTCTCAAGCTTGAGAGCAGGCCCTTGACAGTTCTACTATTGCCTTTAAATATCTTATTGAAATGTAGATTAACACTATAACATCTTGTAATTGTTGGAAAACCTTTTCTTTTTAAGATTTGTAGATATGTGAGTATTAGTAAACATTAACATAGCCACTATATTTTAGCATTTTATTCTGAATGTTGATTTTCCCCCAGGACCTAATATTTAGATTCATTTTAAGACACAGCAGATTACCTAAGACTGCAAGGCAGATTTTGCAATGAAAGACTGTGTAGATAGATATGTCTTCAGATCATCAATTTCCACTACTCAATCATTATCAAGATCAAGTTGAAGATAAAAGCAATTGCACCTTTTAAATCTCTAGATCCAAAATGATCTAAAACTGAGGGAAAAAAATTATGCCCCTTACAATTTTAGCACAGTGTCATAATTTAGCAATACTTGATAAACATGTATTTATTGATTTAAAATTATAATGAAGTCTGTGATAACACAAGTGACAGTAAAGGTAAGAAACCACGTTTTAGAGTTTTAGTGTTTTATTGGAGGCTATTGACTTTCTCCTTCATTGTTATCTGCACCTGGCATGATCGAATGCTTATCTTTTGCCCAGACTTCCCTGCTGCACCCGCCTTCAGGATTCTATTTCCATTTATTTTTGAAGTGATAATACTGATACCATTCACTAACAGAATAAACCTCAATGGTAGTAATCTTATTACTTCCGTTAGCAATCAGGATATATAGATCACGACTAACACCAAGTAAAGATCTGGCAAAATAGTTCTAAGTAAATGATTCTTAATTTTTTTTTAAGAAAATGCCAGAGTTTTGCATTTAGCTTTTAAACTCCACCATTGCTAAATGAACTGTATGTTGCTTAATAATCAGTTTGGATTGCTAAATATCTGGAGTTAAAAAGCATATAATTATTGAATATTTATTCATATCTAGAACTATGCCAGGAATTATGAAAGATGCAAAGGACATAAGACATTGCATTGCCTTTGTGGGAAAATACAATAATATTGAAAAAGTAAGATGGATGTGTTTCAACTCAATTAGAAACCTTTAGGATAAAGACAGTGAGATAATTGGGGACATCAACAGAAATTCTTATTGGCTGCATTTGAGAGAAGGTAGGAAATGAATAACTAGGAATCATAGTTATTCCCAAATTAAGATTTGGGAATCATAATTTTTATGAAAATCTTGGTGGCATTTATTTACGTATAGAGCTCACTTATTGGAGAATCTGTTGAGAAACATCCCAGCTTCTATAAATTTACTGAGACCTACTATTACAGCTTTATAGTTACCTTATGATTTGTAACCTTTAACTTTGCCAGAAACAATTATAGAAATATTATATGATGGATGTTAATACATAGGACTGTATTAATGTAGGATGGGTATTAATACATAGCAAACACAAGGAAGGGTAGCCTGCTCATGAAAATAGTGGAGTTCAGATGTTAGAGGTAGGCCTTTTCAAATTTACGTGATAAAGAGGAATTCCCCTAACAACTTGCTTTCACCAAATCATTTTCAGTAAGTTAGAAATTATACAGACATTTTATTTTAAAATGAAGGAATGAAATAAATATATAGCCATTTTTATTTTTATCCATATACATAAATATCTTTACATATATACATATACATACTCGTCATATCAATTCACTGAAAATTGTATAAAAAACACTTAAGAGATTATGAGAATTATATATATCCCCAAATGGTATAGTCAAGGTGATCAGATTCCACAATGCTGACAATCATGAGTGGTGTCAAAGCTGCTTTTTTGTCCTTAAACTTCCAATTTTGTTGAAGCTAGTGGGAAATACCTGAGAAAGAAAAGTGGAAGCAGAATGAGTTGGGATATTTATTTCCCCTGCTTCCTCTTTGCTTCAACTTTTCGAGTGCCTCTATCAAAGGAAACACCTTATCTCAGACATTTCTTAGCATCAGGCTATCCTATCTAGTTTCCAGGATCTTTTCCCTTCCATCGTCCCTTCAGCGTAAATTGTTATAGCTTCCTGTTGCTTCTAGCCCTGAGGTCTTGAAGTATTTTTTTGTTGTTTTTCTCAAACCTAATTATACCTTTTAAATACATTTTTATTAAACTCCTTCTTCACATTACTTACTTTGAGCAGATTACTCTTTCTTGGCCTCTGAATAATACATGTGGCAATTGTGGAGGAGAAGAGATGTGTATTTGGTAATAAAGAAGACAAGATCTATTGATGGTCTAGAATTGGAGGATGAGAAAAAGAGAGGTATCAACGGTGGCTTCTGAATGGTTACTGGTTTGACCAATAGGTAGATGGAGGTACCCTTTGTAAGAGACAGGGAGAGTAGAGGATAAACCAGGTAGGATTGAGCAGGTCAAGCCTTCAGTATGAGCCATGTTGAGTAGAACTGTTGAGTAGACAGTTTGAAATTAGTCAAGAACTTAGAAGAGAAGACTAAAATGTCATACATTTGTTGAGATGAGTGCATCAATGTTATGTCAATGGCATGCAGCAATGAGAAAGACAAAGGTCTTGGTCCCCATGAAAGTTAGAATATGCTGGGAAGAAGATTTGAAAGAAATGATAAACTGTAAGATTGAATTAATGCTACACATAAAAAGGTATGGGAAAGCATAAGACAAGGTAATGAGAAGACAATCTATTTCGAAGGGCAAAACAAATGGCAACACAAATTATGTCCCAGTGGAGACATGTTGAGCAGGCAAAAAGATAGAGGAAAAAAGTTCCAGGCAATTGAAATGGTATTTGTTTTAAATCTCTGTGGAAAGAAGAAAATTCCTTCATTTGAGAAACTAAAGAGTGACCAGCATGGCTGGAGAATAGAAATCAGAAGAGGAAGTGGCTTAAGATCAAGTTGTGGGTCATGCTAAAGATGGATCTGTTAGGTTCTGACTGTTAGGATGCTACTTGCTACTTAGAAATTTTACAGCTTAACTCTAATCAAATCCTAAAAGGACCTCAACTTTTATGAGAGATTCATCCATTATTAGATATTAGGTCTTATACATCCATATCAGTCAAAATTGAGATAATGTTGTTCAAATGATTTTGCAGCCAGACCAATTGACATCTATTCTGTGATAAAGCACTATTAGAAATGGAAAGGTGTTGATGGAAAAGAAAGTGTATTTGATGTATTAAATCACGAGAAAACAAATCAATACAAGTCTATTATTTATGTAATGTCCTTATGCCTTGAGTGGATCTTTGTAAACTGAAAATCATTTGTGATTTTTTCTCCTATGTAGCCTTGCACTGGTTTATATTATTAGATGTTCAAACCAAACCTATCACATAGCAATTCTAGGAAATAAAACTTAAGGTTACTTAAGGCTTATTTTGGAAACCTTCACTAGGATTTTACCATTAAATTTAATTATCCAGGTCTCTTAGCAAAGACTTGTGTTTTCATTGACTTAGAGGAAATACATTTATAGCTAAATCCCACATTGCTAGTGGTCACTAATTCTGGTCTACATAACAAATACACATGAGAAAATTATATTTCTATTCAAGGATTATGCATTTCTTCCTCAAATGAAGAAAAAAATGTTAAGAACATTTTCAAACAATGAACTCATGTAGTGCTCCTATATGCCAAGCACTGTTCGAAACTCTTTATATATATTAACTTATTTAATCCTTGTAACCATCCTCTGAAGGAGATACTATTATTATAACCATTTCAAAGATGAGAAAACCAAATCACAGATGGTTACTGAACTTGTCTAAAAATGCACAGCAGTAAGTCGTAGACTGGAATTTAATTAGACAGTCTTGTTTTAGAATTCACAATCTCAGCTCTCACTGATTGGTACTTTTTTTTATGCAAAAAGATCCATTTAGAGGCATGTAAACACTCATATTGTTGAGTAGGTCCCTAAAAATGATTCGGTCACATTTTCATCTATAATCTTTTCTTGTGTGACAACATAAAATTTAAAAAAAATATGCATATTACAGAAACTCGTAAAACTGGTCAGTATTTCTTATAAGTAGGAATATGTCACTGTAGTGAGATAAAGTCATATTCAAATCACTTTTTCTATTTAAACACTTACAGAATCAAATTGAGTAGTGATTTTCATGTAGTTGCTTGTTTGACCTAAACATTAGTTGATGAAATCAAATGTAAACTTGACTCTTACTAAAGTGGATTCAGCTATCCTTTCAATGATGCAGAAAAAGCTGAAAAAGAAAAAAAAATCTTCCTATCTAAAATCTCCACACATTTTTCAAATGTTGGAATCAAACAGTAACTGAGTTTAATGAACATTTAAGAATATTTGGCTGCTGTTTTTTGAAAGAATAAAATTTCAGTAATCATCTGGAGTTACTTCTCAATCTTAAAATGTTTGTGAATACCATGATGAACGTAAATTTCATTTTGTGAGACTTTTATTCAGACTGTCAAGGTGATTTGTTTTGAGAAGGATCTAAGCATATTCAGGCCACCCACCATTTTAATAACTCTGATCATTCTGTGTAGCATTAAGTTGCTGCAACCAATTTGGACAGTCCCCTTATATATAACTATACAATTTATTAAAAGTTGATCTGAAAGAAAATATTTATCACTGTTACAGATAATGAAAAAACGTCAAGCAAACATAGATTTCAAACATCCCATAATACAATCACACACTTATAGTTATATATTTCCAGGTAGGATTCAATGTATAGAAATTTTTTAAATACTGTTGTCACCCTTAATAGTACCCATTTTATAGATTTATTTATTTTTGCTGTAAATATAAATGTAATATCTACTGAGAAAAATGACTCCACTGTTAAGGATGTCTTTTGTGAAAGTTTTTTTCATTTGTATTTTCTTTTCTGTGAGATATTTGGGTGTTTAGAATTTAATTCTAGGATGAAGTGTCAAATGTAGGGGTGCTGGCTACATAAATACTAACTCTCTATCCCCAAATCAATTTCGAAGAGCAACTCAGGTGAGAGTAAATAAATAAATAAAAGGTTTGGTTAATTCTGGACATTTGCTTGGTACCATATTATTCAAAACTCCTTCCATTTAACAACAAAATTTACATTGACATATGAATGATGTATAATGCAGTATAATTACTTACGGGGTCTTTGAAACAAGAAGCCCCTTTTTTTCCAAGTGATTTAACTTTGAAAAGGAATTTCTTCACATGCCCAACAAATACTATTAAAGGCATTTTATGAGGCTTTTTTTTCTGCATATTTTTACACATGGACAGACTATTGTGTGTTCTAAAACCTGTATTTACATGACACACTTTTATGGTCCAATGGGCAAACACTACTTAGTCCTAAAATAACATCACAGTAATGACTACAGTCAAGACAGCAAGAACACTCCACCATTATTATCCATATCAGACTGCACCAGATGGGGTATCTGTGGTAGAGTGCTGAGAGTGGAGAACATGGAACAACTGTTCCTGGTATATTTGTGTGCTCTTAGGCACAGCAATATTACACTCAAAATAGATAGCACATAAACTGTTTCATTGTGAAGAAATGTTTTGCATCATATGTATATATATGTATATATACATTTTTTTAAAATATGAATTTAGTAGACAAATAAGTTAAACAAAGATATGGAGATTAGTTACATTAAATGGGATTTAGCCAGATTTCACTGGATACAAAGCAGGATTTCTTGGCCTCAGTAATATTGATCTTTCTATGGTGGATCATTCTTTGTTGTGGGGCTGTCCTGTGCATTGTAGAATATTTTGCTGCATTGGAGGCTCTACTGATAACAAGTTAGTACCTGCCCCTCAGAGTTGTGAGAAGAGAAAAATGCCTCCCAAATGGGAATTACTGATATAAAGGAATGAAGTCTTGAAAGTACACATACTCTTTGAACCAACCAAATAATATTATTTGTCTTTATCTATATATCATTTTTTATTAGCTTTCAGATACAAGGTATGTATTTTTTTCTCATCTGTTTCATTTATGTTTGTTTTAATTTGCTGGCACAGCTACAGTGGATAAGCATATTGCATCTACAATATTATTTTATACAGCTATGTAGACAGCAAGAAAATAAGATGGGAAAAATTAAGGGTTAAATAATATTAAAATAAGGAGAGACACCTTTAAGACAAAGACCTTAAGTACTTGTTAAGGAGGGGAATAGCCTCCTGCAGGTCCCCATTAGGTCATGGGCTCCTGTGGGCCTGCAGCTTTGAGATAATTCTTGCCTGGTGTTAAAGAAAAAGTATCTCAACTAACGAATACTTCATGACAAAGGCTGCTTTCTCCTGGTATCAGTGTTTTCTTAAGTTACTATTCTCATCTTACGCTTTTGGAATAAAGAGGCTGGTCCAGGAAATAGGGTAGTTGGAAGGAAGAAAGGGACAAGATTATTTACCACATCACTGGTTATAAACATGAGTTCAATTGCAATAAAAAACAGAAAAGTCAGAATCCCTGCTTCTTTATCTTTGTGAGTGTCCACTAGTGGGTCTAATTATCATGCTAAGACTGTCAATACTGTCATTAGGTGTAGTCGGGGATTCATCATTTTAGTTAATCAAAAATTCTGCTTAGCAGAGAGTAACCATAAATATATGAATTATCAATTTTCAAATTAGTAGAATATAATAAAAGTCTGCTTATTACTACATTTTTCTCATACTATTTAATCTTTTTTCTTTGATAATTCAAAAGGGATTTCAGGATATTTTGTTTGCTTTAGGGTTATCACTATAAAGCTAAGTTATTATTTCGTAGCTATGAAGAAGTGTCTTCTGATAAGGATTCTGGCTAATATAATGCCAAGAAAAATGGCTTTCAAAATCCCATACTGGCAATGAAATATTGATAAGCATTAAACAAGTACAATGACAAAAATAATAGTGTATGTTATTCTGTACTTTGCATAGTATGTAATGTTATAAATATTCAACAAACATTTTAAAAGATCAAACTTTCATTTTTCTATAAGTTCCTAGCACTATGTGTAAGTTGCTTTGCTAAATATTACGTAGCAAATAAAGAAGAAAATATGAGACTATTGATATTTCAGAAAATGTGTGCTTCACACTGGTAATTATGATTTTAATATTGCACTAATTTTCTGCTTATATGCATTTTTTCTTAAGCAAAAACACTTAATGTGCCAAATATCCATTTGTCAAAGTATATTTCTCCTGTCTTCAATAATTTAAAAAAATTTGACCTATTCATGTAACTTTATTAAGTCTTTTCTGAAACTATAGTGTAAAAACACAAAGCAAAGTATTGATAGGTTAAGAAAGAGAATGAATGAATGAACAATTACATCAATGCCCCCCAAAAATACATGCTCCTAAGAAATAGAGATATTGAATAGGCATGGTAAATTTCTAAATTTACTTTAATTTTAATGCATTTTTCTTTGTAATTCTCAAAACTTTTGATACATAGAGAACAAAAGAAGAATCATCCTGTAGTTAATTTTTATAATTTCATCAACTAGTAGCAGAGGATTCGTTGCTTGGTGGATAAAGTGTTAGCTTTGTATTCTAAAGGACAACTTCAAATCCTGTTAAGGTTATATTTTTATTAAAATTTCCATTAATTTTTCCATCAATGTGATTATAGATTAATATTAATTAATTCTTACAATTTTTTGAAGAAATAAATGGAACCATATCTGATTCAAAGTTAAACAAGACACAGCATTCACACTTTCTTGGTAACCCTTTCCTGGGGTGCAGAATTCTTTGGGGAGCAGGGGAATAAGATATCTTTAATGGCACTTTATTGAACTCAGCAATTTAAATGGCCTACCCTGATTTTTGAAGATATCAAATTACCATATGGATGATGTCTTTTTCATCAAATCTAGCTCTTACTGTTTACCAAGAAAATGACAAAGGTAATTTTTAATGTTGGATGTAGTACTTATGTGATGAGTATCTGATATTAATGAGAGTTCTGGGATGAGATCTCTCTGTGCTAGAAACTGCTACATCGACCAACAGATTAATATTATAGAAACTGACCACAGAAACCGCTGACATTGCTTCTTTGGAGTTTTAATACACTATTATAGAAAATAAAAAATATATCCCAGGAAGAGTATAAGCTTCATCCTCCTTAGAGAATTCTGGGATATTAAAGTGAGCCAAAAGGTATCCCATTTGTGTAACACTTTAAAACTCCTAGGAGAGACAGGACTGACAGATTTGCTATCTATGGGTCTGGCACTGTATCATCGAGAACAATCCTCTACAGAAAGCTGTGTGACCAATAATTATTACAAACTTCAGGGATGGAATGTTATTCAAAGTAGGTTGCAAATTTGACCGGGCCCGGAGCCTCCCACCTGTAATTCCAACACTTTGGGAGACTGAGACAGGCAGATCACTTGAGCTGAGGAGTTCAAGACCAGGCTGGGCAATATGGCAAAACCCCATCTCTACAAAAAATTGCCAGGCTTGATGGTGCATGCCTGTGATCCCAGCTACTTGGTAGGCTGAAGTGGGAGGATTCCTTGGGTTCAAGACGTCCAGGCTACAGTAAGTAGTGATCCTTCCACTGCACTCCAGACCAGGTGACAGAGCAAGACCCTTTCTCAAATAAGTTTAAAAACAAAAAAAAAAAAAACAAAAAAAGCAGGTTGCAATCTTATCCTAACACCCTTAAGTTTTAGTAATTAGTTTGAATGTCACATTCTCTGAAGTACTTTGGGTTCTAATAAAATTCATGTTCAACCCTATCATCATCATCTAACACTGATGGAAGATTCTCAGCACTCTAGGATTTAGACAGGGATCCAGAGCCTTTGTTTGGAAGCATGGCATTGATATTAAAATTTAGAGAAGTGTAGTAACCAATATTTCTCTACATCTTGCTTGCTTGTTTTTTTTTTGTCTCCTGTAATGTTTATGTGAAGAGAGATTTTTAATTACTTTAGAAAAAATGAATACTGTAGAAATATATAAAAATATAATCCTGAATATGACAGATCAAAGAAAAACTGTCAAAGCCCCAAACACTAAAATCCATGAGGCCAAATATTTCATGGTATATATTGAGATGTTTTCACAGTGAGAAAGCTATTAGACTATTATTTTTAGCAGTAAGATTAGGAGTTAACATATATTGGACATTTTATTTGTACCACACACTGCCAAGAGCTTTGAATCTCACTGAATCTTCACAGCCACCCTATCAGGAAAGCATTTTTAGTTTTCCCATTATAAAAGGAAGTCAACTGAGGTTTAAAGAGATTAATTATCAAAGACCAAATAGCAAACAACAGAACAAGGCAAGGATAGCTGAAAAATGACCGCATAGAAACTCCTCAAAGTAACAATTTGGTTGGAAATTGCATTGAAAGTAGTATTTTCAGAGAAGCACAAAAAAAATGAGACTGTATTAATTGTCTATGTCATAAATGAGGAGAAAAGGTGCAGAGTTCCCTCTTAATGCTGTTTTGTGGCTGGGATTATTGCATTAAGAATAAAATGTCCTGGTAACCCATAGATTGACATTCCCATTCAAAAGGGTGGAAAAAAAGATTGCCATGTCCAAATCTTCCCCTCAAAACACATGCAATCCATATGGGGCTTGGGAGATCCAGCGCCAAGGTTCAGCACTTTTTCTCTAAGATTGGATTTCATTCTGCTAACAGCGTGTTGGCTGAATGCCCACTAGCAAGCAATTAAGACTTTGTGCTTGCCTGCATTTTAGTAGCTCTCCTTATGAAACATGCAGCCACATGGGAGCAGAAGCTTTGCCAGCATGGGTCACGGTCTGGAAGCAGCATCAGGAGAGCTTCTATGCTTTCAGGACTCACAGTCTTCTGGGAAGTTGAGGAGAGGATGGATGATTGATTGGCTGTGCCTGTGAAAGAAGATCAAGGAGGGAATCTGAGAAATGGAAACTGTAGTAAGATATCAAAAGTAGAGTTAGGGGAAGAAAGCCAAATGCTATTGTGGAACTTACAAAAAAAGCGATAAAACAATTTCAGAAAATTAAGAAGGAATTGGATTAAATAAAAAGGGGACAAAAACAGAACTCTTGATGAGAGTTTCTTAAAACTAAACTTGAATGATGTCCTCATTAATAATTTTTTATAAATGTCACTCATGTGTTGAGTACCTAACATGCTCCAGGTACTGTGCTAAGGGCTGGGGATGTAAAGATGAGTGAGACATCTTCATGTGAGGAAGGGTAAGAGGAGCAGCAGAGCTCCCAGGCTTGTCAGACTCACTGCTGCACATACTGCTTCTGTCTCCCAGCTGCACTTCATTTTATGTCTGGAAAACATCATGACTAAGCTGGACCCAAGGTATGGTATCTTAAAAAATTAGGAAGCTTTATGTAAAAATAAAATCAACTCCTTGGAAAGAAGTAAGCCTTTCACATCTGAAAATCAAATAGGGCACATCAGTGGTTTCAAATCTGATTGATTATTCAAGACCTCCTGGGCATGATATTACAGTACAGATTTCTGCTCCCCACTCCTGGAAATTCTAATTCGATAGATCTAACCAGATATATTCTCATAAAATAAGCATTGCCCTGAACAATTCTGAAAAGAACTGAAATCTCAAAAACAGTATTTTCTGCTTCACAATAGATTCTGTTAGGTTAAAATTAAATGAAGAACTACTGTCTTATCAGCTATAACTTGCATATAATCTAGAAAAATTCAAATGAATAGAAGATGCTATTTAAATTATTAATAGAGCCCCTTGAACAAGCAATCTCAATGGTGTATATGAAAGCAAACTTATGCACATTATTTTCTGTTACATTAACTGGAGCATGAAGGTATATAATTAGTAATTCATATATTTTACTATTTGGAAAATTGAGCATAAATCAGGTTTATATTGAGCACTTGTCTCATCAGTGACTTGATGTCTTTACCTTAAGGACCTTTGGATGCCATGCAAAAATTGCAATTTTATGTACACTATGATCTGGATCAAAATATTTCTCAGATATTTTGAATATACTCAAAGTTCTGAGTAATAAAAATTTTGGGGTTGAAAGCATTATTTTTTAGTAATATAAACCTCTATACAAATAAAATGTTATGCAGATATCTAATGTATCAAAAAAGTGGACCTTTAGACAATAGCAGGGGTGGGGTCCCAGTGCTGCCTCTTTGGCCACTGTGTTAGCCACAGGAGCTCCTAAACCCGCTCTGCAGAACTCTGGCATTCCACACTGTACAGAGGGATAACAAAGAGTGCCCCATTTTTAACTTTTTTCCAAGAAAATCTCCACAATTCGAGCGTTATAATGATTCCCTATAGATATGTGAGATTAGTCTCTAACTGGCTATCCATTTGTTAAATACCCCAGTGCCTTAGGCCAGTTAAATGTACACTTGGCTAAATCTGGCCCTCTGGGTCACTCTGTTGGTGCACTCCAAGTGAGGTAAAATATCACAAGCTTATTTGTCAAACTTAACTACCTTCAAACCTCTAATCTCCATTCCGATCAGGTTAGGAGTTTGCAAAGTTGCTCTAACTTCTTCAGGCCTATTCAGAGCTTATTCCTTTTATGCCTCTACACTAAATTTACTTCTTATGATTCAAAAGAATTAACAATGGGCTTCGATTAACAAGAAATTGCTAAGACTTATTCCATGGAACTGAAGAGAGTATCTTATTAAATTCCTGTTTTCTCACATGTGTTGGCCACGCCTTAGTTTACAATAATTTTCTATGGTCTTCAGATATGTTTATTTATTAACAATCACAGAAGGTAAGTTTTGTTACAAATCATTGCATTTCAACATGCCCTGAAAAGTTACACACCTCCACATAGATGAACCTCTAGGTTGGCAAAGAGAAAGAATAAGACCCTCTAAGTAAAGTATATTGTGTGTATAAGGAATGCATGTGTGTGCCTGTGTGTGCATGTGTGTGTGCTTGTGTGTGCATGTGTGTGTGCACGTGTGTGCGTGTGTGTGTGTGCATGCTCACATGCATTCACCAAGGACTACAAGGGAATAACAATAACAACAAGAAAGATGAAGACCTCAGAGCTGGAGTTTCCATCTTATTTTTGAGATTAATTTTTAAGCCAGTATAACAAATGAAAGACTTGTTTAACTCACACAGCTTACTACATGTTATTTCCAAATGATTTAGTACAGTGGCACGTGGTCCATATATAGTTTTTGTATAATAACCAGATTTTTCTAAAACATAAGTGCCATATAAGTATATGTAACTGAGGTATTTATATTTTTACCAGGAAGTATATCATCACCTGTTTAGACAAATATTTCAATATTGAGAGAAAAATTTCTCCAAATTCTTCATTATTAGTGCCCTTCACAGGGATTTTTGCAAGCACCTAGGGCAGAGAACCCAATGTTTTATTTTGGCAAGGAAAGGTTTGTAGAAATATTTGCGATATTTTGTGCTAATCCCTCCGCTAGTCACTTTGGTGTGGCAAATATTTGTTTTAGCAGACTTTACTACAGTAACAAAGTACATCAATCTGTTGTTTTAACCTTTTGAAAATAACCCTGTGTCTTCTTGAAGGAAATACAGAGTCATTGATGAAAGCTTTTAAGTTTTCAACTTCTTTGCAATAAGGTGCCTGGGAGAGAAATTGGTGTGTTATCTTAAGGGAATAGATTAAAGGGAATTGAGTGCATCTCTGCTTACTTTCTTGGCTCATAGCTTTATGGATATGAGGGACCTAAAAAGTAAATGGTGGTCAAAAAGAACAAACACATTTATTAGAGCAGTTAGAAAAGACTGGATTGATATTTGCCAAGTTTCTTCTCAATAACATGTTTGGCAGCTACCAAATGACATGGCCTGCCCAGAGTTGATTTTGACGAAGCCTCTGGGATGTGTTAAAAAGTAAACCAGAGCAAATCACGTACTGGAAAGCATAACTCAATCAAGGAAAAATGTATGATTAAGGGTGACATGGGCAAGGAAAGCCTTGCCAGAGCTCAGGGTAAATATTTGTATCAGTTTGAAGAGAAAGCTTCGTGACGCTGATGTCAACCAGCTGGAATTTTCATTGTTTATAAACTTTTGTTGTTAGAACTGAATTCTGGCAGAAAAGGTACCAAAGAAAGAGTAGTTTCCCAGCATGAAAGTTTGAATTGTGATAAGGCAGCTTGACCAGAAACAAATGCAACCATGCAAAGTTTCAGGCACTTTTCCCTTCCAGAATTCTTCTGCCAAGAAGCAACCTTCTTACCTTAAATCTTACTTTGACAAAAGTTATCAGGAGTAGTTAAAAGAGAAGTTTTTGGTTTGCTCTGTTTTATAAGCACTTATGGCATCATTTTCCTTAGATAAACATAAAATGGAAAAGAATATAAATGAATTTTTGTTAATTTTTCATACAAAAGAATATGGTTGTGGCTCATGCCTGTAATGCCAGCACTTTGGGAGGCCGAGGCCGGCAGATCACAAGGTCAGGAGTTCCAGACCAGCCTGAGCAATATGGTGAAACTTCATCTTGACTAAAAATACAAAAATTAGCCAGGCATGGTGGCACACTCCTGTGATCCCAGCTACTCAGGAGGCTGAGGTAGGAGAATCACTCGAACTTGGGAGGCAGAGGTTGCAGTGAGTTGGGTTCATGCCACTGCACTCCAGCCTGTGCAACCAAAGAAACTCCATCTCATAAAAAAAAAAAGAATATTGCCAAATGAAGTAGATTTTTAATTATTGAAAATACACACTTGGGATTAAACCAACTTTGTGAGTAGTGTCTATTAACTTTATGATGCTGAGCTATTTATTTTTTACCTCATGGTAGATTATGGTATAATTTTAAATTAAAAGGTTTAGCAATTAAAAGGATTTGGGCACTTGATTTAACTCACCAACTATTTCTGTTCAGATTTCAAAAAAGTCTGTATTTTCTCTCTAAGCTGTGTTTTTTTTTTATTTTTTGTACTTTTCAGAACTTTGGAAGTAGCCGAAAGTTATAAATCAAACAATGTACAAGGACATAGGTTTGTATAAAAATTTACAATTGTTCAGAACAAATAACTCAACTTTCAGCCAGAGAAAGAGAGATTGTTGGAAACTGACTCCTGACACTGAGTCATTCTCTCAGAAACAAAAGCACATAGATGGTGCTCTATTGGCAAAGAAAGACACACTGGGCTTTTCCATTTCATAGATGGCCTTCTAGCAAAAACTGCAGCATAGATACTCTCCTAAAAGTACCCCTTGTTTTTCTCTCAGACTAGCCTGGAAGTTTCAATCTGATCTACTTTTGATGAAGGTTGTGTAGTGAGATTCACTGAACAGGAAATGCAGATAACTCGAAATTCCTATCAAGTTATTCATTCTTTTAATAATTTTATGTTTTACATAAACTTCAATCTGATTGTCCTAAGACATAGCACAATAAGAATTACATTGATATGTTGTTTCTTTTGAGAATCCTGAATTACCTCTCTACAGAAAAAAGAGCTAACTCAGAGAAGACCCTCCATTTGTGCACCGCAACATAGAATGAACTGAAGACTAGCCCTGGCAGTGCAGAAACTAGAGGCATCATGAATGTAGCCACATTACCCAGATGCACTAAGAATAGAAACCAAGCCCCTGCTGGCGTAATTAAGAAATCTTCTCTTCCAGTCCTGGGCTTTAGAGACCTGGATCGCTAACTAATTCCAATTTAGAATGCTCTTTTGATATGGGTTTTTGTAAACTAAGAAGTGAACTGAACATGAAAACTACATTATAAGTTTCTGAGCTAGCATGTCCCACTTACGTAGTAGTCTCTGGCTTACACTAGCCGGGGAAAAAGCCTTCAGAGTGTGGCTATTTCTGGGACATCACAACAATGGTGTATTTTCAAAACCAAAGAAGTGCCAATGACTTCCACTGGAGTGTGCACATTTCTGTTGCATTGTGGTACACTCACAGCCTTGGAGCTCAAAGGAATGCACAAAAACCAAACACCATACAAAGAGCTAGAAAGCCTATCCCAGGAGGGAGTTCTGGACTCAGACAGTTATGCTTTAGTTATAGTAAGTCATGCAAAGATACAAGGGTGACCAATCTGTCACTGAGTTACTTCTTTTTTATCCCTTTCCTACCTCTCAATGACAGGACATTCTCTAGGTCATTCTATGTTGTAGATTGGGACCCTCGGGCATTATATTTTAATTAAATGGTCAGATTACTAATGCATGGAAATCAGTCACTGCAAATGTTGAGCTAACCATTTTTCATACATAATGTGTCCATATCAACATTATAACAGCCATCTACTAAAGATTGACATGGTCACTTTAAAAGAAGAAGCCTTGATAAATACTTAAGTTAAAGATTCTTGGGATCATATTAAGGGAATAAGAGGTCAAGTCTCATTGCTGATTTATTTCCCCTGCTGTGTGGTGACTAAGAAACCACTCAGCCCCTCTGTTTGTAGTTCATTTTTAAGTTTCAGAACACAAAATATTTATTCTTGTATTTATGGTACACTAGCATGCACTCAGTATTTTGTTAGAAAGGTAGGAAATTCAGAATATTTTATTAAAAGCAGGTGCTATAGCCTAATGCCAAATGTCTTCCTAACCTAATCTCTCTCTCTTTTTTTTTTTTTTGGCGGCACCAATCCTGTATCTTTTGGGAATTCTCCACCCCTCACTGCAACCTTATGTTACTGCAGAAGATACCAAGTTAATACATTTTTAACCTCTTGCCTAGCCATATTCGATTGGTCCAAGTTTAAGAAAGTGGAGTCCTTCCTAAAAATTTGAAGTAAGAATGAAACTTCATAGTTCGGTTTGGATCCACTCTTGAATGAATCAGGTGCAAACAAACCTAGAGCCTGTTGGAAGCCTTGTACCTCACTGTATACTGAGATGAGACCAAAGTCAGACAACAGCAATAGGAAAGAATGGCATAGGGAGGAGAGCTGAATACAAAATAGTTTGCTTTTTGTGTCCCTGCTACCAGCCGACCTTTGCCTATCTATAGTCTTCTCCATGAGATATTACAATAAAGATTTATTTTTATTTGTATTTATATTTATTTATTTTGAAACAGAGTCTCACTCTGTTGCCCAGGCTAGAGTGCAGTGGCACGATCTTGGCTCACTGCAACCTCTGCCACCCAGGTTCAAGCGATTCTCCTGCTTCAGCCTCCCAAGTAGTTAGGACTACAGGTGTGTGCCACCATGCCTGGCTAATTTATTTTTTTGAGAAGGAGTCTCACTTGCCCAGGAGGGAGTGCAATGGCGCACTCTTGGCTCACTGCAACCTCCTCCTCCCAGATTCAAATGATTCTACTGCCTCAGCCTCCCAAATAGCTGGGATTACAGGCATGCGTCACTATACCTAGGTAATTTTTGTATTTTTAGAAGAGACGGGGTTTCACCATGTTGGTCAGGCTAGTCTCCAACTCCTGAACTTGTGATCCACCTGCCCCAGCCTCCCAAAGTGCTGGGATTATAGGCATGAGCCACCGTACCCAGCTGAATTTTTGTATTTTTAGTAGAGATGGGGTTTCACCTTATTGATCAGGCTGGTCTTGAACTCCTGACCTCTTAATCTGCCCACCTCAGCCTCTCAAAGTGCTGGGATTACACGCATGAGCCACTGTGCCCAGGCACAATAAAGATTTTTTTTTAGAAAACTCTTTTTGTAACATATTTTATACACCTACTATGTACCCACAAAAATGTTTAACACACACACGCATATATATATATATATAACATATAGATATAATATATATATATTTAAGTGAATTGTTATATATATCTAAGTGAAGTGTTTATATATGTGTGTGTACATATATATACTTCACTTAAATTAGCTAATTTGGGTTTCTTACCTCCTACAGCTATGGCCCTTAAGGAAATGATCAAGGTATTTATTGAATGACTATTGTGTACAAAGCTGATTACATTCATTATCTCATGTAATCCCTTTAGCAATCCTATAACTTTAAGTAGCCTTATTTCCATTTTAAAGATGAAGAAACTAAGTATCAGAGAAGTTAAATAACTTATTCAAGGTCACACATTTAGTCACATCAGAATGAGTCCAAACTCTATCCTCTTGCGCAGCTTGCAAACATTCCTTGTTAATCTTGAGAATGAAAATTTCTCCTGCATTAAATAATTAGAGAATATGATAAAGTTCTGAATATTGTAAGCAGTGATACGATTACAAATAGAGGAATGTTACCTCAGGATGGAGTACCAAGGAAAAGTGTCACAGACAGAACTCTCTCAGTTGCAAATAGAAAAAACAAAAATACATCAAATTAGCATACTGACTCAGGAGCTCAAAAATCCAAGGGTCAGTCTTGTGTCTCACACCGCTGGATCTAGAACTTAAAGGAGTTCATCAAGACTCTGTCTCAGTCCCTTGACTACTTGCTTCATCATTGGTTTCACTTTTACGCCTATAAATAGTTGCCTTAAGCATGATCCAAACATTTTCAGGGCATACAAATATACATTTTAGGCTTGTATAAAATAGGGACCTCTGGCCTAAAGTCCTTCCTCTACTCCCTGAATATGAAGCCTAGAAAAGACCCTATTATGGGCCTTGGGAACTGACAAATGTTTGGTAGAAAATTCTAGTGTTTTTGTACCAAGGCAGGGGTATACTTCAGGGGGGGCATGTCTCCTTAGCTCCTTAGGAAAGCAGAGCAAGAGTACCTTCTGGATGGAGACCCTAGTAACCCACATCTAAGAGTAATAGTGGGTGGTAATCAGCAACATCAGACTTAAAGTTTTAAGAATTAATAGAAAGTCCAATAAAAACATAAACAGACAAAAGTTCTAAGAGCAAAGCCATATAATTAAATCCTATTGGCCAGACTTGGGTCCCATGCTCAGCCTTGGCCTAATTATGATTCCCAGAGGATTGGACTATGCCAATTTGCCCTTCCTGGTTTGGAGGACACATCTGGAATCGGGTGTTGGGATCAACACCAAAGAACCCTACAGACAGAAAGTGGTTGACTGGTTATGTTGCTACTTAAAGCCAGGCAATAGACACTGAACTAGAAAAAAGAACACAGCCTGACTACATAAAAGAGTTATAACTTGAGATAGGAAGAACTATTAGAACAAGACTATTACTGATTCTGAGCAGTAACAACAAAATAATAGCTAACATTTATTGAGATTCAGTATGTGATAACCACTTTGCTAAGACACTAAAATATGTCGTTTTATTAACTTAGGAACCCTGAGGCTGGGCATGATGGCTCACACTTGTAATCACAGCACTTTGGGAGGCCGATGCAGGCAGACCACCTGAGGTCAGGAGTTCAAGACCAGCCTGATCAACATGATGTCACCCTGTTTATACTAAAAATACAAGAAAATTAGCTGGGGGTGGTCACAGGCACATGTAATCACAGCTACTTGGGAGGCTGAGGCAAGATAATCACTTGAACCTCAGAGGTGGAGGTTGCTGCAAGCTGAGATTGCACCACTGCACTCCAGCATGGGCAGCAAGAGCAAAACTCTGTCTCAAAAAAAACAAAAAGAACCCTGATATATGTATAAATATGGGTATGTATATATACATATTTCATATGATTATATATATATACATACATCTGTTATATATGTATATATATTATATGCATATATGCATATAATAGATATATGTATATATATTTATATGTATATGTGTGTATATATAATTATATATACATACATATGACATACTTATATATATAATATATATATTATATATACACACACATATATACATATATATTATATGTGTGTGTATATATATATATATATATATATCATTACCTTTATTTTATAAATAAAGTAAGGCTTAAAGAAGTTAAGCAAAGTGCTTTGTATGTAACAAAGGTGGGAGTAGAACTCAGGACTGTGTAACGAGAGCATCTTGTTATTAGCTTCTACAATATACAAAGAATATTTCTTTTCCACACATTCAGTTCTGAACATCTGATGTTATGAAAAAAAATCTGAAAAAAAAAAAAAAAAAAAGGCTTGCAAAAGTGTAATTAAATCATTAATTCTACGCCAAGTCAAAGGTGAACACATGAAGATCTCGGTACAGATCTTTTCCCCATAAGCCTGTTCCTCTGTAAGAGCTATGCCTTTAGTTCAAGATATTAAGTCTGAAAACACTGGAGCCTGAAGTCTCTCCTTGCAGACTCAGAAATTTTTCTGTTTTGCTTTGTTTTTATTTTTATTTTCTTTGTGGTTTTTTGGCTACAAACTGTAATTTTGTTTGCCCAGGGGAGGGATTTGGGTTGAATACAAGAATCAAAGCTTAAAAATTTTACTAAACTCTTTGGCAGAGTTTAGTAATGACTCTCAAAATTTCATGACTCTCAAAATTCAAGGCTGAAAAATGTTTCTTTTTCATTTGTTATTTTTCCTATTTTTACTTTTCTTAACCAATTTTAAATGGTGGTAATCTTAACATCATTGGGTGCCAGTAGTCTCGGCAACTTCTTCTAGGTCCAAAGCCCAGATACAATGACCAAAGCTGACATTTCTGATGCATTCAGGCATTTATGGAGCAATCAACTCGCGTCAAAGTCTCAGGGCTGTGGGAGTTAAAGAAATAAAACCCTTGAAACAGGCAGGAACTCATTTACTGTCCTCAAGAGCCATCATATAACAGAAGAATACCACCTGGAATTTCAGCAGGCAGAGGAAGACATGAGTAGGTGCTCATGACATGTGTTTGATTCATATTCATCCTAGGAAAGATGGTATGGACAATGCTGGTGAACTTTTAACATCTTTGCAATTATGGGGTAATTCTTCTTCTATACTCAATTTTAAGCTCCGCAAAGGCAATTTTGTTACCACTATAGCTTCATTTCCTGACTGGTCTGAGAAATTAAACAAACACGGAATAGAAAGCCTAGAAGTGGAGAGAGTGCTTCTTCAAAACATGTTCAAGCACTCCTCAGATCTCCATGCTAGGAGAAATTTGTGAAGAGGCTGAGGTATAAGCCTCCATCCAACACCAGGATTCTAGGATTCTCAGAATAATAAAATTGGTTACTAGTCGGATTCCTCTAAGAAAAGGCAGAAAATGAATGGCACCCAAAGAACCACTGGCTCAGGCTGGCAGTGTGATAGTGCCATAGACTAGGACCCTTCGGAAAAGCAGCACAACTGTCCACTGCCATCAGAGTGAGGAGTGGAGCTTGATGGCTTAGATGAAGGGTCAGATCACTGGGACCAAGTCCTTCCATCAGCCATAGTACTTTTTCATATTTCCAGCAAAAATCTAGAAGACTGTGCTTCCTAAACCAAATAGGAGAATGCAAAGGTAAAAAGCAGGCAAATAGTCTTGAAAACGAAATGAAAACACAAAAATGAAAATAAAACCAAGTAAACAAAAATCCAGGATATCTAAAAGAGGACTAAAAGTAGAGCTGGAAGTAGTAAATCAGAAGCAAATGGAAACAGAGTGCTGTGTTTCCCATTACTCTAACTGAACTCTCTAGTTAAAACTTCTCATCCAGTATCTTAGCAATGTGGTAGTACCTGTAATTGGTTTATTACTGAAAATCAATGCTGTTAAAAACCCACTTGTCTGAAAAGGAAATCTAAATATAAGACTAATAGAAATGGGTCTTTATATAATTGTATTTCTTAATTGATGATAAATATGTAATTCTTTATTGGGAAGCAGCTTCACTTGCCTCTTGGCAAGGGGTGTTGGTTCCCCTGGAGAGACAGAGCCAAGCTTGTGTAGGTTGCAGCCCCGGGCCCAGGGACTGACAGGCAGCTATGTGAAAGGCCTCAGATTCTTTTGGGATCACCCTAGTCCCCATCCCAGCTCCTCCCTGACTTTAACCACAGCTCCTGGGCAAGTGCCAATCAGCATATAGAGACTGGCCTCTGGCTATAGCAGGTTACAGGAACTGCCAGTGTAGTGCATTGTCCTTGACTTTCCACAGTCCTTTCTCCTCTGTCTCCATCCTTTTGCAGCAAGCATTTATCCACTTGTAAACAAACAAACAAACAAACAAAAAGAAACAAAGCAGTAATTATTGTTTCAAACATTTTACTAATGTAAGTTCTGCAAACATCTGCTTTCTTTCTAAACTTTGTCACCACAGGTTTGGGGTCCAGCAAGCATTATTTTAAAAGGGCCATGATTATCTGGTAGTAGAAACTGAAAAAAAAGCAGCAGCAGCTCCTAAGTCAGATCTTTTAAATCAGTCTTCTCAGAACGCATACATTTGGAGAATTTGAAACTTGGTCCTCTGAGGCCTGTTACTTCTCCCTAGATCTTACCTTTAAATGGCTGAAGATACAATGCCTCAGAGACTTAGGGTGAGTAGGGATAGATTAGCTAGGTCCCAGAGTAATCGGAAAGGCAAAATAGCTTTGTAGCTCTGTCTGTCTCTGCATTATCCCCAGAAGAGGCAGCTGAAGCAAAGTGTGGTCCCTGTGTCTGCACATGGCAGAAACTGGGCTGCCTCACATTTAAGGCCTAAGTTAGCCAACTTGTCAATGAATGCCATTAGTGCATACGGGCCACAGGCACTCAGGGATGGAGTGGCGGGCAAGCTCAGATCAGCTCTGGAAGAGCAGGCGTCGGCTGGTAACAACTTTCAGTCATTACTGACCTGGGCTCTATTCAAACCAGTGACCTAGAAATGAAGGGCTCCAAATCCCATTACTAATTCCCCGAGCCATCAAGTCTCCCCTATGGCCTGGATCTTGTCCTGAAACCCAGGTCTCCTGTTGAAATAGCATTAGACAGCAGCCACTGCGATGGCAGGCAAGGTTTTTAAAATAAAAGGAGGGGAGGGAATGTGCACATACAGACTTGGCTTTAATTATTACTTTAAAGTTTTTTCAGCTCCTTTAAACCTAAAAACCTGAAACTTCTTTAAAGTCACATGCTTGCCAACCAGCACAAAAATGGTGTTCAAACAAGCACAGCTTTTTATTTTGTTTGAATAGCGAAAATACACATGCCCCCTCCCAAATCAAGGAATAATGAGAGGAAACTAAATGAGAGGAAGTTGTTGAAAAGGAAAGAAAGAGATTAAATTAGTATTGCGAGGACAAGAATATTTACTGCCAAAATAAGAAAAGGAGCTAAATGAAAGCACCCTTGAACTGCGTTCCCCCTCACTTCTTATCTCTGTGTCGCTCTTTAAATCCCTCTCATCAAAGAGGGACAATTATTTTTCAGTACAGAAGTAGGATTTTTTGTCAGTTAGGTGAAGCCCATGCAAAGCGAACTGGATTAAAAACTGCATGTAAAGTTCTGTCTCCTGTTTTAAGCCGAAAGCTCCAACTTTACAAACAGTCCTGTAGATGGAGCTGTACTCTGCAATTCTAAGATCACCGCCTCAACAATGAAGCAATTGTTTCCTGTCTCCACTTAGCAATTCCTCCCTCTCTCTTTCGGTTCTTTCTGGTTGCATGTTCTATTTATTTTAATGTATACCTTTGTGTAGAGCCTGTCTCTGAGTGGTTAGATACCCCGTTGATATGTGGCCTTCAAGGGGGAAAAGGGAGTGCAGCCTATTCCCATGACATCCTAAGGCTTTGTAGAGCCAAAAAAACCTTCTCAGGAACACCTAATCCTTGGGCTCTATCCAAGTACCACAATCTCTCTGTACAACTGACATGGGCCACTTGGGACACTTGAGAGTTTTAGGTGTGTCTCTCTGAAGTCAGCCTCAGCCAAGCATGAGGCAAATGTGCCCGACCAAAGAAAATAAATTATGTGGACTCCAATTTTCAGCAGTTATGAAGTATTGAATTACACATGCAAAGAATTCACTTTGGGATTAACCCTTTGGAACCGAAACACAATCTTGTCACAATGCCTGAGAAGGGAGCACGCTCTGTGTAAGGCCTAACTTTCCAAAGACACAGAGGTTGCTGACCAGGAGGCAGAGATGCTCAGTGAAATAAGAATGTAGCTAAATGCAAAGATCTGAAACTGACCTGGGCACAGAGGAAGGTGTATTTGGGGGTTCTGCCCTGTCTCTGGATATGCTTGTCCCGATACACTCTAAGTTTTGATGGCATTGTAAAGTTTAAGGATTCACTGCAAAGGCCACTTCAGCACTTAATGGGAATGCATCTTAGCATAATTCACACAGTCCCGGAGGCTGCTTCTTCATTCAGATTTAGAGAAGTGGTTGAAAGCCCCTGGAACTTGACTGAAATCACAACTACAGAACCCCTGAAACGGCATTCATCCTCCATGACTCAGTGAGCGATAGAAAAGGACATCCTGTCCTGACCCTTTCAAGAATTCCTAGTTCCTCATAACTATCTGAAGCACTAAGCTGTAAGTACACGATGTAGCTGAAATTTAACACATAAACCCTGCAGTAGAAAAACAAAACAAGGCCATTTGTTTTCCCTATAAAACTATTTATTTACCAAATGACCATTGAAAGCAAATCTGCAACAATAACAGGAAAAAAACCAATCCTGAAAAACCTAGGAAAAAAACTCTTTTGGACCAAAGTTAATTTTTATAAAGTAGGTGTCTTGAGTATGCAAAGCAGGATTTCAGGAAACATTCAACCTTGCCCCTCTTCCCCTTGGGTTATTATCGGAAAGTGTGTGATCTACAGGAGGCACACTATTTCAGGACTGGTAAGCTGTGTCTACATACAGATCCCTCACTTATTTTACATGTGTCCTGGAGGAAATATAACTGTACAGTGATATCCCTGAGACACACTGTGGACCTCAACCACTGCCCTCATTTTAAGCAATGAAGAAAATGAGTTGCTCCAAGTTGCACAGATACAACTGGAATCAGCCGGACTTCCATGTAACTTGTTTCTAAAACAACAAATCTCTAATCAGACAAGTGTCTCTATGTCTCAGCTGCCCTTGCCTGTTCAGAGCGATGATAACTATCTTTTCAAATACTTGCTATTTTGAGTAATATGGAATATTGGAGACACATGTACAGATCTGCTAAAATAATTTGAGTGATACGAAATGGGTGCATGTGCGTTACTATGTGAGAAAAAAGAAAGAGAAGCGAATTAGAGGGAGAGATAGAGTAAAAGATGAAGTTTCTGACATCATATGTCGGGTGGAGTAACTAATAAAAGTAATTGCTAAGCACTGTGAAATTAGAGTGCTGTGTAAAGCTAAACCAGGATGAACAAAAATTTGCAAATATCATGAGACTTTTATTTTCAACAGGTGGCATTTTAGAATGCAAACTAGTAGCATGCAAGTAAAAGCTGGCTGTAAAGGGGAAGAGATGTGGGGATTTACACACTTAGGAAATCGGGGTGACTAGAAAACATTGCTTCAGGTTTGCAGCCTTACAGATCCACTTATTGAGAGAAATGGATGATTAGAAATATGCTTAGAAAATGCTTCTCTTATTTTTAACTGGCAGAGGGTTAACATGGGTTTGTACTTACAAGGTAAGAAAATCTGCTGTGAGAGAAAAAAGCCAACTGACACTGCTTGTGGACAAATATGTGTGAGCCAAAAACAAAAATAAGGCAAGCAGTAAAACTATATGAAAGCCCACCCATTGCCTCTATCACAATATTCTTACCAAATCGCCTTGCCTGTATCAGATCCACCCTCACTTATTTACTGAGATAAGAAAGAACTTTTTCGCTGGCAAGCACCCCAAGTTTGATTTATCATTCACAATGGGAAAAGGCTGCCAAGTAAGCCTTTATAATTCCCAGCCTTTAAAATTATTATCATCATTGGGTTTGAAAATAAGGGCAGAGGTGGTGGATGTGTATGAAGTATGACTGGAAAGAAGCTGGTTTGTTAAGGCTGGTCCTCCCTGCCAAAAAAGTATCATAAAAGAGGTGCCTAGTTCATGTCAGACCTAAGGAAATATTTTCCCCAAGCTGTTTGCAGATAGCAAGGGGTTTGTGAAGTATGGCAGTTGTCCTAAGAATATATTATTTCTCTTTAACAGGAGGTGCAAATTCGAGCATCTTCTGTGAATATAATGGTGATCTTATTTGCCTGACCAAGAAATAAAAATGTTCAACTTTAAGACATTTCCGAAAAGGTTACTGTAATTTTGTGGCAATCTGAATTTTTCTCTACATGTCAGGTAACTATCAACAGCTACCTTTGAATATCCACAGAGTATGAGGCATTCAGGAATTTTTCCCCAGTGAAGACGTAGATGTAATCCCAACCCCACTTCTCCCAATCCTACCACTTGCAAAAATTATATACTTTTTAATGGTTTACTGAATGCACAATGGAGGCAAATTTGAAATGGGTGATGCAATAAACTTTGTAGAAATCAAAGATAGATTTCTAGAAATCTTAACTTTCCAGCTCTACTTCAAAGTGTTACAAAAGGGGCCAGATGTCAGATTCTCCCAGTTTAAGTGTTCATGGCATTAGTTTGAAAAATAATTTGATATCAAGTGACAGAGAGCTTCCACTGGACATGTGCAGAATCCAGTGTGCATGTGTAATTCTGAGGTGAGGTTTTGGCCTGTTATCATTAAAAATAATCTTTAGTTTCTCTTTTTGTCTCTTTTGTTTGTTTGAACATACAGTGAAAAATAGCTGTTAGAACTTTTTAGTGGAATGCACATATTATTTTTTTAAAGCAGACAAAGGCATTTTGACCAATGTGTATTATGAGAGCAGATTTTATATAAATATATGTGTATAAAATAAGCTCATTTGCACATGGCTCAAGGGAAGCTAAACTCACTATACAAACTTCTCTAATGTTTATTTCAGCCTGATTTTCAGATTTCAGCATGTGTAGAGAAAATAAATGCAGGTGGAGAATTGTATAGGAAAGAGGGCTACATCCTGTAAGTTGCATTTGTCTTGCTGTGATGCACGGAATAGATACTGACTGAGTTTCTTTATCAGTCAGATATAGACCTGTCGACATTCTATCACAAGACTGCTCAACAGCACACTTCCCTCAGAATGCCACTGAAACCAAAATATGTGACTCTGTGTTTAAAACCATCGATCCCTTAGCAATCAATTTATCTATCTACCAAGATATCTCATCTATGTATCATCTCTCATCTATCCTCTATTGTCTATAAACCTACTAATGCTTTTATTCATTGAGAAATGTTATACACTAACTTACATGAGTATGTAAAATTGCAACATAACAAAGTACAATTAAAAATTGTGTTTAGGGAAGGGAACAAAGGTAAAATAACAGTAGGAGAGATAAGAAAGAGGCAGAAGTGAGGTTGGTGCATAAAACGTGTTCCCTAAGGGACTTTAAATTTGCTAGGGGTGTCTAACCAATTAAACTCTATGCTTTCAGAAGCAACTGTAAAAAGGAAGTTACAAACTATTTTATCATTCATAGTGTCTGTAATATAATAAAATAGTTTTGGGGTAATCACACATAGGTCTAGGACCAGAAAGAACTTTATTTCATGAGGCCTCAAAAAGAGGGCAGAAAATTTAACCAAAGCCCACCAATAGTATAATACTCCAGCTTAAGTTCCTAAGAACCACTCCACAGTCTCAACATGCTTTCAGTATAACCACTCCATTCTCTGACTGATTGCTAGATACTCTTCAAAGGACTCAACCCTTGAAACTCCCCCTCTGTCTATTTTCTCACCCCGTTGGTCTCAGTCAAATTGCAGATTTTAAATATCATCTTTATATGGATGACCCTAAAATGTATCTATCACAGGCTTCTCCCTTGAGCTCCAGAATCATCATTTCCGTTGAGATGCTCAATAGGCATTTAAAACTTAATTTAGCAAAAAGAAAATGTAGTTTTATCCTCCAAATCTGCTTCTTCCCCAAGTTCACCATTTGAAATAAAATGCAACTCCATTATCTCAGTTACTAAGGCCCCAAACTTTAGAGTTATCCTTAATGCCTCACTTTTTTTTGTACTGCACACTGATAACTTCTGTTAGACTTTCCTTCAGGACGTTTCACGGTGGACCACTTCTCACTACCTTCATTGCCATATCCCAGGACCCAGGCAGCATTGTCTCTCTTCAAGAACATTTCTACTTTTCAATCATTATATCTATTCTCTGGTTATTGGTCAAGGTGATGCATTTGGTAAATAACTCTGATCATTTCATTACCTTCATTAAAACTTTCATTTGCCTTCTTATTCAATTTTCAGCAAAAAACTCTTTTTTTTCCCACCGTGGTTTACATAGCCCTATGTAATAGACCCTGTTTCCTGCAGCCTTATCCCTAAGCTCATCGTGTGATAGCAATGGTGGCTTCCTTGCCATTTCTTGAACATGCCAAGCACAATATCACCTCAGGGCCTTTGCATGTATTCTTCTCTCTACTTGGCACATTCTTTCCCTAGAAAAAGTCATGACCTCTCTATAGATCTCTGAACCAAAGTCACGTTTTCAGAAATCCCATAATTGAGTGCTCGCCTCCCCTGCCAACAATGCCTTTTTCTCTTACCTTGTTTTGTTGGTTTTCAGAATACTTACGATTAACTAATATTGCTTTTTACCTTATTTTTTTTTCCAGATTCTATACTCCATAAGGATAGAAAGTTGTATGATGCCGGGCGCGTGGCTCAAGCCTGTAATCCCAGCACTTTGGGAGGCCGAGGCGGGTGAATCACGAGCTCAATAAATCGAGACCATCCTGGTCAACATGGTGAAACCCTGTCTCTACTAAAAATACAAAAAATTAGCTGGGCATGGTGGCGTGTGCCTGTAATCCCAGCTACTCGGGAGGCTGAGGCAGGAGAATTGCCTGAAGCCAGGAGGCAGAGGTTGCGGTGAGCCGAGATGGCGCCATTGCACTCCAGCCTGGGTAACAAGAGCGAAACTCCGTCTCAAAAAAAAAAAAAGAAAAAGAAAAAAAGAAAGTTGTATGTTTTGTTTATTGATAAGCCTCAAGTACTTAAAACAGTGTTTGACTTCATTGTAGATGCACAATAGAAAGCATCTTGATTAATGAATGCATAAATAAAGAGATTGATTTTTGGCTTATCCAGAAGAATGAATCATTTGTTTATTTATCAACTGATTTTTGCCAAATAATATTTCCTTCCCTCCACATTTTATAACTATTGATCCACAAGAAATTTGAGGTCATTCTCCATCATCAGTTACTTAGAGTGCAACTCTTTACTTACATATCATGGACAAATACATATGCTTTATCAATAATCTATGATGAAAGTCTATTTGGTATCAGTGTGAGAAAATAAGGAGTCTGATGACGACAAGTGTCTGAATTTAAGACCAAATGAGCTCTACTTGGAGATGTGTCATGAAAGTGTGGGGCCAAGAGCTAAGATTCTCTTTCAAAGAAGAAAACAGAGAGTAGAGAGGGCAGTTATATGACGAAATTTTAAGTCACAGAGCACAGCCATGGTGATTTTAACTTGGAAAATTTTCAAACACATGTAATCATATGCCTGCATTAGACAGTTAGAAACACATAATAACAGAATTTTAAGACAAAACTTCTGTAAATGTACATAGATCATTTAACCTCTAAGTTTAAAAGATTGGAAAAGATACATGTAGGGATTTGGTAGATTCAACTTGTGATAACAGATTATTGACTTAACTTACCAAAATGTACACAGTCATCTTTGTGTTTTCCATTGATGCCGTAATAAATTACTGCAAACTTATCAACTTAAAACACCACCTATTTGTTTTCAGAGGTCCATTAAAACTATGGGGTTCTCTGCTTCCAGTCCCACAAAGTGAAAGTCGAAGTGTCAGCAATACTGCCTTTCTTCCTGGAGGTTCTAAGGAAAAATCTATTTCCAGGCTCATTTGGGATATTGGCAGAATTCAGTTCTATGCTGTTGCAGCACTGATATCTTTGTATCCTTGTTAGATGTACAGATTTTGTTCTCAGCTTCTAGAACCCACCTCCACTCCCAGGCATGTGTCCCCAATAATTATAAAGTGAGCAGTAATGGGTTGAGCTCCTTTCATGCTTTGAATCTCTTTTGCCTCTTCTTCAGCTACATCTCTTTAGCCTTTTTCTTTTCACTTCAGTGAAGAACCATTCTCTTCTTTTGAAAGCTCATGTGATTGCCACCTGGATAATACAGGATCATCTCCCTAACTTAATTTCAAGCAACTTAAGTCATTGTTCAAATTTCAGTTTGCTGTATAACCTTGGTAACACACTTATAGGTGAAACACCAAGGAGGAGATGACCATGGGAGCCACAGTTCTGCATGCCTGCCACTGGCCATTTCAAAATTATATTTCCTTTTAGAAGAGTTGATCAGTAACTCATGTTTGTAAAGACAAATTGAAATCAATGTTCTAATTTGACCAGAATGCTTCCAGTTCATGGCAAGGCCATAGTATCAACATGTGATGTGCAGATAATCAAACGTCTATTTCTATGTTCTCAGTGCTAGGGATAAGGCTTCAAGACTTTAAATAAGATCAAAGGCAGTGGAGATAGACAAGTTTATTTCCTAAGTCATTTCAGGGCAAGGGCTATGGCTTCCCTGTACTTATCACAGTGTGTACATCAAATATCCTTTCTAGTTTGCTGAGAAAGACATGGGGCCAATCTTGGAAATCAGCATCAATCCACCTTACAAAGGCCTAAAAGTAGCAAATTGATTTCTTCAGGCACACCTAAAAGTACTAGCAAATTTGCTTTTACTAGCATTGTCTCATAGAGTAGATCTAAGTAAGTAAGAAAGTATCTTTACTGAAAGTCTAGATCCTTAGAAAAATGTTAAGTGGATACATACCTGAAATTTTTGTTCAGGAACCCAGAGACTAAGCTTAAATCACAGCAGGACTCAGAAAACATAATGGTACGCACCTGACTTTTAATTCCATTTCACTTTCTTTGAGAAGTTTACTTGGCTTTTATGATGTACTCCATTTACTCTTATATAGTTGAGCATACTTAAGGCTCTATTTCTTTTACCTTAGCTTAGTCAAACAAGAGAGAAAAACAGATCCAGGCATTTTTGTGTGTCACAGATAGAATGACTGTGCAGCATTTCCTAATATCATTTTCTTCCTGTTTCTCTCTTCTTCTCTTCTTTATTTCTTGTTCTCTCCCTGCCTGCCTCTCTTTCTTCTTTTCTTCTCTCTTCCTTCCTTCTTCTTCTCTGCTTGTCTTCCTTTATCAAGTATTGATTAAGCATCCATTAGCTAAGAAATGCACTGGTATCTAAAGATATAGTTATGAAGAAAACATAGTTCTTATTCTCAAATTGTTCACGGTCCAGAGACAATGTCAGGTATATTACTGGAACACAACAGGAAGAACGCCTAAGTATATCAGGTGATGACAAGGGAAGGAATAAATGTTTGAACAAGTTTTCAAAGATGAATGGAGGGAGTGTAATGGATAGTTGAACAAAGGAAATCACAAGCCAGCACAGCATGTTCAGGAAAATTCTCAAGGTAAAACTGGAACATTGGTGAGTGAGGAGGGTAGCCATGGTTAAATCCGAACAGGTAGGCATGAGTCCAATTATTAAAGATAAGTGACAGCATCCCAGAAAAAGTATTAGGCAATTGTGGTTTCTATTAAGAATACATGGGCTAGGTGCAGTGGCTCACACCTGTAATCACGGCACTTCGGGAGGCCAAGGCAAGGTGGATCACCTGAGGTTGGGATTTTGAGACTAGCCTGACCAACATGGAGAAACCCTGTCTCTACTAAAAACATAAAATTAGCTGAGTGTGATAATGCATGCTTGTAATCCCAGCTACTCAGGAGGCTGAGGCAGGAGAATCGCTTGAACCTAGGAGGCGGAGGTTGCAGTGAGCTGAGATTCCACCATTTGACTCCAGCCTGGACAACAAGAACAAAACTCTGTCTCAAAACACACACACACACACACACACACACACACACACACACACACACAGAGAGAGAGAGAGAGAGAGAGAGAGAGAGAGAGAGAGAGAGAGAGAGAGACAAAAACTCCTTTACAAAAAGAAAAAAAAAAGGAATATATTAATAGGCCAGGCACGGTGGCTTACGCCTGTAATTCCAATACTTTGCAAGGCTCATGCGGGTGGATCAACTGAGGTCAGGAGTTTGAGACTAGCCTGGCTAGCTTGGAAAAACCCCATCTCTACTATAAATACAAAAAATTAGCCTGGCATGGTGGCTGGTGCCTGTAATCCTAGCTACTCAGGAGGCTAAGGCAGGAGAATCACTTGAACCCAGGAGGCGGAGGTTGCAGTGAGCCTAGATCGCACCATGAGCCACAACAAGACTCCATCTGAAAAAAAACAATAAATAGTAATGGACACAAAGAGAAGTCAGAGAGCATGGAAAACCACAAGAAGTTGAGCAACATTCAAGATATGAAAGCTGACTTTATAGCCTGCTATTCTTTTAGGATTCCACTTCTCTATGCCTTTGCATTTTGTCTTCTAGCAGCAACTGCTGATTGTATTCTTCTTCTCACTCATAGATTCCCTCTAGTTGTGAAATACTCCCTTGTCCTTCATGGCTCCTACTTAATTATTTTTACATAGGTCTTTGGATTTCAGTGTCACTCACTAGTCTGCATCTGTCTGTCTCCCCATCTCTCATGTTACAACTTAGAAGGAAAAATAATCTGCCTGGATTGGTCAATACTCTGTAACATTAGTTTTCCTAGGTAGTAGAGATCTCAGGGCATTTGCAACTCAAGTATGTGCCTGCCGGTGGACAACTATATTCATCAGACTCAGAACACTAATATGAGAGGCTGGTATGAAGGAACCACAAACAGCAGCATTGCTCAGAAATTCTTGAACAGAATGAACAGAATGATACAGACTTTGACTTTTCTTCTGTGGACTGTGGATGATAGGGATTCAAAAAGGTTTTAAGAAGGAGAGTGAATTGACTGTGTTTGTATTTTAGGAAGATCAAGGAGAGTGGCTTAGTTCTAGAGAGGAGCAGACAGAGAAAAGGAACAAGTTAGGACACTATTATAATAATGAAGGAAAAGAAAAATAAAGTGCAGGATCTCATGGAGTGGCAGCATTGCAAGGTCTAGGTGGAGAGAAAAGCAAGAAGGTACAGTATTCAGAATAGTTTAAGCTCTGGAATCATACCAGAGGCCTGCGTTTGAAACTTTCTCTGACACTAACCCTATGACCAAAATCATGAAATCTCACTTAGCCTCAGCATCCTCGTGAGTAAAATGAGGATAATGCTAGTGTATCCTTTTTAGGTGGTGGTATGAGTTTCCTGAGGTTAAATCAGAACATTTGGACTAAGTATTTAGCAAAGAGCCCGATACACAATAAGCATTCTGTGATGTCAGCTTACATTATTTTTTAATTGTGGGGTACTTCACTTGCTGGATGGGTAGAGTGTTTACCAAGTAACTGCTCTCATTCAAGGAGGCGTGTTCTCCTAGAATGCTTAATCCCTGCTAGAAAGTCTGAACCAGATCATCTCATATGAACATTTCTTCATGCTTCTGGGGGAAATAAATGTGCAACAAAGGTAGATGTAAACACACAATGGTTGGAGTTACGTTTGATTCTCATTTTGGAAAAAGGCACTAAAGACATGGCTGTGTCTTTAAAAATAATATTTGAGATGGTCAGATAAGAATGATTAATAATAGGCCATGTGGTGGCTCACACCTATAATTCCAGCACTTTGGGTGGCTGACACAGGCTGATTACTTGAGGCCAAGGATTTGAGACCAGCCTGGCCAACATGGTAAAACCCTGTCTCTATTAAAAATACAAAACAAATAGCCAGGTGTGATGGTGGGAACCTGTAATCCCAGCTACTTGGGAGGATGAGACAGGAGAATCACTTGAATCTGGGAGACGGAAGTTGCAGTGAGCCGAAATTGTGCCATTGCACTTCAGCCTGGGCAACAAGAACGAAACTCTATCTCAAAAAAAAAAAAAAAAAGAATGATTAATTATGATATCAATATTCTACAACTTAAAGCATAATTCGAGAGCATTTCTCAATTATACATCTTAAAGAAAAAAAGTGAAGAGACTTCCCAAATAAGTGATGCTGAAAGGCAGATTCTCAGAAACTTTGTCATACCTTGTTCCTATCACAACAATCTTCACCTTACATTCTGTTGATAAAGGTTCTATCCAGGTTACTAGAACAGAAATGTTAGAACAACGAAAGAGAAAGCTGTGAGGAAGAAAGACTCATGTTACAGTAATTTATCTTGAATAACACGTTTTCTTTTCTTTCATGTCCCCGATGAGACTTAAAATTGTAAATGTTTTTGCTTCTCTTTTCTCTCCATGAACTTCTTCAAACCTAGATCTTTATCTGTTTATTCAATAACAATTTATGTACCATCTTCTGTTTCTAGTGTTATGCTAGACACAGTGGTGTCTACATCTAATTTTTATCAAAAAATAATTTATCCTTCCCATGATGTCAGAGATCCAATAAGAATTGGTGTTAGAGTTTGAATCAGTTTAAAAATATGATATGGCATAGGTTAAAAGAATATTAAATTTCTCACTGTTTCTAATGGCACTAGAGGCATTCTCTTTGAAGGTACCAGTAATGTTATTCCACAGGTGTGGATTCCCCTAAAGAAAGAAAAACATAGTTTTTAATGTTATATTTGTTTACTATTTGGGATTTTCCTTCCTCTTTCTTTCTTAAAAATGTTCCATGCCAAGTGAAACTGAAATACAAGTTTTTTTGCTATATTTCTGGGAGGGAGTGTTTTTGGTTGCTGTTGTTGTTATATGGTGCTGCCTGAGAAGGCAAAATAATTGCAGTAAATAATTTTTAGCTGGCCAGTTTGAATTTGTCATACACATAAAAGGTGTCATCTGAGGAAATACCCAGTCAAGAGTGAGGAAGGAAACGAAGAGGAACTGAAAGAAGCTGCCCTCTCATGGGAATAACTTCTCCATTCAGCTGGATTCTTTAGGTCCCTGTTGACATTCATCCTTATTACACTTCTGTCAGAGTTAAGATACATTAGAAATTAATCACTGTGGGCGAAATGAATCAGTGAGAGCTACAACCATTGGGCTGAGTTCAAACTGAACTAGAAAAAATAACTAAACACTATATTATGGAAAGTCAATAAATTATTTTGGAAAGAATCTTAAATGTATATACGTGGTCTTTCTTATGTCTAATTGCTACTTTTAGATTTAACTCTGAATTCCAAAATGCCATTATATTTTTCAGTAGAAAAAGTTGTCACTGTTCTACATGGACTTAATAATCATAAATACACTACTTTCTATATTGTTCAAGGTACCATAGTAAGCCCTGCAAATAAACAACTGAAAAATATGCAGCCCCTGGTCTCAAGAAACTCACTGACAACAATAACTTACCAATGTTTCAGAAATATTTGTTTTGGATTTTGAATCAAAGACATATGAGTTATACTGTAGTCAAGTAATTAATAGCCAGAAGTAATTTTTATGATGAATTAATAAATTAAAAACCTATAAATTTATCTCTGGCAATTTCTACTTCTGCGGGAAAGAAACACCAAACTTTTCCAATTATAGAAATACGTATCATGTTATTGTAATTTAAAACAGGTTTTTTTGCAGTGCATTATATTATATTGACTTGTTCAGTCAAGGTACAAAATATAATTGTGAGAAAAAATGACATGTACACAACAAAGTAGTGAAGTTGTCCCAGTATAACTAAAATTAGCACCTTACAGTTAAAACTGTAAGTCTAGGCTAACATTTTCACTTGACGCTTTTTCCCACTCCATGAAAGAGGTCAATTAAGATGGCAATAGCAACCAAGGATTTTAGGTTTCTGTAGGTTTAAAGATTCTTGAATTGTTGAAGCATTTTTCTTTTCCTGATTATGGCATCCTAGAGTCTTTCATAATGCAGATATTAATATTGGACTTTCATGAAAGTATTAACTCTGTTGACACTGAATCTCACCTTAGGCTGTGACTTCAAATTAAAGCAAAATAAATTTCTAGCCCAGATGTTTGTATAAATACTTTGCCATGATTTTGTATATGTTTTAGGCAAAAAATACTATTTTGGGTTGCATTTTTAAGCTAATGGCCTCAATGCTCCACAACCCTTGCAAATGTTGCAGCACAGTCATTAGCCAGAATGGGTAGCTATTCAGAACTATTTGTTTCCTTTTCCTGTGAATAGCTGCTCTTAAGCTGCATCTATCTAATAACTATTTATAAACAGCTCAATTCTCATTCCCTCCTCTTAGCAGTAGATCCCCATATAAAAAACTCCTGCTAAATTTAAAAGTTTCTTTACACAGACAGAAGGGAATTCAAGGCATATATTCACAAGTCATACATGTCAGTCAGCTTGGCACACATTTAACACTACTGTAAGTGTAAAGTTATTTTCTATAATGACTACTCCTTTCCTTCTTTCTTTTTAGTCACAAGTTGATTCTTATTCTATAATATTTTTAAAAGCAATATAGTTCTGTTGAAAAAAAGAAAATGGTAAGAGAATATTTTAGTGGGTATATAAACAGGACATAACCCGCAAAAACTGGAGATAGGCCAGGCACAGTGGCTCATGCCTGTAATCTCAGCACTTCAGGAGAATGAGGTGGGCAGATCACAACGTCAAGAGATCAAGATCACCTGGCCAACATGGTGAAACCCCATTTCTACTACAAATACAAAAGTTAGCTGGGCATGGTGGTGTGTGCCTATAGTCCCAGCTACTTGTGAGGCTGAGGCAGGAGAATCCCTTGAACCCTGAAGGCAGAGGTTGCAATGAGCCAAGGCTGCACCACTGCACACCAACCTGACAACAGAGCAAGACTCCATCTCAAAAAAAAACAAAAAAACAAAACAAAACAGAGATAATCAAAGTTTAGAACACGTGAAGTGTTGAGACTGATTTGAAGACTTAAACTTGTCAGAATGACACAAATCCAGAACAATAGGAAGCTCCACCAATAGGAGAGATCCCAACGGAAAAAATAAACATAAGAAAACTGTTAGAAAATAGAAATCATGAAGAAGGAGACTGACATTGCTTATCTAGAGAAAAATGGTTTGAGGGAAGCAGTAGAAATTTCATCATATGAAGAGTTATTTTATAGATGATGGAGTCCAGATGTTTCTTTGTCCCCTTAGCTAATATGGAACTATGTGACAACGGAGATTTCAGGTTAATTATTGTGACTATACAGAATGAGAAACCCTAAAATTGTTTATCAAGATATAGGGATAGGAAGATTTACTCAGCCATGAAAATTGACATTGGGCCAGGCACCCACACAGCTTTATTAAAATTAACCTTCGAACCCAAA
Organism: Callithrix jacchus; assembly: GCF_049354715.1. Lineage (NCBI taxonomy): Eukaryota > Metazoa > Chordata > Mammalia > Primates > Cebidae > Callithrix > Callithrix jacchus. The sequence goes on from NC_133507.1 coordinate 84,586,303, forward strand.
GCTAAGATTTTGATGACCCCAAGCATCATAGATACATGTGTATATGTATAACACATAATTTTTTAAAAGAAAGATATTTGATTATCTGTTTAAGATTATTTGGGACTGTCACTCTAACTTTTTTGTAATTTAGAATGGCTATTTTCCTCATGCATGTTTCTTAACGTTTATCAGTGGTTTCCATTGAATACTTCCATGCACCTAGATATCTAGAAATAAATTCCCATCTGATAGAGCCCATTTCTCAATAAAAGCAAAAAACTAGGTCACATTTATAGTAGGAAGCCATTATTAAGAATGCAATATTACTGAACTGTATAAGATATATTTATTATTATTAACTGATATGGTTTGGCTACTGTGTTCCTACCAAAATCTCATATCAAATTGTAATCCCCAGGTGTCAGTGGAGGGACCAGGTAAGAGGTGACTGGATCATAGGGGCAGATTTCCTCTTTGCTGTTTTCATGATAGCAAGTGCGTTCTTATGACATCTGATGGTTTAAAAGTGTGGAACTTCTCCCCTTACTCTCTCTCTCCTGCCATCATGTAAAGAAGGCATTTGCTTCCCCTTCACCTTCTGCCATGATTGCAAGTTTCCTGAGACCTTCTAGTCATGCTTCCTGTTCAGCCTGTGAAACTGTCAGTCACTTAAGTCTCAGGTAGATTTTTACAGCAGTGTGAAAATGGACTAATACACTAATTTTTAATGAAAGCTAGATATTTTGAGTGACTCATCACTTTTTTGTTCTGTGGAATAGCTCCTTTGTTGGTGAAATAGAAAATTAAAACAAGATAGTCATTAGAGGCAATGATTTGAATAGATGATTTGACGTTGTTATATTTTTTCAGTGGAATGAGATGATTACTATGATTTTTTAAACTATAATGTTCACAGAGAGCTATAACATTCAAAATAACACAGGCAATCAGAAGTAAATATATGCACTAATTATTTATAGCAAAAGTTACATTGGACAGTTCCATTTCTGTCTTGGTGGAGTAAGTCCACTATAGCCCATCAATTCCATTGATAAGAACAGGAAACTCTACACAAATTATTAAAAAAAAAAAACAAAAACAATTATCTTAGGATACCAGTAACTAAACAAAAATATAAAACTTTTGCATGGGAGACCAAAATTACAGTAGCAACCCACATAAGCATGAGTTTCCTTTTACTTTTTTTTTCACTCATAACTGAAACTCCAATGAAACAAAACTTCTTGAATCACAAAAGCAGAAAAAGAGGACACAGTGGGCTAGAAGATATAGGTGAATCCCTGAGACATGAGATCCAAAGAAGGGGATATGTTAATTCTGGAGACAACTATACACAATTCTCAATTTAACCCATGAGCTATGCATTTATGGAACAGCAGTGAACCTGTCTTATATAGGTTTTGAGAACTAAACTGAGGTTTGAACCTCCTTCACAAATCTTACAATAATCCTGAACTACAAATACAATGCATGGATCCAAATGAACATAGCAAAGAGTGTGAGAATAAGCTGAGGTTTGAACTGAAATAGCTCAGAGGACAAGGGACAAAATTTATGATTTGAACATAACCAGGTTGGTTAGTGATTAAAACAAATTTACAATCAACAAGATTATAACAGGATTCAAAATTTGCACAACATAATATTTGCAATGTCCAGAATATTATCCAAAATTACTTGGTATACAAATAATAATAAAAATATATCCAAATTCCAAAGGGAAAAATTCCAAAATGACCCACAATTCAGAATTATCATACAACATCTTTAAAACAAATAATGTAAGTTTGCTTCATGAGATAAGAAAAGATAGCACAACAGATAAGGGTAATCATATATGCTGGGTAATCATTTTTGCTGATTGGGAAACACCTATTATATATAGGCAAATATTCTATATCAAGTAGAAACATTAAGTCAATGTGTGACACATCCTGATAAGTTTTTGTCAGAGAATGATCCTAGAATAGGTTACAGCTAATTTCAGTTTAGTGGAAAGATAAAACTAGAAAAGTTGTATTTTAAACTCTGTCACTACAGAGACCCATCTGTGAAAACTTTGTGACAATTTTGGACCTCTCCAAGTTTTACTTTTCTCATCTGTACGAATTGGCTAATCCTCCTATATCACAGGTTTATTTGGAAAACAAAATTACTGCCATGTTCTTGGAGTATAGATTGCACTCCACCAGTATTTGGTTGTGTTGCCATTCACTGAATGTTTGGTACTGAGTCACTTGTTTTACATCTCAAAACTCTTTTATTAAATTAATATTGTCGTTTTATAGAATTTTATATTTAGTTTCAATTTATTTTTTCCACTTCATGACAGAGTGAGGTGAGCTGCCTCCAAAGCCTCTGTATTGATCCCCTATGCTATGTGAGCCACACATCTGGGAGGGCTTTCTGGGAGAAATAATTCTGTGTGTGTGTATGACAATAAGAATAGCACCATTTGGAAGGACAAAAGTTTTTCCACACAAATAAAATGAACTGAGCAATGCTTAAGGCATGTGGCGTGAAAAATAATTTTGTTTAAATCTACTCAGAAATGAGTTAATATACAATGCTTAAGAATATGGGACCTTGAGTAGATTGCCTAGTGTTAGAAGATACTGTTTTTATATCTAATTGTTTTAGTGACTCTTCCTGATTCAATATTTAAAACATGGGCAAAGCCGATTACAAAGGCAGGTAAATTCATTCTTTGTGATACCATCTGAACAGTGACATAGATACTTATCTCTACCCTCCGTTTACAATGCTCTCTTCCCATCATTAGAATTTATTCCTTGGGTTCACATATGTCTATCAATTTTGGTGCCAAAACTCGTCATTTAACATATCTTCCCAAATATCTCAGAGACACTATTATATAAGAGAATATAGGTTTGTTGGTAGTCTGGACTGTATGAGGGGATTTGGAATTTAGGAAGGAAAAAATGTGACCAGAAAAAAAAAAAAGATGCATTCAAACATGGGGTGCTGTAATCACAAAAACCACTTATGATGAGCTTCACCTCCCTTTCAGTTTGGATAATTTCAACTCAACTTCTTTTTTAGCCAGTTTGATCTTTCCAGTGATAAACAGAATAGAATGAGATCAAAAAAGCTAAACAATCAGGTTATTCATATTCAAATTTGTAAAGATTTGTACATTCCCATATATTTATCTAAAACTAAGCCAATTTGTCAATGCTGTGATTATTTTTATTTCGAAAGCTTTGCATCAGATAGGCAAAACCTTGAAATAGCGACTTGACATATACCACATACACATTTTAGAAAAAAAAATAGGTAAATTGAAATGATTCCTCCTTCAATATTCATTGAGCATCTTCTTTGTATCAAGTATTTTAGTGAGTGTTGCCTTAAGTATGATTAAAATTTTAATGAATAATAGCAAAGAGTTGGTTATCTGTCTAAAAACCAAAACTGTCCTTTTTTATAGCCTATAAACAGACATTGGGAGCTTAGTTATTAATTCATTTGATAATAATTTACATAAGATTTGTCACTTATTATTTGGTAAAAGTCCAGTATTCTTTCTAGTAATAAGAGGAAATGAATGCAGGTGTCTATAAGACAGCTGTTAAAGTACTTGCCATCTAAAGAATTGTGTGCTTTTAGAAAATGTTTCTTTGCGATCCATAGTATGCTATACTACTATTAACATAATAAGATAATACTGTATTTGTATGAGTATTAACATGTTATGTCATATAGCATACATTCTACACTGTAATATATCCTGCTATATTAATACTATATTAATATAGACATTTTTAACATTAGTCTACAATTAAGAGAGTCTGTCAACTGAAGCAGAATAAATAAATCAAAACTATGTATTATTATTACCTTCTTATCCGTTCAGTGTGTCATGCCCTAAGATTATTTGATTCCTCCAATACAGACTTTTTTTTGTTTCTCTAGGCCTGCTACACATGTGACATGATGGAAATCTACTCTTTTCTACATTATATATTTTTCAATCTCTTCATGTGTTTCCTAATTTAGTATAGCTCAACAAACTGTTTAAACTACCTGAAAGGAAAACATTCTATTTTCACATATCTAAAAATGTTTTGTCCTCTCACAAAAATCCGATAGATTTGCTGGATATTGAATACAATATTCAAATTAATTTCTCTTTAAAATTTTGTAGATTTTGCATCATAATATCCTAGAATCCAAAGTTGTAATTAAAAAATTGCTACTGTTTTTATATATTTTTCTCTGGAAGTTACAGTTTTCTTTCTTTTTCAAGCGAATATGTCTAAGCATGAATTTTTTCTTTCATTCATTTTGGTGGGCATGTGACAGGCCTCTCGAAATTGTAGTTGCATTCTTTAGCTTGTGGAAAGACCTCTTTCTGTTCTCCGATTATGCCTCTTACAGTGTTCTTTTTGGTCTATGTATATGATGTTGTTTTTTAAAAAACAACATCATATTTTTTATTTTTCTTTGTATTCACCTCCATTTTGTTGGATTTTCTGTGTGTATCTGGAGATTCTTGACACCCCATTTATATTTAATATTTAACAAATGTGAGTTTCTGCTGCTATTTGTAAGTAGATAAATTCCTTAATAGTCATCACCCATGTGAGAGAAATACGGCTGGAAGTAATGATGGAGTCTCAGGTTTTGTTTGGAGTTGGATGAGGAACGAGCTGGCTTTCAGCCTGAAACACTAATATTCCAATTTGCAGAAGGCTTCCTCGTGGGGAAACAGCACCTACACTAAAGCTCTCCAAGATATTTGAAACTATCAAAATAATAAATTTATTTATATATTTACTCATTTATAATTTACCTGTGGGATGAAGCCAGCCTGCTTCCTTCTCTGCATAGAGACAAGAGAGTAGGAAGACACTAATTTTTCCCTATATAGATTTTAAACTATCCTTCTTCTCAGCTCCACTTTTCACTTCTGTTCTTCATCAGATTTACAAACTTTGCATTTAAAGTCCTTCTGAGATTCTGACAGAAACATAAGCTTACTGAAATATGTTCTGGTTGTAACTTCCTCTGATCTACCCACTTAACTTGTCTAAGAATAAGTTGAAAATCTTCATCTACTCATGAAGACCTCTTACCTGTTCTCTTTACTGTTATGGGTTACCACAATTTTGTACTTCAGGCCTTGCCTTTCATTGGATCTGAAGGATAAAAAGCAAACATACCTGTTCAATCATCTTGAAGTGGGAGATGCCTTTTTATAATGTCAAATGATACATTTAAACTACTTTTGAAATTCTAGAGGTTATCTCCTGAATTGCCAAGTATATAAAATAAGGAAATTAGGATACCTATGCTTCACTCCAGTTTTTTCCCTCCCTGCTTAATCCCAAGTACTCTCATCATTCCATAATGTTTAAATCACAAACTTGATAACTCTTAGATCTCTGTAAGCACAGTAACATCTTCTGTGCTTGTTAAATATAATGATTCTGAAAATTGAGACCTGAAAAGCAGTGTTTATGAATTGTCCAATACAGAATATTATATTCAAAAAAAATTTTAATGTATTTATTATACTTTAAGTTCTGGGGTACAAGTGCAGATCATGCAGGTTTGTTACATAGGTATATACGTGCCATGGTGGTTTGCTGCATCCATCACCCCATCATTTACATTAGGTATTTCTCCTAATGCTCTCTCTCCCCATTCCCCACAACCCCTGCTATTCCTTCCCTAACCCCCCATTTCCCAGGCTCATTGTGTGATGTTCCCCATCCTGTGTCCCATGTGTTCTCATTGTTCAACACCCACTTATGCGTGAGAACATGTGGTGTTTGGTTTTCTGTTCTTTTGTCAGTTTGCTAAGAATGATGGTTTCCAGTTTCATCCATGTCCCTGCAAAAGTCATGAACTCATCCTTTTTTATGGCTGCACAGTATTCCATGGTGTATATGTGCCACATTTTCTTTATCCAGTCTATCATTGATGGCATTTGGGTTGGTTCCAAGTCTTTGCTATTGTGAACAGTGCCACAATAAACATCCGTGTGCATGTATCTTCAAAATAGAGTGATTTATAATCTTGGGGTATATACCCAGTAATGGGATTGCTGGGTCAAATGGTATTTCTATTTCTAGATCCTTGAGGAATCGCCACACTGTTCTTCCACAATGGTTGAATTAATTTACACTCCCACCAATAGTTTAAAAGCGTTCCTATTTCCACATCCTCTCCAGCATATGTTGTCTCCTGATTTTTTAATGATCGATATTCTAACTGGCATGAAGTGGTATCTCAATGTGGTTTTGATTTGCATTTCTCTAATGACCAGTGATGATGACCCTTTTTTCATATGTTTGTTGGCTGCATAAATGTTTTCTTTTGAAAAGTGTCTGTTCATATCCTTTGTCCACTTTTTGATGTTTTTTTTTTTTCCTTGCAAATTTGTTTAAGTTCGCCATAGATTCTGGATATTAGCCCTTTGTCAGATAGGTGGAAAATAAAAACAAAAGTTTATAATTATAGCTATGACAATGAGGGTAATACGATAGCTATCATATTCCCCAAATAGTCTTCATTCTTTTAATAACAACAAAAAGCTGAGGTTATTAGGAAGTAATCCATGTTATAAGTTCTGCATTGCTATTGGTCAAGTAACACACCTAATACCTAAACACAATGACCTTTTTCTTTTCTTTTCTTTTCTTTTCTATTGATTGATTGATTGATTAATTGATTGAAACAGAATCTCACTCTGTAACCCAGGTTGGAGTGCAGTGGTGTGATATAGGCTCACTGCATCCTCCATCATCCTGGGTTCAAGCGATTCTCCTGCCACAGCCTCCCTAGTAACAGGGATTACAGGTGTGCACCATCACACCCAGCTAATTTTCTTTTCTTTTCTTTTTCGTATTTTTGGTACAGATGGGCTTTCACTATGTTGCCCACCTGGCCTTGAACTCCTTACCTTAAATGGTCCACTTGCCTCTGCCTCCCAAAATGCTGGGAATACAAGCATGAGACACTGCACCTGGCCACAATGACCTCTTTTCTGATTACTTTATGCTCAATCATTCTGCATGTCATTCCTTCACAGCTTTGACAGCCCTACCTTCTTATTATTATTATAGAATCTACCTGATCACTCTCTCATGGCCTCAATTCTCTTCCTCAATACATATTTTCTTTTTTTTAGACGGAGTTTCGCTCTTGTTACCCAGGCTGGAGTGCAATGGTGCGATCTCGGCTCACCGCAACCTCCGCCTCCTGGGTTCAGGCAATTCTCCTGCCTCAGCCTCCTGAGAAGCTGGGATTACAGGCACGCGCCACCATGCCCAGCTAATTTTTTTGTATTTTTAGTAGAGATGGGGTTTCACCATGTTGACCAGGTTGGTCTCGATCTGTTGACCTTGTGATCCACCCACCTTGGCCTCCCAAAGTGCTGGTATTACAGGCTTGAGCCACCGTGCTCGGCCAATACATATTTTCATGTACTAACGACTTAAATTCCATGCTCAAAAATCATATGTATATGTGTGTTTTTCTCTCTCCACGATTTGATTATTTACATGGTTTAGCAAAAATTACACTTACCAGCTGGAAGATGAGCTTTTCCTAAGTTTCTGATTTGTACTTCCCATTGCCTATTGAACATTTTTGCATAGATGTGCCATGGACATGTGAACATAATTCACTGGCCCTTCCATTTCCACTTCCACACTGACAATGCTTCTCCCTTGGGGGTTTTCTGTTTCATTTATTACACCGTCTTTTATAAAGTCTTCTAGGCCAAAAACAACTTTTCTTTCTACCTCCTCTTATGGTTACTTAGTTTTCTATAGTGTTTTTTTCATCTATCTCTTTCTGTCCGTCTACTTTATGGAGACCCAAATTCACCATCTTTTGCTTGTGTTACTGTATTGTTCTCTAAACTAGTTTTTCTCTCTGGTTATGGTCTGTCCCAATGCATACTGTACAATATCATCTTTCTAAGGCCAAAAAGGTATTAACTCTTTGCTCAAAAACATTCAAATGTCCCCCAAAGTCTTTGAAAAGTGGAGGCAGGATTCCTCCATATTGCCCAGGCTGGTCTTGAATTTCTGGGCTCCAGCAATCCACCTTCCTCAGTCTCCTGAAGTGCTGAGGTGTGAGCCGCCACGCACCAGACTGGGTGATCCTTGTATTTTTCCACTTGCAATTAAGCAGGACTCTCCTGTCTCTTCTCACTTGTTTCATTTTCATAATAATGTTAATGATGAGTACTATTTACTAAACATTTGTATATAGCAAATATTACATCAAACATATTGTATTCTTTATATCATTTGATGCTCACAACAAACTTGAAATATTCAATAATTATACCTATTTTGAAAATGTGAGAATCCACGTACAGAGAGGTTAAACCATTTGCCTGTTGTTACATATAGATTAAGTCCCAGATCTTGCTTTAAAACTTATTTTCTGGGTCAACATCTTTTGAAGATTGCTGTTTTTCTCTTAGTTTATCATAAAGTGTTCTCTGGCATGAGATTTCCATTTAGCCTCAGACAGCTAAAATATATTCATGTTGGCTTCATGATTTGTAAATCAAAAGATTAGTGTATTTTTCAAAAACACATATTCCATCTAGAGGGCTGGGTTAAGCTCTTATGTTTCAATATCCTTAATTGATGAAGATTTTCAAAGTGTATTCTATTCAATGCACGATGAAATCATTAGTAAATATAGATTTAGGACTGCTGTGAAAAGTTAGTCTAAATTGCCTATCACAGTTTAGCAGTTTGAAGAAAACCTCAAAAATGAAAGCCCTTTAAACTTAACTACTGGGGTGACAGGAGCTGGCAAGGCTGTTATCACCTGATAATGCATTTCTAGGTGAGCTGCATTTTCCAAAGGCCATCGTATCCTGTGGTGATGATGGCTTGTCATTGCACAGCCCACTGGGCAGCCTTGAGAGAAATTGTCCTAGATCATATATAGAACCACACAATTAATGGGCTCTGTTCCTGAGAAAAGCAAGGGAAATACAACCTTTGATGGTCTCATTTAAGAAATAGTTTTCCCCACGGCTAAACATTCTCCAAAAGGCCTCTTTCATTACTTAAAAATCCAGAAGCTACTTGTCTGACAAATACCTGGCTCTGCAGTAAACCACAAGGCTCTTGGTCTATGAGAGGAAAAGAGAGCAGGCACAGATGATGTCACCCTCTGTCCCTACCACCTGTTTATTGACTTGGAATCACAAGCTAGTTTGTCTTTATCACTGCGCAAACTGTTCTTCATCTAGTATTTTTCTTGGCTGCCTCATTCTGCTATCTCCTAGCTGTGTAGCGCATGATTGTAACTGGAATTCCGATGGCTCTCATTTTACGTCCAAACAGTTCTAGTTTCCCCTTACCATATGGTCATCCTGATGTTACCATTTGCCTCAATCATCCTTTTTGTAGCTGCTTGAACATCTTAATTGATCTCATGAGCTATGTTAGGGATTTATAACAGACATCAGTATAATTCATCTCACACACACAGAGTGGGTCTTTTTTCTGATTGGATGTGTGTTACATATACATAGATATTTATATTTCCCTAAAACCTACGTTTCACCTTAGTGATAACATAAATGAGCTTTCAAGGGCTATGGCTCACCAGAGGAAACCATTTACCTGTCTTCCCTTGTCTGATATGATATTTCCCATTTCCCTGGAGTGTTTGGTATATTACAACATACTTAAGCCCTTTCCTCTCAATCAAACAGAGTGGTAAATATACTCAGCTTTTAAAGTTTTCTGGAATAAACTGTGAGTTTGTATTTTACTAGGTACCCCCAGTGTTTGTCTTACTTTCTCACTCATTCATTTCAACTATCAATAAGATACTCAAAATTATTAAACAATATGTTTTCATGATTTTTTCAACCCTTGGGACACACCAATTTGCACTGGATCTCTCCACATTTATCAAAGATTTCACATCTCTCTTAAAGCCTGCTTCTCATCATTGACTCTTATGTCATCAAGGTAAATTCTCAAAAGCAGATGCCTATAGCTATGCAAACTCATTCCTGATACACACCCCTTATAAACCCAGTAGAGTGAAAGCTAACACCACAGACTGAAAGGATAGTTTATAAAATTTCCTGCTTGATGTATTTTAAGCCCTGGCAAGTGAATATCTATCTAAGTCATTTTTCTGGGGTGGAATATGACTGACTAGTTTATTTTCAGTATCTGGGAATTGGGCCCACTTTAAGGAAAATTATCAAGTGAGCAAATTTGATTGTTGGTACAATTAGCACTTCTTCTGTTCCTCCCAATTCCCTGCCTTATTTTAAATCAGGGACCAGAGACTATCCCCCTGTTTTTAACCTTTCTCAGTCTTATCCAAAGAATGTAAGCTAGATCTTATAACTTATCCAGGGGCATTTACCTTTAGAAATTGACTTGCAACTGTGAAGTCAGAGGATTAATCTTCAGGAAGAACTTTGAAGTGTTGGGATGATTTATTTTTGTGTGTGCTTATTTGATGAACTGGTTTCCTAAAATCATTTGCCTGAAGTTTTGTCTCTTGTGTACAATGCTTTACAGAGTATTGTACAGATTTCCTGACTCTGCCTAGGGGAAGGGTTACTGGGTCTGAAGCCAGATGTCTCCAAGGAGAAAGAGAACATTGAATGTTCGAAATAAATAGTATCAAAAATGAATTGGAGGCAACATAAAGCCCAGAGTTTTTGTTTACATGGTGTTAGGCCATTGGGAAATTTCAACGACCAGATAACTCTCAGTAAACAATAGTCCATGGAAACCGGTATAGTACACCTGTGAGATTTTATTCAGAAAATCCATGGACTTCAAACTTACATCTTTTATTTACTTATGTATGTGATTTAACATATTTCACTTCAGTGACTTAACTTGAAATAAATGAGTACAAGTGCACACTGGAACATATACTTGACTGCACGGCTATGTCAGGTTACATCCTCTATGCACTTTAGTTTCATCCTCTATAGTTTCCCAAAGTACATCTTCTATGTGCTTTAGTTTTGTAACTTGAGATATAACAGTATTTGTACTTATCTTTCCAAAGAGAATCACCAGATCATTTTTTAATTATTTTATTTTTGGAGAACAGAATTGTTTTATACAGCATTGATCAAATTCCAGTTCTGTCTCTTACTTTTAAATTTTTGTGAAAAACATTTAACTTCTCAGTTGCCACTTCTTTGAAGTGTGGATAATAATATCAATCTGGGAAGGTTTTCAGGAGAACTAAATGGCTTAATATATGTGCATTGCCCAGTGTTGGCAAAGCAGGCTCCTACCAGGCATCAGTTCCTTTGTGATATTGATGTGTGTGACAAGGATGAATCTTTCTCCAAACTAAGATTAAATCCACAGAGAATTACATAATGCCCACAATAATGCTATTACTATGGGCAAAATTCCTATAAAATAGAAACAACTGAATTGATCATTACAGAACTGAATGCATGGCCTAGAATTGAGACTTATATTAGAAACAGAGACTTGAATGAAACACTGACAGTAGAGCATTTGAGAAATCAGTCCAAAAGATGACAAGAACAGGGAGTGAGAAAAGAGGGCATCAAAGTCTGCACAGAAAGATAAAATAAAGCAAAGCTAAGTGCTCTTTGGGGGTGGGAAGTGTTTTATCCTAAAATTATAATTTTGGAAAAAACTCTTCTGGAGACTACCATGAAGGCTTAGAATTTGTAACTTCCCAATGGGTTCACATTGTCCCTTGCCTAGACGGAGCTGATTTATCAAGACAGGGCAATTGCAATGAAGAAAGTGTAATTCAGGCACAGCTGGCTGTGCAGGAGACCAGAGTTTTATTATTATTCACATCAGTCTCCCTGAGACTTCAGGAATTGGAGTTTTTAAAGATAATTTAGTGAGTAGGGGCTCACCAAATTATCTTTAAAATTATTGGTATTGGGGAGTGCTGACTGGTCAGGTTGGAGATGGAATCATAGTGGGAGTTGAAGTGAGGTTTTCTTGCTGTCTTCTGTTCCTGGGTGAGATCACAGAACTGGTTGAGTCAGATAACTGGTCTAGGATAACATTCAGGTCTGGGTGGTGCCCACTTTTCCATTGAGTGCAACATCTGCAAAATATCTAAAGCATTAATCTTAGGTTTTTCAATTGTGTTGTTATCTCTAGGGGCAATTTGGGAAGATTCAGCCTAAACATTTAAAGGAGCTGAACTGAGACAAATACTCCACAATGAATGGGGCTACAGAACCAATCAGGAGAAGGAAGGAGGCATTGGCAGTGTCTAGGATACTCACAGAATGGGACAACCCATAATGGGACTACAGACGTCCCATCATCTGGCTATAGACAGACACCCTGTGATAGGGCTACAGTTATGGGACATCTCCCAAGGACTATTTCCCCAGAACAAGGCAACCACTTGGGCTAGCTTCTGAATCCATTGCTAGAATTCGGTTACCAAACCACAAGCAGATAGCCACAAGAGCAATCTTGGACAAGCCCCAAATTTGTAACCACCCAGTGGATTCACTTTGCCCACTGCCGAGACAGAACTGATTTATCAAAACAGGGGAATTGCAATGGAAAAAGAGTAATTCAGGCGGAGTACAGGCGACCAGAGTTTTCTTATTACTTAAGTCAGCCTCCTGGAGCATTCCAGAAATTGAGTTTTTAAAGATAATTTGGCAGGCAGGGTTGGGAAGTGGGGAGTGCTGATTGGTCAGGTTGGAGATGAAAACAGCCACCACGGGGTTTGCCGAAGTGAGATTTTCTTGCTGTCTTCTCTTCCTGGGTGGGACGGCAAAACTGATTGAGTCAGATTACTGCTCTGGGTGGTGTCAGCTTATCCATTGAGTGCAGGGTCTGAAAATATCTTAAGGACAAATCTCAGGTTTTACAATAGTGATGTTACCCCCAGGAGCAATGTGGGGAGGTTCAGACTCCTACAGCCAGAGGCTGCATGACCCCTAAATTATAATTTCTAATCTTGTAGATTATTTTTTTAGTCCCACAAAGGTAGACTGGTCCCAAGGCAAGAAGGGGGTCTTTTCAGGAAAGGGCTATTATCAATTTTGTTCCAGAGTCGACCCAAAACGAAGTTGCTTCTCTAGGTTAGTTCATCCTTTGCCCAGGAATGAACAAGGACAACTTAAAGGTCAGAAACAAGATGGAGTCAGTTAGGTCTGATCTCCTCCACTGTCATATTTCCTCAGTTATAATTTTTGTAAAAGTGGTTTCAACATGGATTCTGCTCTCAGGAGTCTTATAGGCTGAGGTTTGAGAGTAGGATTTGAGATTTTTCCAAATAGTGGGCTTGTGCTAAAGACTGGATGAGCTGAGAGGTGAATGTGATTTAATGATGTGACACTGGGCAATAAAGACACCTAAGATGATCATGTGGATCAGGATAGAGATAAAAACTGGACTGGTAACGTCTTCAAGCAGACCAAGAAGGCCTACAGATGACAAAGACAAAAAGAAGGAGATAGTGGCATGACTGGAGGGGGTGATCTTCAAAGGGACTTAAGATTTTAAATAAACACCAAGGAAGAATGGGTAGCAAGCCGCAGGAATCATTCCCACAGAGGTGATAATTGAAGCTGGGACTGGCTGAAATTTCCAAAGCCTAATATAAAGCAATGGATTTCCAGAATGAAATCTTTATGTGAAGGCCAGTGGAGACTACAGAAATACAGTCATTTTTATTTTGTGAAGTGGATAAAATTAGGCACTGAGCCTGGGTTTTGCATGTGACTGTGCTCCTTGCCTGGCATTTTGGCACATGTATTGGTTGATGGTTAATTGGATTATTTGCCTAATTTCCCTCTACCACCCTGCCTCACCAGAAGAGCAATTCTACACTTGTCTCTTAAAATGGTATGGGCTCTCTGAGTAGTTTATATTTTTTCCTTTTTACTATTTCCTGATTCATAATGGCTTTCCTTTGATTGAAAGAGCCTTTGCTTTGGACCCATTGTCATTCATTAGCTAAGAAAAGAATGCACTAGAAAGGAAATCCAGATGAAAAAGGTTGTAGAGATGATATACAGATGTTTTTCCTAATTCCTTATGCAGCTATGATGCATCTTTAGCAGGACACCTCAAGTCAATCCAGATTGTATTTAGTTTAAAATACATACTCATTACTGAATTTCCTCATACTGATGCTTAAACAACAAACTTACAATCGTGATTTAGCTATAGAAAATGTTCTCAAATATTAATGTCAGGATATTCTGGGTCTTATATTATGTAACATTTTCTTATGTTTTGGTAGAAACGGCCCCCAAGTTTGTTTAGAGCTATCTTTCAGGAGAGAAGTTATTTGTTTCTTTTTGCTCAAAGTTCACCTAAGGAATCAAGAGTTTGCCACCATTTAAGAAATTTGATACATTTTTAAACCTTTTTTCTTTACCTTAATATGCTGCATATAAACAATAATAATGGAGGTTGGACAAGGTGGCTTATGCCTGTAATCTCAGCATTTTGGGAGGTAGAGGTGAATGGATCATTTTAGCCCAGATATTCAAGACTGTCCTGGGCAACATGGCAAAAAGTTGTCTCTACAAAAAAAAAAAAAAAACAACGCAAAAATTTAGCTGGGGTGGTGGTGCCCACCTGTGGTCTCAGTTACTCAGAAGGCTGAAGTGGGAGAATCACTTGAGTCCGGGAGGTTGAGGTTGCAGTAAGCCGAAATCACACCATTGCCCTCCTGTCTGTGTGACAAAATGAGACCCTGTCTCGAAAAAAAAAAAAAAGAAGAAAGAAAAAGGAAACAATAATTTTGAGTGCTTGGAAAACAATGGTATTATGCTAAAAGCTTATCTGCATTGTCAGGGCTAAACATTGTTTTATGAACTGTTTTGTTATCAATGTAAGATAACCATAACTGGGACATTTCAGAGAGTGAAATAAAAATGGACATGGTTACTCCATTTATATCCTCTTCTAGCTATGCAGAAATAAAAGCAGAGAGTTTGCAAAAATTTTCATAGCCAGTGCAATGGGCATACTGATTTCGTATTTTTTTTTTTTTTTTTTTTCTCCTGTCTGGCTTCCTTCTTGTGTCCGTAATGGGCAACTCTTTCGTATTCTTAGCAGTTTACAAATTTCAGGTTTAACATTTATTTTTTCTATACAGCAGATAGCTTAGTTCTTTAGGACTAGTAGTAATAAAAAAAAATAGTTAATTCTGGAACTGAACCACTACCAGTTTAAAATAGGGTAAGAGTACAATCAGTTGAGAATCCTTTATCTTTCCAATCTGCTGTTTCTACCAGAAATGATCCAGTTTCCTGGAGGTGTCACCCTGGCTTTATGAAAGGATACCTTTTCAGGGTCCCCCATTGATGTGCTGCTGTCTTGGAGTCTTTGAACATGAGCCTCTGTCTCCACTGCAGTTGCTGGGTTAATAGCTAGCCCTCTATAGTCCTCGGTTGTTAGAGCCTGACTAGTCTCTCAGAGTCCTCTGTGCCTGAACTTCAAGGACTACTATAAAAATGCTGCTTCCCTCAGGGTCCCCTTCCTGCTGTCTAGCAACTGAGAGACTATACTTTTTCTACACCACATTGCAGGTTGTAGGATCCTGTTGTGCTGCCCTTTGGGATCCTAGACTCAGCCATCTCCCCCATCACTGTGTCTCTCTGAGGCACCAAGCTACCCAGGATTCAATGTGGAAAGCCAGCCTATGCTCGCATTTCTCAGTTATCTCCCAACTCCTCCTAGGGCCTTGGTACCTATCTCTGAGGCTTGACCCAGAAGGATGGGGTTTTGAGCACCGTCTTAGACACTCAGCCTCCTTCTATCCCAATATGTACCCTCTCCAATTTTTCCTCCCCTGCCATCTGGTCAAATTTTTGTCTCTTTTTACAGTGTCCAGAAACGTTCTGTTATATCATAATTTCTTCTGTAGTCTTTTCCTCTATGATTTCTGATTTAAACTCTATTTCCCAATTTTTAATTTAAAACTAAAATACTAAAATTCTAAAATAACTCTTTACCCCCGTCTTTAGCCCAGTTCTTGCAAGGTATCAGTTAATAAATGTCTACAAAGGAACTTAAAACGAGAATCTGATAGGCTTCTCTGTATTCTTGTACTTTTCCATCTATATCATAAGAAGACTGAGTTGTATAGAAAGTTTTGGTGGTGAAAGAGTGTAGGGAGGATTTATGGAGAATTTAAATACCATACACCAGGTATTGTTCACTGCTAGTTGTTTGCTCCAATCA
The DNA here is from genome assembly GCF_049354715.1 of Callithrix jacchus. NCBI lineage: Eukaryota > Metazoa > Chordata > Mammalia > Primates > Cebidae > Callithrix > Callithrix jacchus. Next base: position 84,602,517 of record NC_133507.1, read on the forward strand.
TTGGCAGATTTAGCATAAGAAGACGTACTCTCACTTGGGACCATTATATTACACAGTATGCTATGTTAGATTTTAAATGGGCTCACAGTCAATAAATAATTATTCTTTTTTCTGAACTGGTGAGGTTTTAAAAATTTATTCATTTTTTTCAACAATGATGTGTTGAACTTTCTATACAACACGTATAGTGATAAGCCATGTGATATAGGAGTTTAAAAATCATATTTCCTGTCTTCAAAGAGCTTTCAAAATAGTAGATAAAAACAGATCCTGTAATAAACAACTACAAAGCTTCAGAAAACAAAAGGGGCCTGAGATGACTTTGGTGTCTTCTCTTGGCAAGGTCTACCTCCTTTAGGCTATGTCAGACCAATTGACTTGAATTTCTTGGAAAGATTCAAGTGGGTGAAGTATACCATGAACACTTTAAAAGTTGTGTTGCTCACATAAGTATGTTTTATTATGTAAAAGACCATAAAATTTAAACTATTTTTATTTTAAGCAAAAGGTTGTCACCCACAAAACAGATATTAATATTTGATAGTGTGTGCAAATCTCAACCATAAATTTTGAAAGAAAAATCATCAAAATCTCCTTCCACAAATCTTAGACGCTTCTGTTGGATCAGGGCATAAAGAGGCATCTGAACACAAAGAGATTTATTTAGAGAGCCTTTGCCATCCTGTGAATTTCAATAACACTTCCCAAAGGGGCAGTTGAATCTTACCTCACAAATTAGTGGAGAGAGCTTAGTGGGATCCCTGAAACCATAATATGTTTTCCCTGGTGTTGTATGGCACAGAGTACTCACTTATACCTAAAATAGCAGTAGCAACTGTTGACCATAGGAAAGAGATTTAGACTATGCTTGGATCTCAGAGTTTACTAGGGCAAAAGATGAGAGCCACTGAACTAAATGAGAGCCACAGAGAATAGATTGTGAGGCTAGAGCCATTTTAAGTTCTGCCAAAAAATGTTGTGAGACCTCCAGAGCAAACGTATGTGTAAAAGGAAAAGAGGAGATTCATATACAGAGATGCCCCCAGGGAACTGAGGAATCCCTGAATGTGGCATTAGAGAATAGGTCAATTCCTATACCCTGGATGGCTGAGATAATGAAGCTACCTTACAAGAGTATACATCATCATCCAAATAAAATCTTTTCCTGATTTATCAATTTCCTCTGTTCTGGTACCTGTGTAGACTCAATGATTTTGCAGAAAAGCAGCTAGGAGTCAGAAAGGGTGTAAAAAGGGAGAGTAGGGAAAGGTCATACCACCCTCTACCTGCACTGAATTAAGTTAAATGATAGTTTTCCCACTTTAAGGAGACTTAAGAATGTTTTTAAATGAGTCATGTGAAAAACAAAACGAGAAAATGGACCTGTTTAGTCTTTTACTAGAGGAAAGACAAGGATAACCGGGCCCAATTACATACATCTTAAATAAATAATGGGACACCGTAATAAATAAACAAACAAAAGTTGTGCTTTGATTAAATCAGAAGTGATGCTTATCAAGGTGGTGGGGATGTGTTATCGAAGAAGCTTTAAGAATTGAGACACAGAGAAACCATGGACCATCTATAAACCGTCTATAAACACAGTGCCTCAATTGAAACTGATAAAGACAGACTCCCATTTTGGCACTATGTGACAATTGTTTCCCGAAATTTACCATTCCATTAAACTGATTTTGACAAATGCATGGACATCTCTCTCTAATTGGGTTTATAAAATAAATATTTGGACTTTTGAATTATTTTATTAATATATATGTTCAAACTGTAGGAAATGCTAGAAAGTATAAGCTACTAGCAGAGAGCTTGCTCCCCTCAAGCCCAGGGCCCATTTTCATATCCATAGAGACTCCCTGTGGCTCCTTTTCTCTTTTTATTGTAGCTCCCATGGGTACATTTTGCCTTCTTTTCTCAGTGGTTGCACTGCCCACTCTTATACTTGTAATATTTCTTCCAAAAGCTTGGCTGTGAAGCAGAGCATATAATCCGTTGTTTCTGTGAAACCATGATTCCCTAAGAGAAAAAAGCATGTGATACTTCTGCTCTTTGCTATATACAAAAAATATAGAAAATATTGATCACACATGTACACACAGTGCATATACAAACCCACAGAAACACACATATCATTCCTATTTGCATGCATATATGCAGTTGGAGCATTTTAAGAGCAGTTGTTGTTAATTTAATTTATAATGTCTAACTTTCTTTTGAAATGTTTAGTAGAAAAATCAATGCTAGATAAAAATTCCAAGTCCCAGAATTGACATGATTAGCTGTGTGACCTTGGAAAGTTTCTTTTTATTTTTCTGAACTTTAATTTTTTTTCAGTAAAATTGGTATAATTAAATAATATTGTCGTTAAACCCCGTCTCTACTACAAATACAAAAAATTAGCTGGGCATGGTGGCCCATGCCTGTAATCCCAGCTACTCAGGAGGCTGAGGCAGGAGAATTGCCTGAACCCATGATGTGGAGGTTGCAGGGAGCCAAGATCACACCATTGCACTCCAGCCTGGGTAACAAGAGTGAAACTCCGCCTCAAAAATAAATAAATAAATAAATAAATAATATTGCCAAACTGCCAAGAGTTGTTGTAGTAATTAACTGAGAGAGAAGAAGTTTCTGGCGTATAGTAGACTTTCCATGGATATGCTGGGATATTTTTTTTACCTTTCTTTAAGTAGAAGGAAAAAAGTGGAACAAGCAAAACTACATAAAAAATGTGCTCCTGTGGTCCTAGCTACTTGGGAAGCTGAGGTACAAGGATTGCTTAAGTCTGGGAGGTCAAGGCTACAGTGGGTTATGTTTGCACCACAGCACTCCAGCCTGGGCAACACAGCAAGATCTTGTCTCAAAAATAAAAGCCAAAAAATACATAAACTAGAAAAATGAAACTTTGACTTGTTACCACCTCCAACCCAACCTTTCTCCCAAGCGGACATTCCTTTCTTATTTTCCATGTGATATGCTTTGGAAGGTTCTACTCTGGTGACTGTGTCCCATCGTCCTTCAGCTTCATTGGACACACACAAATCAAGTTGAATATTTCCTCCCTTGAGTAAAATGCAATTGCAGGTACACTAACTGTGGTGTCACTTTATGATTATACCTGACAACATTCAAAACATGAGAATTGAGTTTAGCAGACAAGTTTTGTCTCTTTTTCTGTTTTCTTATTTTTTTTTGAAAAACTACTTTTCCATTTTGACTTACCTTAATATTAACCAAACTTGTGCTTTCCAGAAAATTAATCCACAAATCAATCATTATTCAACTTTTAGTTATTTTGATTAATATTTTTATGTAAAATATAGTGGTCTGGCAAGTCATATCAAAAGAGCAATGTGAATGCTATAGTCTGAATGCACCCCCACAATTTATATGTTAAAACGTAATTACTCATGTGACAGTACTCAGGGCTGGGGTCTTCAGAAGTGATAAAGGCATAAGGGCAGAGCCCTTATAGATGGAAAAAGGTCTCATATAAAATATCTTGAGGAAATGGGTCATTCACTCTCTTCCACTCTTCTGCCATGTAAGGACATAGCAAGAAAGCCCTCACCAGATACCACCTGCCGGGACTTTGATTCTGGACTTAAAAACTTCTGGATCTATGAGAAATAAATTTATATTACTTATAAACTTTCCAGTTTCAGGTATTTTGTGATGCCAGAATAAGGCAAATTTTTAGTGAAATCAGTACAGTGGAAAATCAGAAATGTTGCAGTAAGAAACTTCCTACCTCTTCCATTTTATGAAGGAATCCCTTGGCTCCAAGTAGAACTTTTGTTGATAGAAGACAAAGTAAAAGTTGCAGAATTGCAATCATTAGAAAGATGAGTCTTACCATTATATTTAGGTAGGGAAATTTGAAGCAGCTGTTGTGGATGGAGTTTGACTCCTTTTTAATCTTTATTGCTTTAATTGGATGATTATCAATTGATTGTCAGCACCTTAGTAAACTGCTAAGAAAGCACTAAAAGACTTAGCTTTTCAAGATTTTATACTTACAGCTCAAGTCACTAAAAGAACATTTATCCAGAACTTCAGTATCTCACCTGAAATATTTATCTCAAATACAGTGTAGAAAGCAGAAGGCAGTGTATCACATAAAATCAACAACAGTAACTTAGGCTTAATAACCAGTTCTGACATGAAATAATTATCACCTCTTTAGGCAAATTTTTAGCCAATCTGTGTCTCAGTCTCCTTATCTGAACCACGAAAGTGATACCTGCTTAGCTGAGTTGTTGAATGAAATAAATGCAATAATGTATGAAAAGTGTCAAACACAAGGATGATACTCCAGATCAATTAAAAAAACCTTTCTTAATATATAATATTACTAAATATAAATAGCTATTAGTATTGCATAAGGATCTTTTTAGGCCTGTTACAACAGATCTTTGAGAACTTAATATCAAAAGTTGGCATGAAAGCATTCTTTATTTTGTAGATAAGAAATCTGAGGCTATGAGAGATTTATGTTTTCTCAAAGCATTCCACAGTAACTGCAGCAAAGGACCCCAAAATCAGGTGTTCTAACTCTCTATTCTTGGATACCCGTTATAACATCATATTGCATTAACGCATCATATTGCATTAATTTTAGAATTACTAACATATATTTTGGTGCATTTAAGGACTTTAAGGCTACAATTCTGAATTAAAGCAGAAAGAAAAACCATAAATTTTTTAGCTATTTTCCCTCAAAACTTGGTTTCATATTTTGATTTAAATGATTCTTTCTTTTTTTTTTTTTTTTTTTGAGACGGAGTTTCGCTCTTGTTACCCAGGCTGGAGTGCAATGGCACAATCTCGGCTCACCGCAACCTCCGCCTCCTGGGTTCAGGCAATTCTCTTGCCTCAGCCTTTTGAGTAGCTGGGATTACAGGCACGCGCCACCATACCCAGCTAATTTTTTGTATTTTTAGTAGAGACGGGGTTTCACCATGTTGACCAGGATGGTCTCTATCTCTCGACCTCGTGATCCACCCGTCTCGGCCTCCCAAAGGATTTAAATGATTCTTAAGTTTTGTTAATAACTTTCAGAAAGATTGGTCTTGAAAATTATTAAACCTGATTTTATTCTTCAGTAAATAAAATAGACTTCAAGGGAGTGATAATATGATTTTCAAACTGTACTTTGTGTTTTGACAAAAGAAACTTCATTATTCCTGTATTTTTCCACTGCAGGTGAATTTGATATTCAAAAGATGAGAAGACTAATGGTTCTGATTAGAGTGAAGCAGAAAGTGAGGAGGATGTGTGAACTTCCCCACACAGACATTTAGCCAGATAATTTAAGCTTGGGTGTCTGTTACTTTATTTTATTTAAAACAAAATTGGCTCTATTTCTGTAAATTCCTGCCTTAACTGTGTATTTCGATTTTTTACCTGAACTAATATAATCCTTATGTACCTAAAATCAAATTAGTCAGGTAGGAAACGCAGAATGCATGCATTTTCAACAGCACTGTGCTCTTCAATCTCTCACATTTTCTGATCCTTGAGGGTGTCTCATCTTAATCACTTTATATTTGCACAAATAGACATTTCATGGCATTGTTTACTTGTATTTAGTTCATCATTTTCCAAAATATGATCTATTTAACAAGTTTTATGTGGGAAAGAGATATTTGCCAATCAAAGATATTTGTATGATGCCGGACTTAAGTCTTTAAGGAGAAATAATGTGACTAAAGTTTTTTCAATTTATTTGACCAGGAATCAGTCTTTTTATAAATCATATCTATTTTGTAGTTTTCTATAAAATATACTTTGTAGGACTTATGTGTACTTTAATAATAAGGACTTTAATACTTCTCTGCCTCACATTCCCATTTTTAGTGTTGTCAGAATAATTGTAGTGTAGCCAACTATCTGGAGTTTATCTACGACTTTCCCAGTTTTAGTATTGAAAGTCTAACATCTGAGGAAGCCCCTCAGTCCCAGGAAAATTGTGCTGGTTGGCCAACCTCTTGCTAAGTTTGATGCTTATTATATAATTTTATATAAAAAATGTGCTTATCATTGTGGTGCTTGTACAACATGTCTACAAATGGTTTTACACATCTCCTATCAAGATGCTAAATCTAAGTCCCCTGCCCTTGAATATGAGCTGGCTTTAGCAACATTCTGCATGATTTCTAAGGACAGAAAATATTTTTCTAGTTGTTTCATCCTTTTCATTTGGATTTTAAATCATTAATTCCTTCAAATGAAAAGAATATTAGTTGTTTTTTTTAATCAGATAAATAAATTAAGTCTTACCACGTTCTGCTAAGTTGCATTCTGTTGTGGTATCTATAAGAATTTTCCTAAAGTATGTCCATTATTCCATGTATATAATTCTATTTGATTGTTCTTTTTTCTTCAGATGTGCACCAATACAAAAGAAATTGGTTGTAAATTACTTTTATTACAACTCTTTTCACAAATACAAATAGTAATCCAGAGAGCATATTTATTTACTTATTTAAATATAAAATATGGCAAGACATTTTATAAACATGAGATTTTTCTGTCATATGTAGCTTCTTTTCCAATGTTCCTTATCATTTTTTTGACATTTTTTACCCTTTTTAGCCTCTTTGGTATCTGACAATTTTTGAATTCTGTTTTGTAATTTGACTTTATATTGATTAGCTGATCGTTTTATATTTTTATTTTTTCCCACATCCTTCTTGTTCATAGTTTCATTTTACTCTTAAGTGCTCTGTCTGTAAGTTTCTTGTTGCCAGTTTTAATGGTCCATAATTTCCAATGGAAAGTCTGCTGCCAGAACCTTTCTCCCTCCAGTGTTAATGGCTGCTCTTGAGAACCTGCCCCACCCTCCATCATCTAATTTGAGTAAATGAGGGGGCAGACAAAACAGATGGTTGGCACGGGGTGGGATGATTCACTGTTTGAAATCATGGTGAAACATTTTTGAAATTGGTGAGGGAGAGGGAAGCTTGACATTTGACAGAGCCATGTAAAAATTGCAGTATCCAGATGAAGTTCAGTTTCATTTTCACTGTTATTTTCCAGATGTACTGATCATATTCTGACAATTTTAAGATTATTTCAAGAATACACCTTTTCCCAAATGCAGTGTAATCATTTCAACAAAATAAGTTTATTACTGAGTGTCAATGTCAGGACAATTCCCAAAGTTACATTGTTGCCCGAACTTATTTATTTGTTTTTTTCCTGACTTATTGAATACCTCCTCTACTTCTATTCATGTTAAAGCCTTCCTTTTTTGGGTCATCTCTTTCCATGTTGTCTAATTGATTTCTTCTCTAATTATGACTGTAACGGAGTTTCAAACTACTTCGTAAGGGAGTAAGTAACTATAAATATCTGTATGTATATGCACACTTAAATAGAATTGTACGTATATATAATTTAGTGCCACAGATTTATGGCACAATATTATATAACTAAAAAATACTTATTATAGAACTGAATTATTATGATTATATAAAGAGAATTATATGACAAAAAATTAAAACTAAAATCTGAAGTATTTTATTTTAAAAATTTATTTACCTCATAAGCAAAGCATTTTTAATTGTTTTAAATTTGATTTTCTGAATGAAGTAGAACAAAAAATATGGTACCGTGGTCAACCATGATAAGTTGACCTTATATATATATATTATTAACCATGATATATTGCCCATATAGAAAAAGAAGCCATGCTTTCTCTATATGGGCAATATAAGTCCCGAGTGGCCAAAAATGAACTCTTGGGCTACAAAAAATATATAGATATTACAAAGCTTTGTGGCTCTCCAAAGGGCCACATTACACAAAAAGATATGCAGTGTTTTTTGATATTAAATTTGAATTGAATTGTGATTGGAAAAAAAGATTTTAAAGAGTTACCCTGGGGGAATATTAAAAAAATAAGTTTGAGAAACATCTTTATATACAGGTCAATAACAAAAGGATGTTCGCTGTCACAATTTCTATTTAACATTGTATTGGAAGTGCTAGGGGAGCAAGTAGGTAAGGAAAGAAATGAAAAGTATGCCAAGGAAAAAAAGTAAAATTTTCTGTTTGCAGGTGACAGGTTTTTACATATAGAAAACCATCAAGGTTTGACTGTACAAATATTAGAATTAATTTAAAAATTCAATAAATTTGCAGGATACAATATTAACATGCATAAATCATTTTTGCTTCTACACATTAACAATAAAATGTCCAAAAAATAAATCCAGAAAATATTCTTACTTACAATAACATAAAGAAGGAAAAAATATGAGTAAATTTAATTAAGGAGGTAAAATATCTATACACTGAAGACTATGGAATATTAATAAAAGAAATCTAAGAAGACCAAAATAAATGTAAAGACATGTCGAAAGATTGGAATTAATATTTTTAAATGCCCATACTGCTCAAACCAATCTACATGTTCAATGCCAACTCTATCAAAATCGCAATGGCATTTTTCACAAGAATTGAAAAAAAAAAATAACTATTTTAAACTTCATGTGGAACTCCAAAAGAGAAAACAAAGCAAACAAGCAAAAGAAAAAAAAAGGAACAGGCATCATATTTTCTGGTTTCAAAATATATTAGAAATCTATAATAATCAAAATTGTGTAGTACTGTTATAAAAATAAACATGTAGACAAATGGAACAGAATGGAGAGCCTAGAAATCCATTACAGCTAAGGGTGCCAGGAACACAAAATGGGGAATTTTATTGGTGTTCAATAAATGGTGTTGATAAAACTGAATATCACCCTGCAGAAGAGTGAAATTGTACTACTTTTTCACACCATATAAAATATCAACTAAAAATAGATTAAATGCTTAAATAAAAAATGTCAAACTGTGAAACAACTAGAATGAAATATATAGAAAAACCTTCTGGACATTTATCTGAGCAATAAAATTTTGGATAAGTTCCAAAAACACAGAAAACAAAAGCAAAAATAAACACATAGGATGGCATCAAATTAAAAATCTTCTGAACATTAATGGAAACAATCAACAGAGTGGAAAGAAAATATATGAAATAGGAGATAATATATGCATATCTTTTGTATTTTGATATACAAAATATACAAGAAACTCAAACAACTTAATAACAAATGTATCTTTAAAAATTCAATTTAAAATTACACAAAACACCTGAATAGACACTTCTTCAAAGAAGATGCTCAAATATCCAATACTTATATGAAAATATCCTCAACATCACTGATCATCAGAAAAAAATACAAATGAAAATCATGTTCTCACTCCTGTTAGAATGGCTATTATCACTCTTAACAAAAAAAAATAAAATAAAAGATAATGAATGGCAAGGAGGTGGAGTAAAGGTAACCCTTATATACTTTTGGTGGAAGCATAAATTGATATAACCAGTATGAAAAAAGGAGATTCCACAAAAAGTTAAAACTAGAACTGCCATATAATCCAGCAATCCTACTTCTCGATATATATTCAAAGGAAATAAAATCATTATGTCAAAGAGATATCTGTACTCCCTTGTTCATTATAGCATTATTCACAATAGCCAACGTATGTAAACAACCTAAGCTGATGAATGAATGGATAAAAAAATGTGATTACATAAAACTAATATTTTATTATTATATCTATTTATCCATAGATATATCTAAAATGAAATGATATTTAGTCTTGAAAAGCAAAAAAAAAAAAAATAATCCCACTTGTGAAAAAATTGATAAGCCTGAAGGACATTATGCTAACTGAAATAAGCAATAAGCCAGACACAGAAAAACAAAGACTGCAAGATCTCATTGCTATATGGAAACTTAAAAAGTTGCACTGATAAGAGCATAAAATAGAATGGTGGTTTTCAGAGGCCTAGGGTGTTAAGTAAATGGGAAGATGTTCGTCAAAGTGTTCAAAGTTTCAGTTATGCAGGATAAATTAGTTCTGAAGATGTAACATAAAACATCGTAACTATAGTTAATAATAACAGTAGAAAATTGAAATTTATTAAAAGAGTAGATGTTAATTGTTCTCAATAACGAAGTAATAATGTGAGGTGGACTTGTTTATTAGCTTGTGGTAATAATTTCACAATATATACATATACAAAAACATTATTCTGTACATCTTAAATATATACAATTTTATTTGTGACATATACCTCAATAAAGCAGGGGGGAGAATGAGAGAAACTGTCAACTGAAAATTCTATATCCAGGAAAACTATGTTTTTAAAGTGAAGAATTAATGCTCTCAGACCAACAAAAACTAAAGGAGTTCATTGTGATAAATCTTGTATAAGATTTTTTAAAGGAAGCTAGTTGGGAGAAAAAAATACGAGATTGAAAACATGGATCTAGATAAAGAAATAAAAAGTAGTGAACATGAAATAAAAAAGGCAAAATTAAATTGAGTTTTCCTAAATTTAATTGCTTTAAAATATATCTAACTGTGTAAAATAAACACAGTAGCAATTTATTGAGGTTTTAAAGCATAATTAAAACAGAAGATGTAAGAAAAATAGCACAAAGATGGGAGAGAGATAGACTTTCATTAACCTACAATATACATCATAAACATAAGGGAAGCAACTGGAAAAATGCAAAAAAGTGAATAAAAAATAAGTTAATAAAAGAGATGAAATCTTTAAAAATATAAAAATATCTCAAAAGAAGTCAGAAACACCTGACAATCAGACACAAAAATCAAATGGGAAAAAATGTAAACCATTAACAAGATGACAAATTTTATGTCAACCAGATCAATAATTTTATCAAACATGAATGCTTAAACACACAAATTAATATATGAAGATTGTCAGTTTGGAGATAATGCAAGATCCAAACTTTAAGTAGATTTCATGTTTGCACTCTGTAAGAAATCACTTTAAGTAGAAATATATAGACAGGTTAAAGATAAAAGGATGTAAATAGATAAACTGTGAAAACTGTAACCAAAATATACCTGAAGTAACCATATTAATTTGAGAGAAAGATAGCTTCACAACAAGGAATGTTATCAGGGAAAGGAAGAGACATTCTTTAATTAAAAGGGATAAAATCTACAAGGAGATATAAAAATTGTAAGCAGTAATATTTCTAATAAGAGAGCTTCAAAACATATAGAGCAAAAACTGAGTGAACTGAAGTTACAACTAGACAAATTAATAATGATGGTTAGAGACTTCAATATTCCTTATTAGTAATTGATATAACACATAGTAATTGCTTATAGAAAAATCAGTAAATGCATAACAAGACTGAAAATGTCTTAAGACAGCTAGTCCAAACTGACATGTATTGAAGACATTATCCAGCAACAAAATGGCCACTGCACTCCAACTTGGATGACTGAACAAGACACTTTCTAAAAATAAAATAAAATGTCAGATGCTATGGCTCATTCCTGTAATCTCAACAATTTGTGGGGTCAAGCTGTGGGGATTGCTTGAGCCCAGGTTTCAAGTTCAGCCTAGACAACATGGCAAAACTCTGACTCTACAAAAAAAAAAAAAAAAAAAAAAAAGTAACCTAATATGGTGGTCCCAGCTACTCAAGAGGCTGAGGTGGGGAAAACATTTAAGCCCAGGAGGTTATGGCTGTGGTGATGCAGGATGGTGCCATTTCATGTCATCCTGGGCAACACACTAGGAAAAAAAAAGGAAAATATGGGAGTTTCAAATTATCCATATGGGGAATGGAAAAGGAGGCCTCAATTGTGAGACAAAATATTAAAAAGGACAATAAAGGAACACTATGAATAAGTTCACGTCCATGAATTCAACAAGTTAGATAAAATTAAAAAATTCCCTTAAAGCCACAAACTACAGAAACTTACTCAAGAAGATATAGATAAAATGAATAGCTCTCTATATAATTTATAAATAGAATTACAGTTCAAATCTTCCAAAAAATAAAGCTCTTTGCCCAGAATGTAAATTATATCAAACATTTAATCAGGTAATAATACCAATTCAATATAAAATTCTGCAGAAAATAGAAAAAGGATGAAACATTTTTCAGCTCATTTTATGAATCCTGCATTAGTCTGATGCCAAAACCACTAGAGTGATCCTGAAAAATAGTTACTTTTTAATGGAAGAATCTGATAGCTCTCACCTTAACTAGGTGATCAAAGGTAACATCACTACTGATAAATCATGTTATTCTTATGTACCACCTGATATGATGCAAGTATTTTCCAATATTCCTAATCTCAGTCTCATATTGAGAGTACATCAGAAAAGTCTAAATAAAGAGCTATTCTACAAAATGCCTGATCACTACTCTTTAAATTAGCAACATTGTGTAAGATAAAAATCAACAAACTTTGACTGACTTGAGAAGATTAAAGAGACATGACAACTAAGTGCAGTGTTTGATCTTAGTTGGACATGGAAAAATGACACCATGGAAAAATTGTGAAGATCCCAATAGAGCCAATAGTTTTGGTAACAGTATTGTTTCCATGTCCATGTCAAAGTTTTGATGAATGTACTCTGTTTAAGACCTGGAACCAACCCAAATGCCCATCAATGATAGACTGGACAAAGAAAATGTGGCATATTTACACCACGGAATACTATGAAGCCATAAAAAAACGAGTTCATCCCATGGAATACTTTGAAGCCATAAAAAACAAGTTCATGTCCTTTGTAGAGGCATGGATGAATCTAGAAACCATCATTCTCAGCAAACTGACACAAGAACAGAAAACCAAATACCGCATGTTTTCACTCAGAGGCAGATGATGAACAATGGGAACACTTGGGCACAGGGAAGGGAACAGCACTCACTGGAAGAGGTGGGTGGGTGGAGGGGAGGGAAGGAGAGGGACAGTGGGAGGCAGGGAGGATGGGGAGGGATAACATCTGGAGAAATGCCTGATGTAGGCAACAGGGGTTGGGAGGATGGAGATGGAAACAGCAAACCACCATGGCATGTATGTACCTATACAACAACCTTGAAGGATGCAGGATGTGCACATGTACCCCAGAGCCCAAAGTACAATAAAATGAAGAAAGAAAGAAATTTAGAAAACTCACTAAAATAATTAAAAGTCAGAATTCAAGATGCAACTATTAAATAATTTTGATCATTTTGTTAAGTAAATATTCAAAACTTATTTATCCAAAGAAGTGCTAGCTTTCAAAAAATAAGTTTGGAGGCATATGATGTTATTGCTCAAGAGTTTTGAACCTTTTTCTTTTTTTGTAATTAACCTTAGAATACAGAAATATTATAAGAATACTACATTTTGACTTTTTCCTAATTCAACACCATATTTTATATCAGAACCCTGTGTTATATGTGACAGTCACTCATTACAAATTAGTTTCTTAAAATAAAATAAAATGGTAAATTGCTCTCTGCCAAGCCTCTTTGAACAAGTATATTCATCTTCTGTTTGTACAACTACCTAGCATTCAAATTTGTTCTGAGCATTATTTTGCCATTTTGGCATTAAATAAGTTTTACATTGTTTAGTATTAAAAGAATATCATAAAGGAGTATAAAAGATTGCATCTTAAAGGTAAATTTTACCCAAAAAGTTTTATTTAAATATTTCAAAATTTAACATGTAACTTGTATAAGTAACCCTATTAGAATTCATTCTTGATTAATGCTAATTAAAGACCCTTGTTAGTTATCTCAGATACTTCATGATTCTTGTTTTAGTGACTGTTATGGTTTGGCTGTGTTTCCAACAAAATCTCATCTTGAATTGCAGCTCCCACAATCCCCATGTGTCATGGGAGGAACCCAGTGGAAGGTAATTGAATCATGGGGGTGGGTTTTTCCCATGCTGTTCTCATAATAGTGAATAAGTCTCATGAGATCTGATAATTTTGTAAAGGAGGGTTCCCCTGCAGCATGAGCTTTTGCCTGCTGCCATGTAAGATGTGTGTTGCTTCCCCTTTGCCTTCTGTCATGATTGTGAGGTCTCCCCAACCATGTGGAACTGTGAGTCCATTAAACCTCTTTTTCTTTGTAAATTACCCAGTCTCAGATATGTCTTTATTAGCAACATGAGAGCTAATATAGTAACTTAAAAATAACCAACAAGAATATTTAAGTAAGTAAAACTAAGACTTATATGAAGTATTTCCTCAGAAGTAATTTAATGAGAATTATTTTAATAAACATACATTTAAAGTGATTAATTCAATCATGTTATCAACACTCTTTTATTATATCTGAATTGTCTGTTGTATCTAATAGTCTTGAGTAAAAATTTTGATCTTAAATGAGTTACTCCAAAACTCATAAAATATATGCACAGATTGAATTATTACTATATAACAATGTAATTTTAAAGACAGAAAAATTGGAAATAATCTTCTAATACAAGAATTTATTTTTAAAATAAAGGTTTAAATGTTAAGGGCAGAAAGGGTGTTGTCTCAATGATATACTATGATCAAAATAGAATCAAAAGAGCCTAGTCCTATAAGAAATACCAACTGAAGTTCTTCAATCTGAAAGAAAAGAATGTCAATGAGCAAGAAGAAATCATCTGAAAGTATAAAACTCCCTAATAATAGTAAGCACACAGAAAAACAGATTAGAATAACGTTGCAATTGTGGTGTGTAAACTTCTATTGACTTAAATGGAACGACTAAATGATGAACCAATCAAAAATAATAACTACAACAACTTTTCAAGACATAGATGGTACAATAAGACATGAAGAGAAATGAAAAAATGTTTAAAAGTGGGAGAATGAAGTTAAAATGTATGGCTTTTATTTTTCTTTTTGTGTGTTTGTTGGTCTGTTTATGCAATCACTGTTAAGTTGTCATAAGTTTAAAATAATGGGTTAGTAAATATTATTTGCAAGCCTCATAGCAACCACTAATCAAAAAAAATGCAACAGATACACAAAAAATAAAAAGCAAGAAATTAAAGCATACTACTAGAGAAAACTGGCTTCATTAAAAGTAAGACAAGAAGAAAGAAAGAAAAGACCACAATACAACCAGAAAACAAATAACAAATTGGCAAGAAGTTTCTCTTTAATCAGTGTATTAGTCCAGTCTCACATTGCTATAAAGAAGTACTTGAGACTAGGTAATTTATAAAGAAAACAGGAGGTTTAATTGACTTGCAGTTCCACATGGTTGGGGAGTCCTCAGGAAACTTAAATTTATGGCAGAAGACACCTCTTCACAGAGCAGCAGGAGAGAGAAGTGAGAGTGGTAGGGAGAAGAGCCTCTTACAAAACCATCAAATCTTGTGAGAACTCATTCACTATCATGAGCACAGCATGGGAGAAGCCACCCCCATGATTCAATCACCTCACTCCCTTGACACATGTGATTACAATTTAAATAAAAGTTGGGTGGGGACACAAAGTCTAACCATATCAATTAGTAATAACATTGAATGTAAATAAATGAAACTCTCCCATAAAAAGTTATAGAGTCACTCAATGAATGAAAAAACAAGAGCCAAGTATCTGTTACCCAAAAGAGATACACTTCTGTAAAGGTACACATAGACTGAAAATAATAAAATGGACAAACATTTGCATGCCAGTGGAAACCACAAAAGAGAAAGAATTGTTACACTCATATCAGACAAAATAGATTACAAGACAAAAACCATAAGAAAAGATAAAGAAGTTCATTATAGTTTCATCCATGTCCCTTCAAAGGACATGAACTCATCTTTTTGATGGCTGCATAATATTCCATGGTGTATGTGTGCCACATTTTCCCTGTCCAGTCTATCATCAATGGGTATTTGTGTTGGTTCAAGGTCTTTGCTAGTGGCACAAGAACAGAGAATCAAACACCACATGTTCTCACTCATAGGCAGGTGTTGAACAATGAGAACACATGGACACAGAGAGGGGAGCATCACACACTAGGGTCTGTCGGGGAGAAATAGGGGAGGGACAGCGGGGTGTGGGGAGTTGGGAGAAAGAGCATGGGGAGAAATGCCAGATATAGGTGATGGGGAGGAAGGCAGCAAATCACACTGCCATGTGTGTACCTATGCAACAATCTTGCATGTTCTTCACATGTACCCCGAAACCTAAAATGCAATAAAAAAATAAATAAAATTTAAAAAAGGTCATTATATAACGATAAAGGGGTCAATTCAGCAAGAGATTAAGATTATATGCATTCAACATTGGAGCACCCTGATATGTAAATGTTATTAGAGCTAAAGAGACAAATAGGCCCCAAAACAATAATAGCTAGAAACTTCAACACCACACTTTCAGCATTGGACAGATCTCCCAGACAGAAAATCAATGAAGAAACGTAGGACCCAATCTGTGCTACAAAAAAAATAATAATAAACCTAATAGACATTTACAAAACATTTCATCCAATATCTGCAGAATACACACTTTTCTTCTCAGCACATGGATCATTCTCAAGGATGGGCTATCTCTTAGGTCATTAAAGAAGTCTTAAAACATCCAAAAACTTGAAATAATATCAAGCATCTTCTATGACCACAATGGAATATAAATAGAAATCAATAACAGGAGGAATTTTGGAAACTATACAAATAAATGGAAATTACATAATATGCTCGTGGATAACCAGTGGGTCAATGAAAAAAATTTAGGAGTAAATTGAAAAGTTTCTTGAAACAAATGATAATGAAAATATAACATGGGAAAACCAATGGGATACAACAAAAGCACTGCTAAGAGAGAAATTTATAGCTATAAGTACCTACATCAAAAAATAATAAAAGTGGCCAGGCTCAGTGGTTCATGCCTGTAATCCCAGCACTTTGGAAGGTCAAGGTGGACAGCTCAGGAGGTCAGGAGTTTGAGACCAGCCTGGCCAACATAGTGAAACCCCATCTCTACTAAAACAATGAAAAAAAAAAAATTAGCCAGGCATGCTGTGTGCACAGTGTAATCTCTGTTACTGAGGACACTGAGGCAGGAGACTCATGTCACCCTGGGAGGCAGAGGTTGCAGTGATCCCAGATCATGCCACTGAACTCCAGCCCAGGCAACAGTGCAAGATTCCATCGCAAAAATAGCAAAAATAAAAAATAGAAGCTTTGAATGAATAATCTAATGATTTGTCTTAAAAAATGAGAACAGCAAGAGCAAACTGAACCCTAAATTAGTAGAAGAAAAGAAATAATAAAGACCAGAGCAGAAATAAGTGAATTTCAAATGAATAAAATAATAAAAAAGATCAATGAACAAAAACTGTTTTTTGAAAAAAATAAAATGGAAAAACCTTTAGCCAGACTAAGAGAAAAAAAGAGAGAAGAACCAAACAAATAAAATTAGAGATGAAAAAGGAAATGTTACAAACAAAACCACAGATAATCAAGGAATCATTAGTAGTATATGACAGTAAATTGGGAAAATTGAGAATAAATGAATAAATTTACAGGCACATACAACCTACGAAGATTGAACCAGGAAGAAATCTAAAACCTAAACAGACCAATAACAAGTAATGAGATGGAAGCCATAATAAAAATCTCCCCAAAAATAAAAGACTGGAACCAGAAGGCTTCACTGCTGAATTCTACCAAACATTTAACATAGAATTAATACCAATCCTACTAAAACTATTTCAGGAAATAGACAAAGAAGGATTACTTCCAAACTCATTCTATAAGGTCTCTATACCTGTTATCCAAGCCACAAAAAGACATATCAAACAACAACAACAAAAAAGAAAATGACGAATCACTCTTTTGGATGAACACTGATGTAAAAGTCTCCATCAAAATATTAGTAAACTGAATTCAAAAATTCATTAAAAATATCACTCGTCATGACTAAGTGGAATTTATCCCAGAGATGCAAGGATAGTTCAACATACACAAATCAATCAATGTGATACATTATAGTAACAGAGTGAAGGATGAAAACCACATGTTCGTTCCAACTGATGCTGAAAAAGTATTTGATAAAGTTCAACATCCTTTAATGATAAAAACCCTAAAAATTGGGCACAGAAGAACATAGCTCAACACAATAAAAGCCATATATGACAGATATACAGCTGGTATCATACTGAATGGGGAAAAGTTGAAAGCCTTTCACCTTAGATCTGGAACACGACAAGAATGCTCAGTGTAACCACTGTTTTTTAACATAGTACTGGAAGTCATAGCAAGAGCAATCAGACAAGAGAAAGAAATAAAAGGTATTCAAATAGGAAAGAAAGAAGTTGACTTATCCTTATTTGCAGATGATATGCTCTTATATTTGGAAAAATCTAAAGACTCCATTAGAAAATTATTAGAACTGATAAATTTAATACATTTGTAGGATAGAAAATCAACAAACAAAAACCAGTGGTATTTTTATATGTCAACAGTGAACAATCTGAAAAAGTATTTAAAAAGTATTCCAATTTACAATACCCACAGATAAAATTAAATACCTAGACTTAACTAAACCAAAAAAGTGAAAGATTTCCACAATGAACACTATTAAACACTGATGAAAGAAGTTGAAGAGGACCCACAAAAATGGAATGATATTGAATGTTCACGGATTGGAAGAATCAATGTTGCTAAAATGTTTATACTACCCAAAGCAATCTATAGATTCAATGCAATCCCTATCAAAGTACCAAGAACATTCTTCAAGAAAATAAACAATTCAAAAATTTATATGGACTCACAAAAGACCCAGAATAGCCAACACTATCCTGAGCAAAAAGAACATAACTGGAAAAGTCACTTTACCTGACTTCAAATTTTACTACAGAGGTATATTAACCAAAAAAACATGATACTGGCATAAAAGCAGACACACAGACCAACAGAACAGAATAGAGAATTCATAAACAAATCCACACGCCTGTGGTGAACTCATTTTTTACCAAAGCGCCAAGAGCATTCACTGGGGAAAAGACAGTCTCTTCAATAAATGGTGCTGGGAAAACTGGATATCCATATGCAGAATAATGAAACTTGATCCCTATCTCTCATCTTCTATAGGCAACCAATACAAACATGGATAAATGGGATCACATCAAGCTATAAAGTTTCCGCCCATCAAAGGAAACAATCAGTAAAGTGAAGAGACAACCCACAGAATGGGAGAACATATTTGTCAACTACCTATCTGACAAGAAAATAATAACCAGAATATATAAGGAGACCAAACACCTCTATAAGAAAATATCTAATAATCCTAATTAAAAACTGGGCAAAAGATTTTAGGAGACATTTCTCAGGAGAAATACATACGGCAAACAAGAGTATGAAAAAGTGTTCAGCATCATTGATCATCAGAGAAATGCAAACCAATACTACCATTAAGATATTATCTCATTCCATTTAAAATGGCTTTTATTCAAAATCAGGCAATAACACAGGCTGGTGAGGACGTGGAGAAAAAAGAACCCTCATACACTGTTGGTGGGAATGTAAATTAGTATAAACACTATGAAGAACAGTTTGAAGGTCCACAAAAACGTAAAAATAGAACCAGCTTATGATTCAGCAATCTCACTACTAAGTGTATACTAAAAAGAAAGGAAATCATTGTACAGAAGAGATCTCTGCACTCCTTGGTGTGCTGCAGCACTGTTCACAACAGTCAAGATTTGGAAGCAAACTTAGTGACCACTCACAGAGAAATGGATAAAAAAAGTGATACTTACACGCAATGTAATACTATTCTAAAATAAAAACAAATGACATACTGTCATTTGCAACCACATGAATGGAACTGGAAGTTATTATATTAAGTAAAATAAGTCAGGCACAGAAAGACAAACATTACATAATGTCACTTACTTGTGAGATCTAAAACAAAAACAATTGAATTTATGGAGATAGAGAAAATAGGAGTGGTTACCAAAGTCTGGGTGGGGGCAGGGTGTGGCAGTGAGATGGGATGGTTAATAGGTAAAATAAATAAATAAATAGATAGAAAGAATGAATAAGAACTACATGTGATAGCGCAACAGGGGGACTATAGGCTATAACAATTTAATTGTGCACTTTAAAATAATTGAATTGTTTGTAACTCAAAGGATAAATGATTGTGGGGATGGGTACCCAATTTTCCATGATGTGTTTGTTACACATCACATGCCTATACCAAAATATCTCATATATCTCATAAATACATACACATACTATGTACTCACAAAAAACAAATAAAAAAGAAAAACCAGGTACTCCAGAAAAATATTTATAACATGCTATGAAATGTTAATAAAAGGTGAATCAACCATAATCTACCCAAAGAAAGGAAAACAAGCAAGCAGAGAAATCAGAAAGTACTACACACTGGGGTCTATTGGGGGGAATAGGGGAGGGACAGTGGGGGGAGGAGCTGGGGAGGGATAGCCTGGGGAGAAATGCCAGGAGTGGGTGAAGGGAAGGAAGGCAGCAAAACACACTGCCATGTGTGTACCTATGCAACTATCTTGCATGTTCTGCACATGTATCTCAAAACCTAAAATGCAATTAAAAAAAAAAAGAAATTGGAATATTCTTTGAGAAAATTAGCCAAACTTCATGAAAAACTGGGTTTTATTAGATTAAATGTGATTTAAGAGAACAACAATCAGAGGCATGACGTATCCTCTGCATAGAAATTTCAGAAAATGTCATAATATACGTATTAATGTTTCTGAAATGAAAAAGGAAAATCAATAATTGAAAAATCAAGATTACAATAAGATATCATTTTAACTTTTTTGTAAATCAACTATTACAAAATATTAAAAAGTTAATACAATTTTTTAGTAAGTAAAATAATGACACATATATTTGTTTTGCATCTGTGTAGTTTGCATATAAATGGATACAAAAATATAATCTAAAACATTAACAACAATAATTTATGGATAGTGAGAATGTGACATTTTATCATATTTTCTTTTTGCCAGTCTAAGTGTCATTAACTTACACAATTAATCTTTATGATTTCAGTAATAGTAAAATATTATTTTTCAAAACCCAAATGCTCGGCATATTGGGCAGCTGGGCGGAAGAATGACACTAGATCCCTCTCATTTACCATGTAAAGACATGAACTCAGGATGGATTAAAGATTAAATGTAACACCTGAAACCATAAGAATTCTATAAGAAAGCCTAAGAAAAACTCTTCTGGATATTGGCCTAGACAAAGAATTTACTAAGACTCCAAAAAACAAAAATAAATATAAATGGAACTTAATTAAACTAAAAAGCTACTGCATTGCACAATAAATAATCAGCAGAGCAAATATACGATCTACAGAATAGGAGAAAACATTCACGATACATGTGACAAAGGACTAATATCCAGAATCTACAAGGAACTCAAACAAATAATCAAGAAAAAAATAATAATTCCATTAAAAAGTGGATAAATGACATAAACAGATATTTCTCAAAAGGAGACATAAAAATGACCAAAAACATATGAAAAACTATACCATATTGCTAATTATCAGGGAAATGCGAATGAAAGCCACAATGAGATTCTACTTTATCTCATTCAGAATGGCCATTATTAAGTCAAGAAACAGAAGATGTTTATGTATATGCAATGATAAAGAAAAACTTATACACTCTTGGTGGGAATGTAAATCAGTACAACATCCGTGGAAAAAAAGTGTGAAGATTTCTCAAAGAACCATTTGATCAAGTAATTTCACTAGTAAGTATCTAGCCAAAGGGGGGAAAAATACCTGCATGTATATGTTTATTGCTGCATAAGTCACCATTGCAAAACTTAAGTTCCCATCAACTGATGAGTGAATAAAGAAAATGTGGTACAGATATACCATAGAATACTTCTTAGCCATAAAAATATGCAATGTCTTTTGCAGCAGCTTGAATTGTACTGGAAGTCATTATCCTAAGGCAAGTAACTCAGAAACAGAAAACCAAATACCACATGCTCTCACTTATAAGTGGGAGGTAAGCCATGGCTAAACTAAGGCATACAGAGTAGTATGGTAGACATTGAAGACTCAGAAAGTGGAAAGGTGAGAGGTGGGTGAAAGATGTACAATCACGTTTTGGATAAAATGTACACTAGCCAGGTGACAGATCTGCTAAAAGCAGACTACAGATCTTCTAATATCCATGTTTGAGTAAAAATCTCTGGATTAAAAAAAAATTAAACTCATCTCAACATTAAATACATACTTTTGAGCCCTGACTTCTATTCCCTGCGATATAAGCAGGCCAGATATAGGTAGAAAATTAAGACTATTTGTAATAGGCCAAAAATAATTAAGAAAACATCAGCCTTTAGGAAAAGTAAATATTGATGTCATAGTTTGCCCATGGGAACATATCACAATCTCTGGTGACTTGCAGTGTGAGGATATTACTTTATAAGGTTAAATAAGAATGGAAAAGACACAGAAAAATTTCAAAACACATCTAACCAGATTTCCAGACCTGTTAAGGAGAAAAGTGGAGGGAGGCAGAATATAAAACAATACCAAGTAAGAGTTATCCTGACAATGAAATCTAACCATTCTTGGGTTCAGGAAGCAAGCAGAATAAGAGTTGACTTTTTAACAGCAACAGTGAAAGGAAGCAGTTGACTTTATCTTCCAGGTATGGTGAAGAAACAACAGACCATCAGAATTCTATGCCCACTGTTAAGAATTAAATTATGTCTCCCAAAAAGTTATGTTGATGTCCAAACACATAGTATCTCAGATTATGACTTTACTTGGAAATTGGGTTCTTATAGATGTAACTATTTAAGTTAAGATAAAGTCATGGTGAAGTAGGATGGGCCCTTAATCCAATATGATTGCTACCTCTGTAAAAACAGGAAAAAAGACAAAGACACACAAGAGATAATATCATGTGATGATGGAGGTAGAGGTTGAAGTGTGCTAGCTACAAGGCAAGGTATGCCAAGAATTGCCAGTAAAACACCAGAAACTAGAAAGAAGCAGGAAATGATTCTCTCTTGCAAGTTTTAGAGGGAACACTGTCCTGCTGACACTTTGATTTCAAACTTTTAGAACAAAATTGTGAAAGAAACAAATCTTGTTGTTTTAAGCAACTCAGTTTCTGGTACCGAGAGTAGCAGAAGGCAGCCAAATGCCTAGATAGGGGCAGGCCCCTGGTAAAACCCCACTGCCAATCCAATTGCAGTTTAAAGCCTGAAAGCCAAGCAACAATTGAGAATTTGTCTTCCCATTTAGCGCACTTTCCTCTGATTGAGCTCCATCCTTGACCTATTTTACATATACCTACCCTTTTCTAATGGTTTTCTATGCCCACCTATAAGTTGTGTCTTTGCTTTAACCTTTTTTTTTTTTTCTGCGTGCTCACTGACCAATCAGCATGCACTCTCCGTCCAATCAGCATGCACTCTCCATTCTGAGTCTATGAAATGCTCTGGATCCAGCCACACAGGGGACTTTCCCACTTTTGAGTAGGGGGACTATCCCCGCATCCCCCTCTCCAATGAAAGCTGTTCCATTGTTCAATAAAATTCTTCTCTACCCTCCTCACTGTTTAGAGTCTTATGTATCTTTATTCTTCTTGGCCATGATATGAGAACTCGGGAACTGCCAAATGCAGGTGCAAGCTGTAACACAGGTGAACTGGGGCATGCTAATGTGGCCAAGCATGGCCCAGATTGGGCATCACCAGCCAGAACTCCCCAGTTTGCAAAGCGACCAAGAAAAAAAATCATACATCAGTACTGCGAAGTAAATGAAATAAACGGATCCAGATAACATGCATTTTAGGAATTTATTGACGTACTAACCGTAAGAAGTTTTAAGACAAAAGACATCTAAAAAAAAGGTTTAAAAAATTATAAAGGAGTATCAGAGCAGTAGCAAGGTATAGTGAACCAAAAATATGGTAATTCTGTATCTCTAAATGAATGCTGACTGCATAAAGTGACACCATGTTGTCTACTTCTTAGAAATAAAAAGAAAGATTAAATTTAATAGTTGGATCGGAATAATGTTGTAGAGATTATCAACATCAAAATGGAGTCGCTTTAGTCAAACCTAACATAAAGAAGCCAGGACAGAGCCACACACAGTGGCTCATGCCTGTAATCCTAGAACTTTGAGACCTAGCCAGGTGGATCACTTGAGGTCAGGAGTTTGAGATCAGCCTAGCTAACATGGTGAAACCCGTCTCTACTAAAAATGCGAAAATTACAGAAGTGCCTGTAATCCCAACTATGAGGGAGGCTGAGGCAAGAGAATCATTTGAACCTGGGAGGGCAGAGGTTGCAGTGAGCCAAAACACCACTGCACTTCACCCTGGGTGACAGAGTGAGAACCTGACTTGAGAAAATATTTTTAAAGAAGCACGAGGCCATGAATCCGGAGCACTCATACATGTATGCCTGTACAGGACTTATTACAAGAAATTCCTGTACTCATGTCTATGATGGAAACTAGGCAAGAAACTCCTAAAAAATAAACTGTTTTAAGTAAACTGCTGTAGCATTCCAGGTAAACAGTCTGCACAAAGATAGTTGCCCAACAATGACTGGCTTCACCAATGAGCTAACTCCAACTCCCAAATGAGTCCCTGTAATCCATGGTGTTTGTTTTGATACAGCTTACATAGACTTCTCTTTTTTGTCTTTAAAAGTTTCCTTTAGTCACCTTCCTCCATGGATGAGCCTATGATCTGTCATAGCATACATATTTGGATTGTAATCCCCTGCTGTTTCTGAATAAACTCTTCCTTTAGAGAACCTGTCACTCTCTTGTCATTATTTAGGTTGTAAATATAAAAGCCACTAACGGTGTGTTTAAATTAAAGAGTAATTATAAAGTACTTGTATGGTTTGGGTTGCAGGTAAAAATATCAGTTCAAGAATTTGTTCTATTAAATTTGTAGGTGAAGATTTTTCTGGTGAAAGATAAAATCTGAAAAAAAATTTAAAAAAAAGAATGGAGGAAAAAAGGAGAATGAGATAGTGGTGAAGAAAATATTAATAAATCCTAAAGAAAATACAAGAGTGAAAACATAAACCAAGCAAAATTTAAAATTACATAGGATTCTACATAAAATATAGAGCTGAGCGTAGTGTCACATATCTGTAGTCCCAGATACTCAGAAGGCTGAGAAGAGAGGATTGCTATAGCCCAGGAGTTTGAGGAAAGCCTGGGCAACATAGCAAGACCCTATCTCTAGAAAATTATATATTATATATATATATATATATATATATATATATATATATATATATATATATATACACACACATATATACATGAAAATAAAATACAAATATTTTTAAAATTGAAGCTGCATTAAAGATAATCAACTGTTTAAAGCAAAAAAAAAAACCCACTATATTACAGGGTATATAAAATACATAAAAATAAAAGATACAGAATCAGGAAAACAACAAAGCAGCGGAGATGGTATGTATTGGCTTAAGGAATTATTTGCTCTCCTTCAGGTGTTATGATATTGTTCCTAGGTGGATTGAGATAAGTTTAAGATGTGTGTTGTAACTCTAGATCAATTAATGGAGAAGTGATACAAGGAAATAAAGCTAAGAAGCCAAGAATGTAAATAAAATAGAATAATAAAAAATATCCAAGTAATCCAAAATAAGGGAGAAAAAAGAAAATCAAAGTATGATGGGTCAATTAGAAATATATTTTCTAATACATATTTCCATGCTCCAAATTAGAAAGTAACAAAATATAAATGGTCTCAGCATTGCAATTAAACACTGATATTACAAAAATGCATTTAAACAACCAAGAACAAATTACAAGTTGTTTATAATACTCACATTTCAATCATAAAAACACAGATAGCTTAAATAAAAAATTATAAAAAGATATGTAGTGTCAAAATTACTTTTATAAAAGGTGAAGCGACTATATTAATATCATGTAGGATAGACTTCAGGACAAGAACCAGTGCCAGAAATAAAAAAGATTTGTCATAGTAAGTGTCTGTACACTCCTAATAAGAGAGCTTCAAAATAAATGGTGCAACTGATGTGAAAGAAGAAACAAAAATTGTCATGTTTGGAAATTTCAGCACTCATGTCTCAGTAATTAACAGTTTAAGTAGACCAAAAATTTAATAAGTATAAAGAAGGCATGAATAATATTACAAATCAATTTGATTTAATTGACACTTATGAAACACCATTAAATTTCCATCAATCATAGAAGGAATACTTTTTTCAGGTGCACATGGAACATTCACCAAAATAGTGCATGTAATAAGCCATGAAATAAGTTTCAATAAATTTGATAGGCTTTACATTACACAAAATGAGTATAGAGAATATATATTATTCTCTTATAGTGTAACAAACTAAGAATGCCTCCTCTTCTGCTTTTGACTATTGTACTAGGGGTCTTAGCCTCAGCATTAAGAAAAGCAAAAGAAATAAAAGGCATATACAACAGAGTAAAAAAAATAAAGCCGTGTTTATTATAAAAGGCATAATCTCGTGCATGTAAAAATCTTAGAAATCTAAAAAAATACCACTAAAATAATCACTTAAAGAGTTCACAAGATACAAGGTCAATATGGAAAAAATCAATTGTATTTTTGCAGTGTAATAGTAAATAATTTTTAAAAATATATTTTAAAAACAATATCAAAAATATAAAAAATAGCAATAAACATAACAAAATGTGTCAAAAACCATACTGCAAAGGTATTTAAATAACTAAATATTTATGCATTGGAAGAACAAAGACTGTTAAGGTATCAGCTCTCGCCAGTCAATGCATAAAGGCATTGAAATAATATTGTATTTCAGTGTGTATTCTGATTCAGTGCAATCTCAATAAAAGTCCCCACAGACATTTTGTGAGTTTGTCTGTGTGTGTGTAAATTGATAAGCTGATTCTATAGGCAAAAAACATAGAACATTTCAAACAATTTCAAAAAGAAGGACAATTTTGGAGAACATATACAATCTGATGTAAAAACCTAACTGAAAACCTAAGGCAATCAAGATAGTGTAATATTGGCAATATCTATTAATCAGTTACAGAATATCTGTAGGGTCTATTGATTTCTGACAATGATGTCAAGGTAGCTGAATGGAGAAAATATGGTCTTCTCAAAAATGATGCAGGAGTACATGGCTATTTATCCACATGGAAAAAAGTAAATCTCAACCTCCCCCGACCCAACCACACACACACACACACACACACACACACACACAGAAACAAAATAGATCATATAATAATGTAAAAATTAAAATTAACAAACTTTGGTAGAAATATGACAAAAACATTTTAACAACATGAGGATAAGCAAATATATACTTAATAAATATTTATTTAATTGTAAAATCACTAACCATTATAGAAGAAATGATAATTTGTGGCAAACATTCAGTGGAATACAATGGAATTCCCTGGAACTCAGGGAAAAGAAAGAGAACAGTACAGATCATAACACGGATAAATCTTAAAACCACTATGCTGAGTGAAATTAGCCAGACACTAAAAATTATATGTCATTTATACACAAGTCTAAATAAAGCAAGAATCATGTGGTGACAGAAGCAAAATTAGTGTTTTTTCTGCGTCAGTTGGGAGAAAGGGGTTGTCTAGGTTGGTACACAAATAAACCTTTGGGGCTGTTGGAAAGATTCTATATTGATTGCAGTGTGGCTCTATATGCACACATTTTCAATAGTTTAAAATAGGAACATTTTGTTGAATGCATATGAAACCTCAATAGGATTGATTTTAAAAATTAAGCATATGCTGTAATATAAAGAAAGTCTTTACTAACTTTATGACTTAGTGTCTTTCAGTCTAGCATCAACAATTAAACAATTTCTCTGATCCCAAGTTTCCCAAGTTCTTGCCAGTTTCATTAAGATGAAAAGCGATAATGTGTAACGCATGTGAAAAGGGCACAATAAATGTTGATTTGCTCTTCTCATTGTATCTCCCACTTATAGAAATATTCTAATAACTTATAGAAATAGTCTAATGAAGAAAGTTGTGTCTTCTTTACTTATGTTATGCTTGTCTAATAAATTTTAAATTTTGTTTGGTTATAACTCTGTCCCTAGGTCATTAGACCACAGTGTGTGTTATCACTGTTAAAAATAGAGTTGCTGTTTTTAATTCAGAGAGTACATATGTAATCTGCCAGTTATATCAGCTAAACAATATTTTATATAAGAAGCAGATATTTGCTGAATTAATTTAAATTTTGGTAATTGTATTCTAAGAAGCCTGAGTCTAGTCATTTTTTATTTTAAAACTTTCTATTAAATATACGCTACACATCATGGTAAGTTTTCTGTAGTGATAGAAAAATGAAAAAGACAGATTACACCATCATGTAACTAACATCTCAAAAAAAAACTATTGAGGATATAATTAAGGAAACTGAATAAGATAATTTTCACAAAAAGATAGTTATTTGAATATTTTCTGGATGGCAATTAACTTATCTGGTTGCTTCTGATATTTTTTATACTTTTGACTTAGTAAAAGCATGTGATCAATTTATGAAAGAAAAAAGTCAGTTGAATTTAGGACTATTTTCCAAGCATACATATAAGAAGTAAAAATTAAATCTTGTAGATCATTCTATGCATTATCAATTTTCTGACTCATTACAAATCCAAGTCTGTCTTGTTTTTTCTACTTAAATCGGATATTATTTCTAAAACTAGCAAATATCAGAACTAGTGGACTTATCTAGAAATTTCCTCTCAAGCCTATTCAGGTTAGTCAAATGTAGTCAAGCATAGTCATCCCAAATTATCTAGAGAAAATCTGTTCACTGAAAATCAGATGTCTGGTCATATCAGATGTTAGGTATTTCAATTACTTTCCAGGAAGAAATACATCATCAACAACAACAAAAGGATCTGTAATTGTAGAAGTTATTCCTCTTACAAATATTTAGAATTCTAGTTTTCATCTTTTTAAATTTTATATTATAAAAATTGATTTTTACCACATTTCAAAAAGAAGTCAAAGTTGCTGCATGTGAATGTAAAAACCTATGACTTCTCAGATGAGTCCAGTGTTTACCAGCAGGGCTCACCCATACAGGCCGGCTGAACATCCAGTGTACTTTCCCTTCACTGTGGTCAATGAATCAGAAAGTGTTACAGGAGTTCATTGTGAAATGCCAGGTGCTATTTCAACAGTCCTTCTTTCACAATGCTTAGGGTGGGGTCACTCTATTAGACCCTGATAAGGTTACTGGAACTCAGTTTTTTGGCGGGCGTTGGGGGGGTGGGGGGTCAAATTAACATCCTCTAAGCTCATGCTCTCTCAATGTAGAAGGTAGTCACAGAGACCTGGTTCCCTTTTTTGGGCAAAAGTCTACTCAACCGCAAGCTGCTTATTAAACTCTGTCTGGAAAATATTATTCACTGAAATCATGTCTCAATAGAACAAAGTTTAATTTTGTAATTAACCAAACCATCTGTCATTGCAAGGCTCTCTTTAGCCCATCCAAATGGAAGAACTTTTACTTGTAGAACCTTGCATGGTGAGTGGCAATAAATGGCTGTGAGAAGGAAATGATATGAATTTCAAATGATAGCTACAAATAGATTGTCAACCTTCTTCAGCCTTTAATGACTTACCAACTCAGAACAAACTAATTTCCTAAAGACATGCTCCTCCATCTTTCTGTAAACAGATTATTGCCCTTTCCATAAAATGTTTAGCTTTTTGGTTTATAAAATAAAGTTCAACTGAACATAAATGTTGCTGTAAGGACCGTCCATCTGTGTCTTCACTGTGTGCGAATAATAGCAGCATTTCCTTGAAAACTTAAGAATTACTAAGTAATCAACAATGAGTATTAATCAGTTATATAATGTATTCTTTCTTCTAGATTTCAAGGCTTTCTGTCTTGATGCATTAAACATCCATAGATATTTATAATACATGCAAATGATATCAAGAAATCAGATCTCTAGAGGTGATAAAACATTATTAGTTGGACACACCTTGAATCAGATTCAAATTAGGTTTAAATCTTTAAGGATACATATTTGAATCTTGCATCATCTAAACAGCTTTGAACCAATAGCCCAGACAGAATCTTTTTTTTTTTTTTTGAGATGGAGTTTCGCTCTTGTTACCCAGGCTGGAGTGCAATGGCGAGATCTCGGCTCACTGCAACCTCCGCCTCCTGGGAACAGGCAATTCTCCTGCCTCAGCCTCCCGAGTAGCTGGGATTACAGGCACACGCCACCATGCCCAGCTAATTTTTTATAGTTTTAGTAGAGACGGGTTTCACCGTGTTGACCAGGATGGTCTCGATCTCTTGACGTCACGATCCACCCGCCTCGGCTTCCCAAAGTGCTGGTATTACAGGCTTGAGCTACCGAGCCCGGCCCCCAGACAGGATCTTAACGACAATTTTTGACTTTGGTAGTTTTGCTTTCGAATGTTTGTTTAAAAAGTATCAGATAATTTGTAAAATTTTTAAATTAAATATTTTAAAACCTTAAAATCAAATATAGCTACATCTATATCTTTCTAGTTGTAATATATTTAGTAAATAAGGTGAAGTCAAATGAATGGGAAATCATTCTGAGTAATTTGATTTATACAATTCTTTTCACCTTTTGGCAGTTTATAACATTACATTTTGATATTATGTGGTCCACAGGAGGGATAAACAAATGCCAGAAAAGTAATGGTGATGATGGTTAGACTTCCACAATACCTTGGCCCATTGGTATTTAAGGTTTTTATTAATAGCTGAATAGGTGCTTTAATGGTCAAGTAGGATATGTGGTCCTCAATAACCTATAGCATCTTGAACTTAATGTTGAAACGCCGCTTACATACATCCTTTCCTCTAGGGGTGAGGATGGACAGGAAAAAGCAGTTCTAGACCCTGAAAAAGCTGGTTTGTATGGGTTAGCTATTTTCCGATGAGATCAGTCTAACCCTGCCACCTGCACTCCAAAAGATTGGTCCCAAAGGAGTGATGATGTCATTATGCCAACATCATCACATCTCAGTGTTGTTACATTGAGTCAGCCAAACTTGGCCACATATTGGTCTGGTTCCTGTTCTTCTGACTTAAACCCACACCATTTGGAAATGGTATTCTTTCTGAAAGGATTAATGCCTTCTGTTCTAATTACCTTAATTATCAATTACTATCTAATGAGAATGTTATCTGGATAATGACTAAAAATTATGAAAATTAACCTCAAATAGAAGAGGTTTTACTCTCTAAACGTAACATAGCTAATATCCCACTTGTGACAACTTTTCCAGTATGTAATCTTACATGAGAACTATACTCATATAGTTAATCAGTTGCCAGAAAATAATTGCCAGTAAAGGCAGAGGGAGAAAGAAAGACATTAAGTTTTCCTGAATTTCAAGCTATTTTAACCAGTAAAAGAAAAAGAAAACTCAACTAGGTAATTCCAGATTGGAGCGATATGTACAACTAGTATTTCACAAATCTCACTGGAGGGAAGAGCTCACCAGGATCAGTGAAACTATTGGGTGTGTAACTCCTAATTATACACCTAGCTTCATTTTTTATTAGTACATAACTGTTAAATAAAGCACCAAGTGCATTTCACATGTCAGGTTTCAGAACTTATTTTGGTAAAAATCTATTTTGTCCCTTTGAGGTACATCTTTAATTGTTCACCTTCGATTTGTAACTTAGTTTTAAGAAGCACACAATTATCTTATGAAATTGAGCGAGGCAGTAAAATTCCTTACCTTTGAGGATTGCTAGATTATTTTATTAAAAGATAAATAAAACGACAACAAAAAGAAAGGGGATAATTCCATTTAGTACTAAAATCAAAACACTATATACACAACCCACATTGGAATTAAGAGAAGTTACAGATATCTGAAAAGTACCTACTTAACATTTACATTAAAAATAATTAAATTTAAAGTAGCAACCCAATACTAATGAAGAACCTTTGCCTATTATTGTTTATCTGAAAGAGACTAGTTTGAAAAGAGAAAATATTTCCCTCCCTTCCCACTTTAGTAAAAAAAAATAATAATAAGATGAACAAGGTAGTAATCTATTATGACCTTAGGTCAATTAACTTTAAGTAAAAGATCTTGTTTTAAGGAAAAAGATCTTGTTTTAAGGAAACAAGTAAAAGATCTTGTTTTAAGTAAAAGATCTTGTTTTAAGGAAAAAAAAAAGATAGTTCTACAACTTTTAAATTATTTGTTCTTTGTTACAACTAACATTTCCAAATTGTCCAGATTAAGTAATGTTTCCCCCTTACCTATTTAACTACACTTTAAAATCTTATAAATGAAGTCACAAGTCTGAGGAAGGATAAGGAAACTCTATTCATTTGCACTGGAATAAATAAACCATTGGAAGAGAGCAAAGATAAGAATTTACACAGAGAAACAAAAGTTATGTTTTAAAATATCTCTTTTCGTTGTTATTACATATGCCATACTTATCATTTATCAGAAGCCCTTATGTTGGTGAAATCAGTACATATTTGGTTGGTTATATGCTGGTGAGTCATCCAGTTTGGAAATTTACCATTTATAAATCACCACGGTTCAACCTCATTGCTACCTCCATACATATTTCTGAGTAGTTACGGTCAGAACAAAAAGAAATCTTACAGTTTCAGATTTGTTCAAGATTCAAACATCTCTAATAATCTGAAAGATAATATGCAAAAAAGCATATTATCTTCATAAATGCTTTTCAATACATTTGACTTCTATAATGATAATATTCTATCAAAACTGGATATGATGTAAGTGAAATCATGTTTACCAAAAAACAGCATTTCCAGTTAAATCAGACCAGTTATTGAGTGCCTTTCAAAACTTACCCATGAGTTTATTATTGAGTACACTGAGAAGAAAGAAATATTTTCACATTTAAGTTGGCTTTGGTGCAAGTTGCCATCTAAAGAAAGTGGTTGATTGTTTCAGAATTTTAACATCCTATTTGGGTCATTAGTTTGTTTCAGCTAGAGACTATTAAAAATGTTCTAATGCTCAACTATTATTGTTTTGAAATTATATTTAAATGTATTTTAAGAAAACACAAAACATGAGTTTTGTAAATAATTTCAGAAAATTACACATAATGGTAGTTACCTTAAGAATTTAATATGTATTCAAAGAGAAATAATAAACATTCAAGCATGCTATATTTTGAGATAATATTTTAGAATTAAGAAAATTTGCCATAATTAGAATAATTTCGAGAATTAAAATGATTAGTTTCTGTTTGTTATAGTGAATTCTTTGGCTATAATATTCAATTGCTTTGAATGTGTTTTTAAAATATGATTTCAGAGTTTTTACAAGATTAACAACTTGGAACCAACACAAATGCCCATCAATAATAGACTGGATAAAGAAAATGTGGCACATACACACCATGGAATACTATGTGGCCATAAAAAAGGATGAGTTCATGTCCTTTGCAGATGTGGATGAAGCCGAAAACCATCCTCAGCAAACTAACACAGCAACAGAAAAGCAAACACCACATGTTCTCACACATAAGTAGGAGTTATACAATGAGAACACATGGACACAGGGAGGGGAACATCACTTGCCAGGGCCTGTTGGAGGTTGGGGGGCAACAGAAGTGATAACATTAGGAGAAATACCTAATGTAGATGATGGGTTGATTGGTTCAGCAAACCACCATGGCACATGTATACGTATGTAACAAACCTTCATGTTCTGCACATGTATTCCAAAACTTAAACTATAATAATAATAATAATAATAATAATAATAATAATAATAAAAGGCTACCTTTCTTTCCAGCAAAAAGTAAAAGTTTACCTTTTAGTCTGGCTGTAAGACAGACCTAAGAGTGTTTAAAGACGCATGAATTTATGTGGACCAGTCAAGAGAGTCTCTCCTGAAATAAATCTGATAATTTTTTAAAACCTACTTCTATAAGCTATATTATTGAATATTACTAGATTTACTGTTTCCATCAGGATATTTGGTTGTCATAGAGAACAAACTATGACAGTCTAAATACTAGTGAGGAAAGTCAGTGTAGTATCATAAAATCTGTATAGTGGGCCTACTTATCTCTACTTCTTTTTTATTAATTTTTTATATCCTAGAATAATAACTATGGAACGTCAAACTGTATATCTTACTTTACAGACCTCGTTCAGTTTTCACTGGCAATATTTTATGATAGACCCAACTCAAAAACAATATTGTATATTTTCTTATAGAAATTACAACAGTGAGGTATTATTTTTCAGGAAACAATTACCTTCTCTATCAGCATCTGTCAATATGAGAAGAACTAAAATTAGTCTCAGTTTGCTCCTCAATATCATGAGTGATAATTATTTCCTTTGGAATCTGTGAGTAGGAAACAAACAATTATTAACCTAGCTTCATGTATATAGTTCCCATATAACAGGCATAAATATATATAAAGAGAGAACAAGAAAATTTGTGTGCTAATTCTATTATTTCTCATTTCTCTTACAGGAGTGACTCATAAGCAAAGCAGTTGAGAAGCAAAGTCTGAATCTGACTGCATAAATCAGGGTGAGTTTACACTGAGGTGGTAATTTCTAATTCTAACAAGTCTACCTAGTTTGCAAATATGGCTAAAAAACGTCTTTTTTTTCCTATTGCCTGTTCCTTCCACCCCGTTCCCACCACATATCACCTTCCCCAAATTGACACCTCCTACTCCAACCCCAAACAGTCTGGCTTCTCTTGGTAGCTTATAAATCAGGTGCCAAACACCTTGTATCTATAATTTGTTCCTAGGGAAAACATGATCTCTCATCAGAAACAAATAAAGCATATGGCATTTGATTCTCTAAGCACACCCTCAAATATTTTAAGCAACTTCTTGATTTTCATAATTCTGACTTCTGAAGTGCTTCCCTTTTTTACCTCAATTTCAAAATTACTAGGTATCATATGATTATTGTAAAGCTGTGCATTTTGCAAATCAACTTCAATTATTATTAGCCTTTGCTTTTTCAGCAGGAGAAATAAATTCCCCACAGTGGCCGTTCATTTGCCTCTCAGCATGGTCTCCTTCCTAAAGAAACTTGAATCTGAATTTACTTCCCCTTTACTGATTGGAAAACAAATGTTTGATTTGGGGTGAGCATGTAAGTGAGTTTTAACACACACATAGGTAACAGCATGTTCCCAGCACCACCTCGACCATTTAGGAAGTTTCAAAGTCCCAGGAATATAAATTGTTTCACAGATGCAGCAAAGTGCTGAGGGAATAGCATGTAAGAAGTTTGGAGGACTTCAGAAATGCAAGTTCTCCAAGTAGCTTGCTGCACTCTGCCCTCATTCCTTCCTTCAAGCTAGAAAGACCGGGGGGAATATTGCCCACCCATTAGCATTTCCAGAACTGAAATATTCTCTTCCCAAGACAGTACTATTGGAATGATAACAAGATATGTGGAGCCCAACTTTCCTGGCTCTCTTCAGGTTTGTAGAGAATAGGGTTTCACAGATCTACTTTCACCTATGATAAAAATCAGAAAGGTGTAAAATTTATAGTTCTAGTTTAAACCTTTTTCTTTTTTTCATTTATTTGACTTTCTTTTGCCAAGAAGTCTTTGTGTAGAGGCTGGTGAAAGCATGATCACAGCTTACACCCTTCATGTCACAGTATTTCTTAAATTCTCTGATTTTTCATATTTCCAGGGATGGTAATCTCATTGCTGGACTAAGGCAGTTATGACACTCAACAATAGAGAAGGAAAGATAAAACGAAGAGAGTAGGAGAACATTACATTTAATTGCAAGTGTAGTAGAAAATTTTATGTAAGCAACAGAATAAAAAAATATACTTCCCTGATCTGGAGAGGGAAAGATTAAATGTTTAAATAAGATAGCTTATAGGAGATATTTAAGTCAAGTAGTCTATCTTTTGTTTTTATTTTAATCAACAACTTCCATTTCGCTCTATTCCCCCTAAGAAGGCATTATGACTTTTTAGTGAGTCCTGCCTTAATAAGCCAATCTAAGGATGAGTATGTGATTGATCTATGTTTAAAAGCCTGTAGAAGGGCCCAATTATAAAGTACACAGTTGGTGTAAATTGTAACAGTTTATGTCTGGAAGTTCTTTTTTTTTTTATATAAAATTCAGTGTAACAGTCTATATCATATTCACAATAGAAAATACAATGTAAATAGTGCCCTCTGCAGTTGTGCTATCTGGTGGTCACCAAACTCACTATTTGAGTTGCTCACTTCTAAAAACTCTGTAGTCACACAGGAATAATCTTGGGTAAAGAATACATTCCATTTCCAAACCCCTCATTAAGAGAAAATTAAAGAGCAGCAAACAAATTAGTAAGGATAAATTTGAATACAGTTGTTAATAACATTATTCCCTCAGTATAGGTTCTTGTAATTATCACCTAGTCTCCTTTAGTGTATTTTGTTTCACTCATCTAGAGTCATTCAACATGAATGTGTGCTGCAAGTCTGTTGACTCCACCCAGTCTATTAAAATTACCTCTAAATCAAGTGCAAGGAAGACTACTGCCTCACATCTTTAACCCAGAATTTTCTGTGTCACATGTAATCGGATTCTGTCTCCTTGCCTACTGCATTTATAAGTAAGGAGTCTTTGAATATACTATTGCTGTTATTTGCAACTCTCTGGCAGCAGTTACACTCATTCAAATTGATGAGCAGGTATTTATATTCTTCATGAACCCATGGTGTAATATGATGTAGCAGATCACCTGAAGAACTTTATGTTTTGTGACATTATTGTGACATAATGTAAAATGCCATGGAACAGGTCATATTGCCCAAGTGTCACTACACCTTGTGTCAAAAACCTGAAACCTTTTTTGTCAGTTGGCTAATTGGCTTATGTCTCCAGAGATCCTCAGCTATGTGATGTTGTAATTCACAATTCAGAGGGCAGTTGACACACCCACTTCTATGCTTAGACAATATTCCTGCCTTCTAGTCTATCAGCCTCATCCTCATCAGTTTAAGGAGAATCTACAGAGGGTGTGGCCTTGTTTTAC
This sequence comes from Callithrix jacchus, assembly GCF_049354715.1. Classification (NCBI taxonomy): domain Eukaryota; kingdom Metazoa; phylum Chordata; class Mammalia; order Primates; family Cebidae; genus Callithrix; species Callithrix jacchus. The sequence continues at coordinate 84,639,431 of NC_133507.1, forward strand.
TCAAAAAATCAATAGTGAAGGCTCTATAGGAATGTAAAGTGAACAAGCACCTGGTAAAGAAATAGAAGACAAATAATAATGCCTAGCAAATAGACTCTGAAAGGTCATTTAAAGTTGACGAATTTCATTATTTCCTAGTTTGTATTTTGGTAGGTTCATAGATACAACCAAATTGACTCAAGTTTCAACCGAAACTATTTTTACAACCTATCTTTCTTCTAGATAATACCCATTACCAACATTTTATCTTGGTTATTCTGGTGTATGGTGTAACTGTAAATGAGTCATTAATAGCTACTCATGAAGTTTTCTTCTGGAAATTATTTTTAATAAGGCAAGAGATAAATGTGGTGAAATAGTTTCTGATCTGAAGCTATTCTCTTTGTACTGAACAGAGTTCTAGACAAAAACACATAGATGTGTGTCTGCTCAAATGCTGAAATCCAGAATCTATTCTATACCAGAGTATTTGGAATGAATTTTACTAATTGTTCCATTGACTATTAAAAGTAATTTGTAACTAGAGAGAAAGATACATGCAAAAACCTGATTCAGGATGGTCAGGAACTTGAGAGAAATCAGTAATAACAGCAAAAATATTAGAAATCTCAAGAAAAATGCTTATCCATAGGAGACTATACTACCAGCCTACAGGTCATATTTGCAGAACATATTTTGTTTGTATTGATAAAACTACTGATCTGACTTAATACATGGCATAAATACAAAATAGTTTTAGAGAATTTTTTTTCTGTTCCAAGTTTTTTGTCATAATTTATGTAACGAATTAGAATTCAACAAAATAATGTGAAGATTAGAAGATAGGACATGCCTCATCTTGAACATCAGGTGATCGTGGCCAATTATACAGCTGTTCCTCGGTATATAGATGGAGGATTGTTTCCAGAAGCCCCATGTATTCCAAAATTCATGCACAGTCAAGTCTTGCAATAAGTCCTACCCAGCCTGTGTATATGAAGAGTTACCTCTCCATATATGTGCATTTCACATCCAGGAATACTGCATTTTTGATTTGCTATGGACTGAAAGACATCCACATATAAGTGAACCTCCCCAGTGGAAACCCATATTGTTCAAGGGTCAACCATAGTTATTTTCGTAAAATGTCCACTTAATTGTGTAGTATGTTTCCTCTGTCTAATAATAGATAAGGTAAAGTTTATTAAAAAGGTATTTTTGAAACATGAATCAAGTTCTTACTATATTCAAAGAGTAGCCATGCACATTTTTTCTATTGCACTTCATAAGAAGACATAGAAGTAAAAATAATTGTCCATGAATGTTTATCCTTAAAGAGACTAAACATCCAAGTCAAGCACAATTAGAAACTTATACAACTAGAGTTTAAACTCACTTGGCATGTATTGTCAGACCAGTACTCTTCCCATTACATAAAAGAGAAACTAATGAAAATCACAGAAGTCATTTATAACACAGCTCTTCTTGGCTCCCACAAGGTCTAAGGCTTAAAAATTATTATTATTATTTAAAGTTATCTTATTATTTGTTATGGACTAAATGTTTGTGTTATCTCTGCCCTGCAAATTCATATACTGAAGCCCTAACCCACAATGTGATAGTATCTGGAGATGGTGCCTTTGGAAGATAATTATGGTAAGAAGAAGTCATGAGTATGAGGCACTGTTGATAATGTTAGTACCCTTATAAGAAGATACAAGAGCTCTCTCTCTCTCTCTCGTTCACTCTCATTCTGTCTCCACGCCATGCTTATACAAGAGGTGGTTATGTGAGTATACAGCAAGGAAGCAGCTTCCTGAAAGCCAAGAGAAAAGGCCTCAGAATGAAACCTCCTTGCCAGCACTTTGATCTTGGACTTTCCAGCATCCAGAACTTTGAGAAAGAAATTTCTGTTGTTTAAGCCATTAATTCTACGATTTTTTTTAAGTGGCAGCCTAAGCTGACTAAGACACCATCTTATGTAAACTAAATTGACTATAATCTTATTTTAAGAAGTAATATGGAGGTGAGGAGGTTAGTGAAGAGAAAGATCCAGTTATTTTCTCCCTCATAGGAGATATATTCTCAAGTGGATTGAGAGGCACTACTACTTGCTAAATACTACTTGCTAATACCACCACTTGGAAAATATAACAATTACTCTTCTACTGAGTCTCAAGTCTTCTCCCAGACTTAAGCCTATGGTTAATTTTATAAAATAAAAATACAGACATGGGATACATATGTCCAGTAACATATTCAGTAAATGACATTTTCATACTTCTTCACCTCATTCCAGATTATAACCAAACATCAAACTTATATGTCATAATAATTTATGAGGATTTTGGTTGAATATCATCTCTTCTCAGGGTTTCTCTCTAGCTACTTTCAATTTGAGAAGGAACAACTCATCAACATATGACATCAATGAAAAATTCAACCAAAGCTTGAGCTCTCTTCAGATAATAAGAGAAGATTTGCATGTAATAACTGGGGACATATAATTTTAACTTTTAAAATAAAGATAGACTATAATATTCAGGATTATTTACAGGAATTAAGTGATAATCACTTATTGTTTAAGGTACACTCAAGTCTTGTGGTCACAGAAGTTGAAAAAGATAACATGCATTTGAAATGCACTAAACAGAGTCTATACTAACCAATGCCATTCTTTACATTATTACTTATGTTGGATAACAGTAGTTTAATTTGTAATCTCATGATATAACCACTTCATGGCAATCTATTGTAAAATTTATGAAGTCAATATCACATATTTTTAAAACCAAAATGAAAACAAACCAGAAATGAGCTAGAAACTAAGTTCTTTAATAATAAATAGCATGTTAAATGGAGGAGAGTAAGCACACTTTGATAATAACAATACTATTCTCATCAGAACAAACATAAAGATCTGGAAAGATAAACAACAGAAGTGACAGGAAGAGCTTTGCTGAGAGAGGAGGTAAGCCTCACAACTGTAATATTGCTCAACTCTTTCTTGAGTCCCACTTCCACTTCTCTTTGTCAAATTATTTAAGGGTTTCAAAGTAAAGAACAGACAATCCACGGATACATTCCAATTTACTAGTAGCTCATTAGAATAGACAACTGGTAGCACTTGCAATTAAGTATGCTTTAGCTCCTAAATGCATTAAATTTATATTTAAAGGATCAGTTACTGCATGGTAATTACATGGAGTGGTGAGATGGCACATTCCAGGTTCCCTAAACAAAGTAGTACACTGTCAGGGGAAATTGGAAAGGCTTGAGCAAGTTTCTCTCATGACACATTCTTCAGTAATTTTTAAATCAACATAACCTTCTCTAATCATAAAACTATTGTGCTCTCATTATAGCAGATGTAGAAAATCAAGCAAAATACAAAAGGAGAAAAAGTTATATTCATTTCTATTTATTAATTTTTGTTCTATGCGATTTTGAGTAGTGCTTTAAGTATTAAAGCTAGTCTGCTTTTAAAAATGATGTTTTCAGCATGTAAAACCCTCCACTTCTCAATGATCAGCTTTTTCTCCTCTTCAAAATAACAATCTCTTCAACAGAAAATAGCGTATTTTCCCTTTCCTATATTGTAATACTATAAATTGGTGTCTTATAACATACATATTCTAGCATCTATAAAGAGTTTCTTAATGAATGTGGCTCAAGATTCTCACGTGCCACACATGGGATGCACATATGTGGAGCTGTATGGCTCCCCCTTAGGCAGGCGGTGTGGGACCTGGGTCTTGTGGAGCCCCTGAAGTCAGATGACTTTGGCCATAGATACCTTTGTGCTTTACCCCAGTCTGTCACACAAATCTCATTTTCTGCTCCCTTTTTTCTTTCTTCCTTTTTTTTCTATGAAGAGGACTGGGAAACTACACTTTTTTATTTGGAAAACTGTGTAGTCCATGTTCTTGTCTACAAAAAGCGTATGGCCAAAAAGGCATTCTGACCAGATATACCTTATTTTTTTTTCCATTTTCAAAGTAGTTTTATTTTATGACATTTGATTGGCCCAGTCCATTAGACAAAAAGACATATGGACCAGATACAACATAATTTCTATTACCTGAGAGGACTCATGCATCATTACCTGATTGCTTGCTGACTTGGCTGTTGATTGGTTTCATGACTTCGAAGCTCCCCTCCTATGACAAAAAAGGCATTCTGACCAGATATACCTTAATGGGAGAAAAATATCGAAACTTTAAGTGTTTTGGTATGGACAGTACCTACTGGGTTACTAAAGTAGTAACTTTAGTAACTACTTTACTAAAGTTACTATGTAGTAATCTGACATACCATTTGTGGTTAAGTGTTAAGTAGTTTGATGTGTCAGCTTATTTAGGTAACATTTGCATTTTGATAGGGACTAACAGTTCTCCTGGATGGTAGGAAGTTTTGTCATGCTTGCTTGATTAACCTTTGGACAAAATGCTTGATTCATAGCCAGTGCTCAAGGTTTCTTTTTCTCTTTTCTTTCTTTCCTTTTTTTTTTTTTTTGAGACAGAGTTTTGTCTCATTGCCCAGGCTGGAGTGCAATGGCAAGATCTCAGCTCACTGCAACCTCCACCTCCCAAGTTCAAGTGATTCTCCTGCCTCAGCCTCCTGAATAGCTGGGATTACAGGCATGTGCCACCACGCCTGGCTAATTTTGTATATTTTTGTAAAGACAGGTTGGTTTCAAACTCCTGACCTCAGTTGATCCACCCACCTCAGCCTCCCAAAGTGCTGGAATTGCAGGCATGAGCCACTAGGCTCAGCCAGTTTCCTTTTTAATGAATTAAAGAGCAGGTGTACTCTAGTAGTTATAGATAGTTGCAACAAAAGTCATTATAAGTTCCTTTGAGTCATAACTACTGGTTCTGGTTGTATATCTGTCCATCTACAGGGTTATCAGTACTGGTTTACAATAAGACTAGTAGAATTTTCTTCTTTTCATGGCAGAAGAAAAAAGAATTTACACATATTTGAGAGGTAAATATGAATCGTTGTTAAACTGTCATGTCTAGACCGGACTGTGTGAGGAAAATATTTCTTTGACATTTATTTAGATTCACAAGAATAAAAAGTGCGTTAATCTTTTTATTAAGAGCAAATTTGAATGATTTATACTATGTATAGAACCACTAAAAGTAAGACATGCAGACTGATAATGAAATAAGGAATCTTTCCACTTTTGTTTCTTTGCTATTGTGACACATTTTATTTTGAAATTAAACTTCTCACATTTGGATGGGAACAGAGTATGTTCTTTAAATCCTAGCAAGGAAAACATGCAGAATGGCTTTGGAATACAGGACATAAGGTATTTCTCTCAGTGGCAAGCCAGTTTTCACGAGGGGGCGGTGTGCTCCCCTGCACCCATCTGCAAGCATGTGAACAGATCTTCCACCAGGTGTCCACCCCAAGCACACACAGATACAGAACAAGAAGAAGGTGTCCCAGTGGAGAAGAGGGATGGCCCTACAATAAATTGCACAGACATGATGTTCTAGCTGGAGATTGCACCAAATTAATTGGAGAGAAAAAACAAATAATACCATGACTCATTATACACAAGGCATCTCTCAACTATAGGTATTTTTTTAATGAAAATTGATTCATTAAGAAAGTAACTATTAAATGCTACACATCATTGTGCTTACTAATAAGAGGCATATCAAGAGGAATAAAGTATAATTCTGCCTTCAAGAAGTCTGTAATCTATTTGGAGGTAAATATGCTCTAACATGAAAGAGAGGAAACAATTCATTTTGGTGAGCATTGGAGGTAAGTTTTGATAAATGGAAATGTGTATAAACATTCCCCCTTAGGTGATAGGAGCCACTAAATACCTTTGTAAAGAAAAATGAAGCACTAGATGAACAACACTGGAATGAACAATTGAGTATAGTGTTTAGGACATAGGTCCTGGATTTAGGCTTTGTGTACGTGTCCTAACTCCACCATTTATGGAAGAAAGAAACATTATGGAAAGAGGAACATTAAGAGAGGAGAATCAATGCAGGGGCTGGCAGTGGTAAGAAATGAACTTAGAGAAGTAGGCAATGTTTGGGTCATGGCTTTCCATTTGAATGCCATCTAAAGATTTTTTTCCAGTAGACATTGGAAGACTTTGTCCACTAAAGGGAGAGATTGTTCTCCAGAAAATGAAATTCATGCTTTAGATGACCTTGCATATCAGAAATACACAACAAATGTGCTATATTACAGATGAGGTTATCTGGAATTCAGGATCTGGCGCTCAGCAGTGACCAAAATAATAATAAAATTCATCACCCTGAAGGTTCACTTTGTGGTTTTTACCAATCTGTCCTGAAGAAAATAATACTCTTCCACATCTCTTGCCCAAAGTCCTTACAAAAAAAAAAAAAAAATGAAAGAAAAAGCAGACTTGGATCCCCTAAGCATGAGGATGTAAGAGTTGTACTCCTGCTGATTACAGAGGGAGAGACAATGCTTCCGAGAATATGGGACATTTAAGCAGTAGAAGCACTTGGTAAGATACAAGACAAATTTATTTATTCATTTATTTTGTCAAATTCTTCCTCTCAGAGGGGATGCATACAATATGTTTTTATGAAATATTGCCATTTCCCAGGAATGTCAGTCTTCCATTTTATTGCCTCTTTTCCTGTTCTAATTTGAAGTTCCGGAGATACTCATGAATTACCATAGTTTTTCAATAGTTGGTCTTAGTGACTCAGGAATATTTTTTAATGTTAAAAATTAATGGTTATCTTTTTCTCACTGTAGGTCTACATGTAACATGATGATACAAAGTATCAATATTTTTCTTTTTACATTTTGAGACAAGCTCTCTTTTGCCCTACGTGAAGTGCAGTGGCATGACCATGGCTCACTACAGCTTTGACTTCGTAGGCTCAGGTGATCCTCTGGCCTCAGCCTCCTGAGTAGCTGGGACTACAGGTGTGCACCACCACACCAGATTTAGTTTTGCACTTTTTGGAGAGATGGATTTCACCATGATATCAGGGAGGTCTCAAACTCTTGGGATCAAGCAGTCTGCCTGGCTGGGCCTCCCAAAGTTCTGGGATTACAAGCATGAATCACCAAACGCAGCCAAGGAATCAATTTTTTCCTTCTGGGCTAGAACACAGAAGAACTGCAGTAGTTTGGTTTCTAATAATAGAATTTATTGAATTTTATAAAACTTCCAAAATTTAAATTTTTATTTAATTTAAATATTTGAATTTATAATTTATTTTTAACTCTTAAGATTTTTTTTTTTTAATGTGTAGACTTGCTTAGCTGCCCAGACTGGAGTGCAGTGGCATGATCTTGGCACACTGCAACCTCCCTCTTTTGGGTTCAAGCATTTCTCGAGCCTCAACCTCTGGAGTAGCTGGGATTCCAGGCATGCGCCACCACATTAAGCTAATTTTTTTTTGTTGTTTATTTTTGGTAGAGGTGGGCTTTCACCATGTTCGTCAGGCTGGTCTCCAACTTCTTACTTTAGGTGATCTACCTCAGTCTCCAAAAGTGCTGGGATTATAGGTATGAGCCACCGCGTCAGGCCTGACTCTTAACTTTAATATATATGTTTGCCTGTCCAATATAAAAATATCTTTGAAAACATAGAATATCATATTTTTTCTATTTTGCATCTTCTTTTTAAGAAGTTTATGAATGATATACAAGTTTAGTACATTGTGAATATGATTGCATTTTATTTTCATCCTTTACATCAGCCCCACCATTAGAATTAAAATTATATACAAATCCCAAGTATGATAACTTAGTAATTTTGCTAAAATTAGAAAATAAGAAATAAATTATATTGAATAAAGAGATAGTACTTTAGTAATCAACATATCTTCCTTTTGTTAACTATCCATATTTTACCATCCCATCAGATGAATAGCCAGAGTTTTCAAATAGTATTTAAATTCTGTCTGATATTTTAATTATTTAAGTCATTTAAAAACAGAGCTTTATGTTTCTAATTTTGTCTTTAAGAATGCATATTTGACAAATATGGGGGGAATTTTATTTGAAAGCTTTTAGCTTGATTTATAATTTTTAACTACTTAGATAAACTGTGAGCCTACATATGTATTTTTGCCTTAGATTCAGTGAATCTAGAGGTGAAGATGAGAAGCCTTTAAGAACTATTTCAATTAAATGCATTTTAGAAAATAATAATTCAAAAATTACCTAATTAAAAAAAGTAAGTGCATTGTCTCTTTTAACAATATTGCAATGAATATGAAAATGCAATGTCATCAAGAAGCAATTTCTTCTCTTATTTCTTCCTTGTCTATGGTGGCTTTGTTCTCAGGCTTATGGTGGTTAATGACTGCCACTTTCAACCATACATTTTCCAGACTTAAATTTAGTAAGTAAGACGAGGGAGCCTCTTTTCTGCTTTTTCTGCAAGAAAAAGTTCATTTCTTCTTAATGGACTTGTTTAGGTTATTTTTTCACTCCGGGAGAAAGGCATATATTGCTTGGCTTAGAACCAAATTACTAACTTCACCCGGAACACTCTCGATAAGTATAGAAAGTGGTAAATCCTCAAAAACAAACAAACAAACAAAACCCCAAAACCAAAAACAAACAAAGGCCTACTATAGGAGGAAGGAGAAAGGGCTGCAAGGGAGGCAAGCAACTATTGTTCACTGATTGCATTGGTTACAGATCACTGAGTAACCATGAGAGAATAAACTAACCTGGCTAGCAGAAGGGGAGAGAAGGAATTCAAGAAATATTAAGTACTTCCAATGTACTAAAATTGACGTGATTAGTTCTAAGGTTGTGGGAGAGATCCAGCAAGATCTTCACATTTCTGTTTTCAGTAACAATACAGTTTGACATAGGGAATACAAGAAGAGTAGCAAGTCTAAATCAAAAGGTGATGAGGTCAGTTTTAAAGATCTGGAGTATGAGGTGTTCCTAAGAGTTCCAGGGGGAGATGGGAGATAGATTTATTTTGGAGTTTAGTGGAAAGGTGTCCACTAGAGATATATAATGCAAATATAGGAATGGTGTTGCTTTCATGATTAATCTAGTATAAGGGGCCTTTCTACGAGTAAGCATGAACGTTCTAGCCCAAGATAGAGAGGAGCCAATGGTGTCAACAAATAAATTTGAACTTACTTATATATCGGTTGGGTAAGTTTTAGTTAGGTAGTCTAATGAGCTAGATTACTTCAAGATATAATAACCAAATAAAGTTTCTAAGTCTAATGAAACCAGCACAACACCTTTAAATATGCTGACCCTGCCTATAAGAACTTGCTAGAAAGCGAGGCAGCCTCCCCCTCCCACAGCGCTGCAGTAGCTGCAGTATCTTCCTCAAACTGAACAACTGGCAATGTTGAGCAGGCAAAACTTCTACCTGCCCTCGGACAGTAGCAGATTTAACTTACCTAAGTCCCATATGCTTGTGGTATCTGACTATCAAAAAATTAAAACTCATTTGTAACAGTGCTTCCACAATAAAATATCAAAAATATGTTTTTAGAAATTTCCTCTTAAAAAGAGACTAAAATATAACTTGCCACAATTCAGAAAAGAACAGTTTTCTACATGTGGGAAGAAAACATATCTAACTTGTGGTGTATAATTCTTCTAAATAAACAAAATCAGCCAGTGGTAAATTACCTTTATGTAAAAACTAAGTGACTTTGGGAAGAAAAGAATCTCTAATTTGACAATTTATGGCTTAGATTTTGTTGTAGATTGACAGCAGGCTTTAGATGGTTTTCTACTTAGTTTTTATAGAAAAGTGACCTAAACAATTATAAAATGCTCATTTTATAGTTAATAAATCTGAATAGATCATAGTTATTAATAATTGAAGATTCAATTTTTTTTAATTGAAAACAATAAATGCACATTAAATACATTAAATCTTTACTTGTAACATTAGTATGCAGCTGAATATCATTATTCTTTTTTTCAGGTAAAGAATCAATACAGAAACATCACAACTGTTAATATATATGTCAACAATACATTTATATATATATACACACATATATACAGCTGTAGATAACATATTTATATGTATATATACTTCTATAGACCTTTATATATAGGCATATATTATTTTACTTTATTATGCTTCACAGATACTGCATTTTTTATAAGTTGAAGGATTGTAGCAAGCCTGCATTGAGCAAGTCTACTGATAGAATTTTTCATATAACATGTTCTTCAGGTCTCTGTGACACGTTTTGGTAATTCTTACAATGTTTCAATCTTTACAATTTTTATTTTGTTTGCTATGATCTGTAATCATCGATATTACAGTTGTAATTGTTTTGGGGTGCCACAAACCATGCCCATTTAAGATGGCAAACTGAATTGATTAGTGGTGTATGTGTTCTGACTCCTCCACTGACTGTTTTTTTTCCCAGTCTGTCTCTCTCTTTGGGTGCCTCGAAATTCCTGGAGACAACAATAATGAAATTAGGCCAATTAATAACAATACAATGGACTTTTAATTGTTCAAGTGAAAGAAAAAGTGGCATATCTCTCACCTTAAATGAAAAGCTAAAAATGATTAAGCTTATTAAGGAAGCCATGCCAAAAGCCAATAGAGGCCAAAAGCTAGGCCTTTTGGGTCAAATGGCCAAGTGGCCAATGCAAAAGACAAGTTTTTGACAAAAGTAAAAGTCCTACTCCAGTGAACACACAAACTATTAGAAATCCAGAAAGCCTTATTGCTGATATGGAGAATGTTATAGTAGCCTAAAAAGAAGATTAAACCAACTGCAATATTCCCTTGAACCAAAGCCTAATCCAGAGTAAGGGCCTAACTAAGTTCTGTGAAGGTTGACAGAGGTGAAGACGCTGAAGAAGAAAAGGTTGAAGCTAGCAGAGCAGGTTGGTTAACGACATTTAAGGAATGAAGGCGACCCCATAACATAAAAGTGTAAGGTGAAGCAACAAGCGTTGATGTCGAAGTTGTAGCAAATTATCAGAAGATCTAGCTAAGATCACCAATTAAGGTGGTTACTGTAAATAACAGATTTTCAACATGGGTGAGATGGCTTTGTATTGAAATAAGACATCATCTGAGACTTTCATAGCTAGAAAGGGGGGGTCAACACCTAGCTTCAAAGCATTAAAAAAGACAGCCCAAGTTTCTTGTTATTAGAGGCTAATGCACCTAGTGCCAAAGTTGGAGCAAATGGTAATTTACCATTCCAAAAATCCTAGGGGCCTAAAGAACTATGTTAAATCTATTCTGCTTGTGCTATATGTGTAGAACAAGGCCTAAATGGCAGCACGTCTGTTTACAGCATGATTTACTGAATATTTTAAGCCCCGTGTAGAGAACTGCTGCTCAGAAATAAAGATTCCTTTCAAAATGTTTGAAACCTTTGAAAACTTGACAATGCACCTAGTCACCCAAGAGCTCTGATGGAAATGTACAAGGAGATTAATGTTGTTTTCATGCCTACTAAAACAACATCCCATGCAGCACATGGATCAAGGAATAGTTCAAATGTTCCTCACCTATTATGTAAGACACACATTTTGCAAGGCTATAGCTGCCATGGATAATGATTTCCCCAATGGATCTGGGCACAGATAATTGAAAACTCTATGGAAAGGATTCACCATTCTAGATACCATTAAGGACTCTAATGATTCATGGGAGGGGTTCCAAGAAACAACATTAACAGGAGTTTGAAAGAAGTTGATTCCAACCCTCATTGGTGACTTTGAGGGGTTCAAGATTCCAGTGAAGGACATGACTGCAGATGTGGTGAAAAAAGCAGGAGAACTAGAATGAGAAGTGGAGCCTGATGATAGGACTAAATTGTTGCAATCACATGATAAAATTTTGACAAATGAGGTGTTGCTTCTTTGGGTGATCAAAGGAAGCAGCTTCTTGAGATAGAATCCACTCCTGGTGAAGATGCTGTGGACATTGTAGAAATGAAAACAAAGGATTTGCAGTATTAGGTAAGCTTAGTTGATAAAGCAGGGGCAGGGTTTGAGAGGACTGACTTCAATATGGAAAGTTCCACTGTGGGTAAAATGCTATTAAGCAGCATCACATGCCTCAGAGAATAGAGAGATATTTTCTGAGAGAAAGATTGATGTGGTAAACTTCATTGCTATCTTATTTTAAGAAATTTTCATAGCTACCTCTACCTTCAGCGACCACCAGGCCAATCAGTCATCAGCTACCAACATCAAGGCAAGACTCTCCACTTGCAAAAAGATTGTGTGTTGTTGAAGGCTCTGATGATTGTTATCACATTTTAGCAATAAATTATTTTTCAAATTAAGCTATGTGCATTATTATTTTAGATATAGGGCTATTGCACGTGTAATAGATTACAATATAGCATAAACATAGCTATTATATAATTGAGGAAACCCAAACTCATGTGACATGTTTTACTCTGATGTTCACTTTATTTCAGTGATCTGAAACCCAGCGTGCAGTATATTCCAGTTATGGCTACATACGTTGTATAGCACAAACTAAAACATAATGTTGTGTGGTAGAAAATAGAGTTGGGATAAAAATTATACACAAATATATGTAAATACATGTGAAAAACAATTACAAGGCCGGGCACGGTGGCTCACGCCTGTAATCCTAGCACTTTGGGAGGCCAAGGCTGGTGGATCATGAGGTCAAGAGATCGCGACCATCCTGGTCAACATGATGAAACCCCGTCTGTATTAAAAATACAAAAAATTAGCTGGGCATGGTGGCGCATGCCTGTTATTCCAGCTACTTGGGAGGCTGAGGCAGGAGAATTGCCTGAACCCAGGAGGCGGAGGTTGCGGTGAGCCGAGATCGCGCCATTGCACTCCAGCCTGGGTAACAAAAGCGAAAGTCCGCCTCAAGAAAAAAGAAAAGCAATTACATTTTTTCTCCTGGAAACATCTATTTTTGGAAATTTATATCCCAAATTTTCACCTTGATTTTACAAAAGCAGCTTCTGTTAGCAGTTCTTACTTTTTTGAGAATAAAAGCCACTATATCTAATTACTAAATCATAGAAAGTAAAGGGGTAATACTATCAGAAATAACAAATTGAATTACACCAGGACTTAAAAACAAAATTTCTAATCACATTGAATATTTAGGAGAAGGAAAGTAAAAACTTGGAATGGAAGCAATTGATGTACATGGATTATAAAACTTGTAATCCAAAATGAACTTAAAATTGCTAATAAATACATTGTTAAAGAATCTGAGTCAATAAAATGTAAGTAAATAAAGTGTCACTCCTCTGTAATGTTTCATAGAAATAGATATCAGTCAAGGCCTAGATAGAATTAAACAAACCTAATAGAATGTCAGACATACAAAGTGAAAATAAGAATATAATCAACTTTTCATATATTTTCACTTCCCTAAATGTGACTGTCTAAAAAATCAAGAAAACTGAAGCAAAGTTGTTCTAGCTTGATTCTTGATAATTGTGATATTAATATTCTTAATATTAATATAAATCCTAATAATTATTATATTCTCCATGTTTTATTCTGTTTAAATCTATATTTCAATGAGTTACAGTGTTTGAAATCTGCCTTGATAACCCTGAAACAATAATAATAATAGTAGGAACAACATTAAATAAACTTGTTCTATATTCAAAGCCTTGTGTGTGCACTACAGATGTATCATATCAACTGCTTTTCAGGACTACACTGAAAAAACAGAGGCAAAAAGAGAGTAAGTGATTTAGCCACCGGTTAGATAATTTATTAAGTAAAGGAGCTACAAATGGTACCATACATGGCTGACTCTAGGGATAGTGACACACTTCACTACATTAGCAAGATGTAAAGGGCTGATTCTACAAATGATAGTTAAAGGTGAAATAGTATGTCATCTCCCCATCAGCAACATTTGAACTTCCAATGAAGGTAACAATAGCGTCAAATAGAACTAAAACAAATATGAGAAATATCATTCTCCAGCATAGAACATTATACAGTCTAGTAATATTGTATGGTTAGTGGAATTAAAGGCAGCTGAGATATCTAATAAGATGACTACAGTCAAAGACCCTATTTCAGAGTTAATAGGCAGATCATTACAAGCTTTGACCAAAGCAGTCAACATACTGACCTAATCAAAATCCAGAATGAAAATTATCATAAAGTGCATGATGAACCAATTAGCCTGGAGCTGGCTTGATTCTATCTGCTCAAGTATCTCAGCTGGGAATGGTAAATTGAAAACTGAAAGAAATGAGAAAGAAAAGGGGAGTAGAAAAGAGGAACATTACTATAAGTTCTGGGTCCCTATGCAAAAATATCAGAGGGAGACCACTTCTGCTTTTCCACAGTAAAACAAACAAACATGTACCCAGATCTCTGGCAAAGAGCAGGTACTCCTATGCGGGCCTCCACCCACCTTGGAGCAGCACATATGATGCTTGTTCCCGGTCTAAACAGATATTAAGGAAGAAATGCTTTTGTTTGCTCTCTTAACATTAAATTCTGCTTCTGGAAAGTACCTTAAAATAATGTGGAGCTACAGCATTAGCGCTGTAGCTGATGAAGGTCGGGAATAGGAGCAAGTAGCTCATTTGGAGTAAAGAAAACTTAATAGAAATTTAACAAATAGCCTATCCAGAAATGAATCTGTACTACTTCCTGATATTCTTGTGCTTTCATGATTTAATAAAATAGTTCTCTTTCTACATCAAATATGAAGGTATCTAGTCCTTTTTCTATATCAAATATGGAGGGGAAAACTAAAGTAGATTATGAGTAAAACAAAAGAAAATAATTTTACAAGGTTGACATGGCACTTTTTCTGGAGACCTTAAATTTTAAGTTATCAAATCTTAGAACATTTAATGAGTGAGACTGAGGAACATAGTAGAAAGAAAACATGGAGAACCTATAGGTCAGGAAAGTACTTATGACTATGCCATTCACTAATCATGCTGCAGTTATTAATTCTGTTTTCATAACTTAGAATAAGTTTTTTTTTGTTTATTTTTTTGTTGCTGTTTTGTTGAATGAGGGGCTTGTGCTCATACAGTGTGTTACAAAATTTCTAATTCAAAAATGTTATTTTAAATATTTCATATGGACACTGGTAGGAAAATAATTTAAAAAATCAATAGCAGGACAAGAGAATTTTTTTCAAATATGCTTTGATCTTTTCTCAGAAACAGAATATTCATCTATGCATTTTCTAGTCTTCTGGCAACTTCTTCCTGTGTTACCTTCTTTTCATTTTATTATGAAACTACAATCTATATCAATGTGTATTACTATCTTCAAAGAAATTACCCAAGAAAATGATGTACTGGCTCTAAACATGTCTCCATTGCTCTAAACTTTTAAAAACTGCCTTCATGCAAATTTGGACTGCAGAAATACATTATTATTTGTAAGTCACAAGTCATGTCAAAAAAGTATATAATTAAATTTGATCACCCTATTTAACCTCAGCTTACATTAGGCTCTTTTAGAAAAAAATACAAAAATTACTTTCAATGTTGAAAATGTGCTATCTAAAACTATTAATACTTAACAGAAAGTGGCCATAGCCTGTAAAGAAAATTTAAAAAGAAAAAGAAAGTATTTCAAATGATTCACAATAACAATTCTTCCTCCCTAAATATTACTATTTAGGATAGAATTGTCTTCCTATGTAAATAGTCTGTCTTGCTGGGGACATGCTCATCTCTGAATCTAGAACTGTTATTCAGTATTACCAATTATGTCTCATAGCTGGGTCCTTTACTTTATCTCTAGATGGTAAATTTGAGTCAAAGTTACTGTAATATCATGCATGAGTATTAGAGTCAGACACAGTTAAGCTGAAAACACAGCTTTAATCGCTGGCTAATTAAGAGATTTCAGGCCAGTGATTGAGCCTCGGTTTGTCAACTTATAATTATGGGAATATTATCTAATCTTAAGGCTATTTTAAGAATAGAAAAATGAAAACTCATAACACAATGTCTGGAACACAGCAGCTGCCTGAGTACCACATAAAACCATGTTGCATTTCCCAATCACCTTCATATGCATAATAGAGAACTGGTGTTTACTCGCACCTCAACAAAAAGATTCCGTATACTGGACAGGCAATGGTGATTTTCAGCAGATGTACAATTGGAAATTTTTATTAGTGAAATAGAAAAACAGATCAGGAAGAGGCTAAAGCACAAATGAGCTTCTTTGTACCTGACAAGATGGTTTAACTAGAGAAAGAGTGAAGTTCCTGCAGACGGCAGGTGGCCCAGATTCCTGACTATTCTGGGAAGATGCAATTGGTTTCTATATAATATTTGATTTAAAGGAGAGACCCTTTTCCATTAGAGTGGAGCTCCTTTGGGAGCTGTTGGCAGGAATTAAGTACATCTGGCAACTATATACTTCATTTAGGAGTGATGGGTGGAGGCATTTGGGTGCTTAAGCTTCTCCACAAACCCAGGCAGCAGCAGAGACCACACTAAAATTGAAGCCAGAGAGAGAACTCCAGTCGTGAAATTTCAAGACATATGATAATGCAACTTTCCTTTGAACATCCTAGTGGATCTGGTTACTCTCAAACAATTCATGTGCTCACACACAAACTCAATGCATTTCATCTATGCATTTTCTAGTCTTCTGGCAACTTCTTACTGTGTTGAAGATGAAGCCGTTGTAGAAGCAAAGTAATTGACAGATAAATATTATTGATTGCACTTATCCAAATACCTTGAGAACATCAAGAATGCTGGTTAGACTAAGAGCACTGACTTGATCTATGGCTCTGTTATTGACATGCAGCTCTCCCCTCTCTGAAGAGCTCTGCATAAAGTTTTTCTTTTTTTTTCTTTTTTTTTTTTGTCAGAAAAAATTATGAAAGTGTCACTTTCCCTTTGCAGTTAATTCAGGAGAGATCCTCAATTCGACCAGGGCACATTTTCATGCAAATACAGCAGCACAGTTTCCAGCCCCCTAATAGCTTCTTACAAATGATGTGCCATTACAACGAGGTTTATTTAAACAAATTTAATACATCTTTAATCAAGCTGGAGAGCATTTTCAAAGGTCACGCTCCAAATCAGGATCACTGTACTGAGCTTATCAAAGTATTAGCTTAAGGGGGAGGGAGAATTATTTCTTGGACAAGTAATTTTAGGCAAATCTTTATTTACATTTTTATTCAGTTATTAAATTTTATTTCTTTCCCTCCTCCTTCTAGTCTCCATTTATGAACCTATAAGAAAGTCTGCAAATGGAGCTATAAGCATATCACTGCAGCCAGTCCTTCTAGAGGCGACGCCTTTGAACACAGAGTCTGAAAGGCAAGGACAAGAGACCAGGCATTTTCAATGTCAGAGATAATCTTTTAGTGCCTTTAAAACATCCTTCCCAAAGGTCTCACATTAGACTCTGTATACATTGCTGAAATTCTAATGACTGTTTCTTCAGTGGATAAATGAAATAGACATTGAGAGTTGCTCTAACCTAGACCCTCATTCTTTCTCCTTTCCTGTCTCTCTGTCTCTATCTTTCTTTTATATGTATCACATGCAGTATATGCAAACAAATATTTATTGCCTACCTACCATGTACCAAACCCTGAGCTCCACTCAGGTCTTTAAACTCCCATTAATTATTCCTACAAACACTAATATGGTTATCCGAGGTTCTCTCTAACTCTTGAATCTTTTGCATGAATATTTATGGAACAAAAATCAGCTTGATGCACCTAAGAAAAGTAAGTTTATCTCTGGTACTAAATCTCTGGACAAATGTCAGTAACAGCAACAACCATATGCAGTCACAACGACAGAGGAAATGTCAGTGCTTTCAGAGTGCAAGCTCCCATTCCATAACATTCAACTCTTTGTCCTAGTGTAAAAGTAACTAATGAGGCCCTAAGATTAAAGGGGAAGTGAACTCTGCAAGAACATGAAAATAGCTGATGGAAAGAGGAGAGTTACTCCTAAGGATTTTAATCCTCATTAGACTTAGGAGCTTTCGAACTTCTCAACACCATAGAAATGAAACAGAGTCTCTGAAAAGACAACGCTGAGATAATGAAAAGATCATGCAGCACTGCTGTCGAATCTATTTTGGGGTCTTAGCTCACTACCAGCAACTGCCTGTAGGGTGAAGAAAACTGGGGACCAGAGAAAAACAAGAGAATCATAGAGATCATCATTATTGCAGGCCAATAAGGGACAAAGCACCTCCCCTCCACATAAATGATTTGCCTGTAGCACCACCAGAATGAAGCACCTGGTAGCTAAGGGCAAGGAAACAGTAGGTAAACTTGCTTTTTGCTTGATACACTAGGAAATTCATATGTAATCAATAACAACACAACAGGGATCAGACAACGATGTGGGATATGGGTTGATTTTCAAAGAAATTATTGAATGCCTTGTTATTAAGTCTTTGGGGGCAGAACAAAAACACAGCCAAAAAAAAATAAAAACTCTCAGATCAAACAAACAAACAGATTGACATCCCAACTTTCTGTCTAAATATGATTCTCTCAGTATCCTGAAGGCACAGAAAATTACTTTCTAAAGGTGGGTGGTAAAAGTTAAAAAATGAAGATGTAGTAGAGTTTTGCACGATTTTATATCCCTAGCCCAGTGAGATGATACGCCCTTTGAAAAAGGTGGTGGGTGGAGAAGTATCAGAAGTTACCTCAACATAATTAAATGGCAGCTAATCTTATGTGTAATTTCTAGGCAAGTTTTTATTTACCTTGATGGGTCTATATCCTGTGTCAGCAACTCTACAGTAGCCTGGCTTATTGCTTTTGTCACACAACAGTGCAGTA
Organism: Callithrix jacchus; assembly: GCF_049354715.1. Taxonomy (NCBI): domain Eukaryota; kingdom Metazoa; phylum Chordata; class Mammalia; order Primates; family Cebidae; genus Callithrix; species Callithrix jacchus. The sequence goes on from NC_133507.1 coordinate 84,658,185, forward strand.
GCCTAGCTTCCCTGCAAAGGGTGATTGGTCACATGCTGTCTCCCCTTGGCAAGCTTGGTTTGAGTCTGCCTTCTGTTTTTGTCGAATTTGCTGTTCTTCTCCCCACTCCAGTTCCACTCTCTTCTCTCTGTTCTTCCTGAACTAGAGTCTGGAATTCTAGAAATATAGGCACAAGACTTTGAGTGCCTTAGGTGCTAGCAACTGTGTTTCCACACTCAGATATGAGTGTGATATGGCACAATAAAGAGTTCTCAGCTCTCACGCCTAAGACTAATCACAAGTGCAGGCTTAGAAATGTGTATCCCCTGTCACTGGACTCAGAGACTCTGATTTGTTGGGTCTGGCCTGAGGCATGGTATCTGTACTTTGAAAAAGTTTCCCAGGTGGTTGTATAGAAAGAATAGTGGAATTCTGAAACAGCTGTGTCATCTTCCCAACTAACTCAGTTTCTAGCTGTGTTAGCTAATCACTTATCCTCTCTAAGCCTCTGTTTGAAAGATGGAGATCCATTCATTTATCCTTTCATTCTTCCAAAAAGCATTTATCAGTTGTATACTATGTGCTTTGAATAAATGAGTAATTCCTCTAGGAAATTCCAGTTAGTGTAGTAGACTGACTTAAATTTGACAGGTATGTATAAAGACCTAGGAGAATTGGAGCTACCCGTTCTCTTCAGTGATGTCACAGTTGATAAGACTTTACAGATCAAATGACATTAGCCAGGTCTTAGGTGATGAATATTCCTTTATCAGGAGGAAGAGAAAGGAAGTTTTAGCAAGAAGGAGGAGTATACATAAAACATGGAAGCATAAAATGCATAGTATTTTAAGTCTGACAAATTCCGCAAACTTAAAAATAAAGTTTATGAGTTAAGGAATGAAGATAATACTGGAAAATGTAAAAAAAAAAGTAAGTTAAGACTAAATTTTGAAGACTCTGAAAAACAGGCTGAAGAATTTGGAATTTTTCCTTGTGAGGGAATGGGATACCAGTTTTATCCTTGTCTGTTTTCAACATGGAAATGGTGCACGCGCACACACACACACACACACACACACACACACACACACAGAGATTCATTATTCCACAGGAAAATTTAATACCAGGGCTATAGGTAGTGACCAGGAAAGGAAAACTGGTAAACAAAGGAAATCAAGAAGGTAAAGATTTGGGAGTCATTTCTCAGGTAGAAATCGATACATTTTGTTGACTAATTTTAGTTCATAGGGTTTCAGTGGTCATTTCTACATCACTGGATTGAAGGTGGATGGAATTGTGTACATAAAAATGTTTTTGTAAATCGTTAGTTTAAAAAAGTTGCACTAAGGAAAGTAATAGTAGAAATTTCTAAAGAGACTTACATTTATCCAAATGTCTTCATTTGGATTAATATATATCTCTTCAAGTTAATAGCTTGAAAGATGTTATCACTGGAATGTAGAGAGCTCCATATGCTATTCAATGAAATTTCAGGAAGGATGACTTGATTTTGCAGAACTGGAATTTTTTTTTCACATATTGAAAAAATCTAGAATTCTGAAGACTTATTCTATCTCTGGCTCTAATTTTGCACATTGGTCTTCACAGCCTTTACATATATATATATATATATATATATATGCCCCATAGTTCCTCCAACAGTGAAACTATGGTAAAACTATTTATCAGCTTCCTATAGACATAGACTCTGGCCCAAATAATTCCTGAATCCAATGTGAGCTACTTGATATTATTCTACATTTTTATGAGTTTAATTAACAGAAATAACAAATCCATGATGCCCACCTCTTGAATTAGGGAGCTATGAGGCAGTGTGGGAGTGGGAATGTGGGGGAAATCACTCTGCAACACAGAATATATCTCCTCCATAGTTCCTCATTTCATTTATGTTTTTGTGTGGATAAGGATGGAAACAGATTGAAAACGTTGACTACAGATAAATTTTTGTTACTGTTCAAGTAGATTTTATTTTTAAGGCAGTTTTAGGTTTACAGAAAAATAAAACCGAGAGTACAGAAAATTTCCACATGTTCCCTGCCCCCACCAGAGTGGTATATTAGTAACAGTCAATGGACTAACGTTGACACATCATTCATTGTCAGCAAAAATGTATAGTTTACATCTGAATTTACTCTTGGTGTTGAAGATTCTCTGAATTTTAACAAATGTGTTTTGAAAATATTTTCTTTGAGTCTGTGGCTTGTCTTTGTTATTTTCTTGATAGTAACTTTTGTAGTGCAGAATTTTTTAAATTTTAATGAAGTTCAGCTTACCAATAATTTATTTCATGTATCATGCCTTTGGTGTTGCATCTAAAAAAATCACACAAGATCACCTACATTTTTGTCCTATGTTATGTTCTAGGGCATTTACAGTTTGGCATTTTAAATGTAGGTCTACAAGACATTGTAGGTTAATTTTCATAAACAGTTTCAGATGTGTTTTTAGATTTATGTTTTGGCCTGTGATGTTTCATTGTTTGAATTTACTTTTGCTCAAGAAAAAAAACAATTTAGTAAATGGTGGACATTATTTTGTTAGGAAAGCAGTATGGTGGACATTTCTTATGTCTTGTACTCCCTTCCGTCCTGCCTGGAACCTGGAAGATGAGTGACAGAGACTGACACCATTCTGGAAAATAGTGTATCGAGCCAGATCTATGAAAAACAACTTATTTTGTCAATACTTTGTTTTCAAAAAGTTACTGATCTTTTTTTTAAAGAAATGTTTATTTTGCTCTTTGGGAATCATTGTTTGCCTTTGAGAGATGATGTTATGTCAAAAAAATTTCCCAGAGAGTCTAGAAGTTAGCAAAAGAAAAGAGGGATCATATTCTAGAATAAATAAAGCAGCCATTCAGAAATACGCAGCTGAGAATTATTATGTGCTATAGATCACCCAGGTATGGAGGGAACTCGATTCTTTGGGTATGGATTCCCTCAGAGGAAGTGAAAGTAAAAACTCCAGAAGGAAAACGGGGTCTGGGACAGGGAGTGGCTAATGAGAGAGCTACTGGGTCAGGTTTCTGGCTTCTCAACAAGTCAGATTTAATAAACGGATTGTTTTTAAAGTGGTGAGTAGGGTCTAAGGAGAAAACAAGAACAACAACAACAACAGTAGGCACATTTAAATGAGATTAGCAAAAGCTAGAAGGCGTTACCACCCATAGGTTCAAGGGGCAAGTGGTAGGAATGATTAGAGTACTTTGAGACTGTCACTCAGTGGAGCCTCCAAATAGCATCAGTGTACTTTGAGAGAGGGATGACCTGCATTGGGACCCAGTGATATAAATATCACCACCTCACTTTCCTTCCACTTTTCAAATGTATCTCATTGTCTCCCATTGCCTGAACTGAATTAGAAGACAAAGGGCAAAGGATCTTGTGGAGACAGAGTCCTCACAACTCAGTCTTCCAGAGCACAAAGCAGAGCAGCATGTAGAAAGGTAGAGAATGAAGCTGGAAAGGTAGAAAATGCATAACAAAGCAACCACGTGTGTGTGTGTGTGTGTGTGTCAGAGAGAGAGAGTGGGAGAGAGAAAGGGAAAGATGTAGCAGTAAGTTTTCTTTTATCTTTGAGTCTTTAATAGGAAGTTTTCAACATTGTCATTTCCTGTAGTTTCTCCTAATTGTCCAATATAGCATTTTACTTTTCTTGTAAAATTTGCCAAAATGAAAAGGGGCTTCAGTATAAAAAGGGTGGTTTTATCTACACGATGAGTCTGCTGAGGCACACATAGCAGGGACCTCCATGAAACAAGGAAGGGTATGAATCTGGAATTCCGTAGAATAACCTACCGCAAGGCCAAAAATAAGTGAAGATGGAGATACATTAATAGCAAGGAGAATCAGTGCAGATTTGAAAGCAGTGTAGTATAGGTGAGTGTGAGGGTGATGTGAGTCAACTTTCTTTCCCTTTAATTTTGTTTAAAATATAAAGAAAAGGTGATAAGACACAATTTATAAAAATTTTATTGTAAGACATTATTTTGAAAACATCTGTAACCATCAACTAGTAAAATAGTCCCATTTTCTGAATTCTAAATTGCCTTGTGTAGATGATTGAGAAAGGGATTCCAAAATTATTTTGACCTTTAATTGTTTGCAATTCACCAAGAACATTTTTACAACTTTCAACCTTTCTGCAGAAACACTCCCTTGAATGAGAGAGAATAGTTTGCAAATTGACTCCCAGGCTGATTTCCCACTCATTCAAAATGGATTTGGGCCAACTCATTGAGCCATTAGCTTTGTGATACAAATTGATTTTAATAATGCATTTCAAATACAAATAGAAATGACTATTATGTGGGCATATATTTTGAACTTACTGTTCCTCATTGTTAAAGCAGTTAAGTGAAAATTTATCCCATTTCTAATTTCTGCTATTTAGTAATTAGATCCCTTTGACTTTTTGTTGTCAGTTAAAAGTAATTAACAAAAAAAAAACTGTTTCTCTTAGAAGAAATGAATAGTAACTACATCTTAAGAAAACTATATCATGTGTAGAAACTCATGAGTTTGTTAGAAAGAGGTAATTTATTTTATACATAATAAAAAATAATGTAAAACTAAGCAGAGGCATCTTTTAGAAAAACTATTTGACTTTCTGTGAATATTAAGGGATATACACATATTTCTAAAAGAGTGCTATTTTTTATCTTTCTGTGTATTGGCACTAAATCTATTGTATTCCTGGTAGTCTAAATAATTGCATTTCAATTTATTTGCTTTTACTACTAATAGTATTAGCTATATAATTTCTCTATATCACATTTTTAAAACATTTATAGCTATTATGCTTTAAATCATTACTTGGTTTATATGTATTACTGGGTTAATATATATTATAAATCAAGTATTATACATTACTTGGTTTATAAAAATTTGAGAGAGAGCGCTAAGAAACTATCATAATTCTAAAGACTAGATATCCCAGATTCATACTCTAGGCCTTCTAAAGTATGAGATTATGACTCAAATTTCATGGAATCTTCACTAATACATTATAAGGATAATGTTAATGTGATTGCACTATAGTTTTAAGAATAAGCCTAACACTTTAATATGTCCATAGTGTAGCCCAAACAAAAACCGTTTAATAAATTTTTTTTGTAATTGTTCACCATATATCATCAATGCCCAAAATTGTATTTGAATTAATTTCTATTAAAAATAACGAGAAATTGGTACATATTAGTCACTGTTTTTGTTTTGAAGTGAAAATATTTTCAATTAACCACATATATTTTATGCTCACCAGCCATTTCACTTGATAGTCATATGCAAAAGGTAATCCAAACTTTACTAGGAGAATATCACTAGGCTAAAATACTTTAATGCAGAAAATGTAAATAAACAGTTATTATCCAGTATCATTTATGCTTTTTATGGCACTCTTAATTTGACTTAGTTTTTGGTTTAAAATATATAATGTATTATATATGTATACACACACACACACACACACACACACACACACGATGGTTGTTCCTTATTTCAACCATTGGTTATGGTCAATTTTTATTTTGTTCAAATATACCACTGTCTTTCCATATCAAATGTACTCTTCATTGAAATAGATACTAAGTGTATGTTTGCCATGTTTTTACACATGGATATAGAAAATAAAAATAATATACTGAGAATACTTTTGCAACTCACATTTGAAATATTCAAGACAAATCCAAGATCTTAACGTGAATTAATTTACTTAGTTCAATTCATTTTCATGAGAGCTCAGAAATGGTATATGTAAAGAAACACTGCCATAAATTAAAACGTTGTAGAGATTGTAATGGTTTATGGCCCAGAGCCCCAGAGAGAAATGATCCACTTTTCACAATACAGGAGAATCAAGGCCTTTGGCTCACTTTCTCCTTGAAGTAAGTTTTCTATTCTCCTGCTAAAAGACCTTGTGTAAAGAAATTATCACAACTTCCTTCAATGTTCTTTTCTTTGCTTAAAATGTCTCTAAATCAAGAAGTGAAAAGTTACTATTTTTTTTCTTTACAACATATTCATTTTCAAAAATTTTGGAACGGGACCCACCATGGAAAATGTTCAAACTTTATCCTCTTGATAGATACTAGATAGATACTTCAGAATGAGATCAATATGTCCTCACATTTAAATAGAACATCCCACTACACAGAGCCAGGCTGTCAAGATTGGATTGCATGTATAATCTTCTTTAAAAAAATTAATGCTTCCAAATGAATAAGATGAAATAGAGTAGAAAATTATATTCTCATTGCCAATCTATCATTTTAAAGTAATACCTAGGCAGTCCATCAGCATCAAGCAGATAGGGACATCTGCTACACTTTTCTGAGACAGCCTAATTTACATATTTGTAAATATTAAATATAAATTTAGAAATTGATATTTCCTTTTTTCTCATAAATGGTCATAAATCATTGATGGAATCTGAATATGCACAGGATGAATCGATTCTTTTTCTGATTCTTTTAGAAGCATAGCTACTTTTGTTGTTCGTATTTGTAACATTTTGTACTATGACAAACCTGAAAACTCAGAGAAAATTAAGGTATAAACCCTTTAAAAAAAATCGTTTCCTCTCTATATTTAGTATACGTCTGCTGTAATGTTTTCTCTAGTTTTATCTAAGTACATCAATCAGAAACTGATTCATTTGCAGGTATCTAGTAGATAGGTATCCTCTCTATAATGCATTTTCCTAATTTCAAAGTTTGCCCGAGATGAAGACAATCCAATAGAAAATATTCACAAATTTAAGTAATTTTTTAAGTTTAAGCTATTGCTGATGAAATAAAACAGTAAAAGTCAAATAAATTATGCCTGGTCTCTTCGCTCACAGAGAACATTTGTTAATCACAATTTTGATCTATTTTAGACCTTTTTTACAGTATATTCTCTGATTCTTGTTTTCTTAGTTCTTATTGACTCTCTAGCCTGCAGTTGAATATGTATCAATAGCATTTAAAATGTACTTGTTGAGTAAAATGGCAAATAAAATATAATAACAGCGCTAATTTAGAAGTAAATCTATTACAAATTTATTACAAATAACAAATGTTAATGTTTAGATTGCTGTCTGTAACTAGTAACACATTTCTCTTAGAAGTATAGAATTTTTAGCTCCCAGGCTAGCCCAAACATAAATCACACTATTTAGATAGATACTAATCAAACTTGCCTCAGTTCTTGATAGCAGGGGCCCTGCCACTTTAGAAAAGAGAAAAATGAGAAGGATAATAAAGATAAATACTCTTTTATCCTCCCTTCTCTTTTGGATTTTAAAAGGTCTCAACACCCTTTGAAAATATTAAAATCTAAAAAAATACACTCTTATGCTTCTCTTTCTGCATCTATCTCTAAATTAAAAATCATCCTCTCTAATGATTTCTAAACACTTAAAATGTTTATTTTGTTTTATTTTATTTTAATATTTTAGAGACTGGGTTTTGCTCTATAGCCCAAGCTGGTGTGAAGTGGCACAATCATAGCTCACTGCAGCCTCAAATTCCTGAGCTCATTTCTCCCACCTCAGCTTCGTGAGTAGCTAAAACTACGATGTATGCCACATGCCAGGCAAATTTTTTAAAAAAACTTTTGTGGAGATGAAGTCTTCCTGTGTTGCCTAGGCTAGTCTTTAACTCCTGGCCTCAAGCGATCCTCCTGCCTCAGCCTCCCCAAAATACTTTCCATAGCTAAATTTTTTTTTAGTTCTTTTAATGTTGTCCTTATAAATGCTTTATGTGTATTTTATTGTTTTTTATTTTATTATGGCCACAAACCCTCTGATATAGGTGCTAAGATTATCACTATTTTTCAGGTGAAGAAACAGGAGAAGTAGGATTCATTGATTTCTTGCATAATGAGAAAATGGCAGTGTCAGGTTCCCAGTAGATTTATCCCATTCCCTATCCCAGTCCAACACGGCCCCGCACTGAAACCTACCCATCATAGTGTGCAGCCTTCTCCCCCTGTGATAGCCTCATTACCTAACTCCTCATTCATTCACATGGTGGGCTAAGCCAGGTCTCAGGAAGAAAGCAACATGTTTTTTAATATAGTTAATACTCTCTTCTAAACCATCTCAGAGAGATTTAAAAGGAAAACCCTTCTGGGCCAGGTGCAATCGCTCACATTTACAATCCTAGGTGAGAGGATTGTATGAGAACAGGAGTTCGAGACCATCCTGAGCAACATAATGAGACCCATAGCTCTATAAATAATAATTTAAAAAATTAGTCAGGTGTGATGGTGCACACCTGTAATCCCAGCTGAGGTGGGAGGCTGAGGTGGGAGAATTGCCTGAGCCTGGGAATTTGAGACCAGCCTGGCAGCACAGTGAGATCCTCATCGCTACAGAAAAAAATTAAAAATAAAAAAGTCCTCCTGAACTCAGATAAATACCTTATGGGGATAATTTCCATTGGGAAAAAAAAGGTTAAAGAAAAGATAGCATTTTGTTTGGATAGGAGAGGTTCTTAGCCCCATTCAAGATGCCTTCCTCCTTCTCGCAGGTATTTACCTTCCTTAACTCATTCCATTAAAAAAAAAATCTTGGCTGGGCGCGATGGCTCACACCTGTAATCCCAGCGCTTTGGGAGACCTAGGCGGGCCAATCACGAGGTGACGAGGTCAAGAGATGAAGACCATCCTGGCCAACATGGTGAAAGCACGTCTCTATCAAAAATACGAAAATTAGCTGGTCGTGGTGACTCGAGGTTGCCGGTAGTCCCAGTTATTCGGTAGACTGAGGTCAAAGAATCACTTGAACCCGGGAGGCGGAGTTTGCAGTGCCAAGATTGCACCACTGCACTCCAACCTGGGAGACAGAGCAAGACTCCATCTCACAAAACAACAACAATAATAATCCATTCTAAGTCTGACCCAGCAGAAAAATCCAGTGTTAACTTTGTATGCACTTTCTTCTAATACTCTTTTCCCCATTTTTTTTTTAAGAGAGATACAGAGCTGAGAGACCTTAGCATCAGATTTTTCCTACTTTAAACTCAATATATAACATTGGCCCTTTGTCAGGTTTTCACCAAACTTTTGTAGATAAAGTGTAAAATGATTGAGTTATCTCATCAGATACTCTGAGAGGGGAACATGTCACAAAGATCTTAGACCTGCTGATCTCATATAAAAAGGGGTTTATAATTTAGGGACTGGTTCTCAAACATGATCTTTAGCTCTTTGTCTTGGAACGTTTGGAGTCTGTTACACAATTATACATATGTAAAATGTGGATTTGAGAAAGCTGATGTCTCAAAATAAGTAATATTCAGGCAATTGTATGGAACACGACTTGACAAGCAATGTGGATTGATGGAATAAATCAAACCAAAATAAACTCAAATTGATTGCTTTCGAACTTCAAAATAAAGCTTTATATATGTGTGTGGATACGTATGTGTTTATTTTTTTTAAGCCAAGCTTAAACATTCTGAGAAATTAAAAGTAGTTTTTGAAAGCACAGTACTATTTCTTTTCTCTCTCTCCATATATATCTTTCAATCCGTGGCACCTTTTATAAATGTCAGTATGTGAAAACAAGCTAATGGTGGCCTAATTCTATGAGAAATCATATAAAAAAATATCAGCTTATTTTCTACCAGCCACTTATCAATGTTCTTTTTCATCAGGCTTGAAGTAACAACATTTATTCAACAACAAATAATTTGAATGATCAATTTCCAGAAATAAATTCAGATTTTGTTAATTCAGATGGTTGTGCTGTTCCTATGCTTTCAATTCAACATGTACGAATTTAGGATTTGAATAAAAGTGGTTTTATATGCACATTGTGATAGATATTGAACCTGAGGAGGTAAATAAAGTTTTGGTAACTGAGGTTGACTATTTGGTTTCATGTCTGATTGGTTAACAATGAATTGTTCACTTACCAGCCCATGCCTTGATCTATATGTTGCAGGCCTCATAAGCAATGGCAGTATTGAGCCCTCTGTTCTGATGCAGCTTCAGGATTATGATGCAGGAATTTTCTGCTGTGGCGCCATAAAAGTTGCAATCGGTTTTAAAAGATAGCTAAAACCATCAGATCAGCTAGCTTTCAGATCTGCACATGTCACCAGTATTTCAGATTCTTTCCCCAAACATAGAAAACAGATTTGTAAAAATCAAATGTAATAGAAAAAAATGTACAGATAGAAAAATCCATATTTTGAGACTTTAGCATTCATTTCCAAGAAAGTCCATAGCAAAGAAGGAAACTCCAAATGCTTTCACTCTCTATTCATTCCTTTTGTGATATTAAAAAGTGGACAGTCACTTCTACAAGACCTTAGCTATAATCTGAACTGACATCCTTACAGCCAAGTGCATTAAAATTTAGCAGAAATTCCCAAGAGGAATATTCACATGGGGTAATGTAAATGTATATTTCTGTGTATACATAGATGCATAAAGGAAAGTGGGTAGGTCAGCAAATATATTATGAAATATATTCATAATAATTAAATGCTTTCTTCTCATACTAATCCATTTTCTTGTTTAGTCAAAATATTAACTTAAGAATGCTGATTCAAAAAGGGGTAAATGAACCTTGTTCTTTTGGTAGCTGAACTAGTTTAGCTTATCTCGGCTAGAACTAGTAAATGATTTTCAGAAGCAGCACGAAGAAAATCTAGCTCCGTTTCCTGCATTCTAAATCAATCTCAGGTTTAAGAGAAGGTTCAGGCTTAAAAGTTATTACAACTCCACTGTTTTCTCTGATAAATTACATGAATAACATTTGAGACAATGCATTGTTAAATATTTATGTCTAGTACTATAGAATCAAGAAAAGCACAAGAACCCCTAGAAGAATAAATATATTTACCTAAATAAATTACTAAGACAAATATACTCCTATGTGCTCTGTACCAATAAACAGTAGGTATTCACTAAATTGTAGAATATAAATGGTTCATTTCCTCTAAATGTACACTGAAAGATCTATAACATGTTACACATTTCCTGTGCTTTGCATATATATTTCAATATTCATCATGAAAAGCCTTGCTTATGTGTCAATATACATTACTTTGCATATATTAAGAAAGGCTTTTTAAAAAAAATTTCAACATTACAGATGCCTTTTACCACAGGAGAAACCTTAGGTCTTATTTCATGATTAACCCTTTCACGGCGTATCCTTTTTTCTCTACATGACATTTGCACAAAATGAATTGCTTGCTTAGACACAGCTAACTAAATAAAAGCAGGCCAGAGCTGATAGTATGAAAAATGGATTTTCATTACTGTTTCATTGATTCTTGTAAATAAGGGCCTGAGGCCTGCTCCGAAAAGGCTGCAAACAGTAATAATTTAATCTGAGGTGACATAGACCAAAATGTATGTGGACAAAAATCATCCTTGAATATTAAACAACAGCCTCAAGACAGAGAAAAGTGTTGCAGGCGAATTTAAATGTATGCAGATCAGTGGGTAACATATTTAAAAACAGAAATTAAAGATTCCTGTCATAAATCACATTTGCTGCCATGGATATGCCTTGTTATGCTGGCGTTTAAGGAAACCTGAAAGGTTAAGGCAGTTGGTGCATTAAATCGTACAAGGATAATTAATACTTTTCTTGTGGCTATTTATAAGAAATGGAAAATATTGTCAGATCAGCTGTGGCACTGTAGTAATTTGAGGGGGAAGCCATGAAAGCATGAGTCAATAGTTTTAACTGGACAAATGTCAAATGCTTAATGATGCAGTATCCCAATTTGGAAGATGTTTGAAAGTTGTATATATTTTAAAATGAGATAAAATAGCTTATTCTTATACTGTGATTATAATTTGTCTCCCATCCTCTTCGTATTGCCCAAGAAATAAAAGCACATTTTTTTCACATGAAATTTTTTTGAAAGTTATGCCTTGGTCACCTATACTGTAGTCGTATATGACTATGAATACCATTTCTGGAATCAAGTATCATCAATTCTGTCTTTCACCATGTCTCAAACAATAGTAATGACACTATTTTTGTGGAATGACTAATTTGCTTATCTCATCAGGAATTATATTAGTAATATCAGAGGATTCTCTAACCACTTCCCCAGAGGAAAATCTACCTTTGTTACTCAATGAACTTAGGCTTATGACAAATCAATTATTTAAAAATCCGCCTTTCATATCTTGTAAGTTTTCTATACTCTAAACTAAAATCGGTGCTATTTATTAGCATCATGCATCATGAAAAAGTCCCTCTATATAACAGAATGCTTGTAGTCCTAAATCCTTGGGATTTTAAAGGGCCATTTATCTTTCAGGGCACTACTACCTGTATAGTATTTCTTTAAACTCAGAGAAAGGAATGAGTGTCCTTTGGAAAGGAAACTATTCTTGTTATAAATAAAATAGTGTCACAATCATAAGTGCATCATTTGTGTAAAATACAATGTAATTTATGGGTTTTTCTTTTCTAAGTTGATTTCAAACTAACATTGGGTTTAAATGTATCACAAGAGTAAACCTATTGTATTTTAGTACAAAATAGTATAAGGTAAGTAAGAATAATTTCTTTAAAAATATTGACATGATTATCAGGTGCTTACTTTTCTGATTACAAAATCTATTAATACTTTTATAGTTGAGTTCAGCCTTGGAATCATTAACTGAAAGAGTTCAACTAGTCATTTAATACACAAGCCATTTAAATATCTTTTATGAAATAAGTAACATTGAGTCAGTTCTGAGTTTTGCTAGACTATGCCATCATCGAATGTTCCCCATGGCCTGAGAAACAAATTCATTGGGACTCTCATGGTTCTTTAAATAGGGTGAGTCAGGAAACCTTGTTCACTCACCATTGATAGCTAACACTGAATGCAAGTGATAAAACCATTTTCACATTAACACCCCTGCTCCATATTGCAGTCATTGGGTAGAGCAATAGTTATATATACCATCTTTCATTACACTCACACAACTCAGGACTTGCTTGCATGTCTATTTTTATTGGTTTATTGGTATTAACCCTTGCAACCAAATGCTCTATTATGAGTCTCAGTGGGTGAAAATTACACTAGCGAAAGCCGCGAGATTTATTTTAAAGCTGTAGAATGTATGTTCAGAACATTTTTAAAAGTATGTATGTAAATGAAACAGAAAAAAATCCCAAACAGATGGGGTAAATGAAACCTCCCTTGCTAACATCTGCAGGTTTATAATTGCTTAAATTGTTCAACCCTCCCCTGTGACTCAGTATCCAGAGACATTGCCTCATAGGTAGAGGATGAACACCAATACATCTGGCCTGACAAATATTCTGTGAGTAATGCCCCCATTGGCCAACACTTCTTCCAGTTTGAACAAAAATGGTGTGGCTTTGAGGGAATGAAAATTGTTTAATATTATGACAATCTTCCTAAGTGTGTGAATTGTGGAGCATGTAATCATACAAGGCTGAAAGAGTGAAATTGACAAGGCCATAGGAAGAACAAAACCCCTGTCTTCACATACTGGCCCCAGAAAACTTGGATTAAATACTGTCTTTGCTTGAAGTAAACTGGCCTTGGACCAGAGGCTTCTCGAAACATAGAAAGTAATGCTAGGGATTAAGCTGTGATTTAAACAAAAAAATGATTATCTTTGCTTATGTTTCCTGTGTTTCTGTAGACTGGACCTTAAGTTCATAATTATCTTTGTTAATGATTAATGTCATGATCATTAATTTGGTGATCAACTTAAAAATTTTTCAGCAGATTGTTTTAAACTTAAATGCAAGGCTATTTTCAGTTTTCAACGTTCTTTTTAGCTATTGGTATTAAACATACATAACACATTTCCCTGGAAGTAGATATAACCCAGCTGTTAAGGATAAGATAGGAAAAACAGACTAAACATGAATTGCAAGTGAGAATTTTTCTTGAAGAGAAAGCCTCTGTAAGTTATGTTGTAAGGCGCTGGATCTAAGGCATAACATTTTATGCCTTGCTATCACTTGCTGTTGCAAGATAGGCAAATCCTTTGCAAGAAGTGAAATATTTTCTACGTAACAGTAGATTATTGTCTAGACTATTATCAAGGGTGAATTAGCAAGAATAGGGACACAACCTCAAAGTCAAAGAGCAAGTACTAGCAATTCTAGAAATAGCTTTTAACCTACACACCAATAAAATATATTCTAAAATCTACAACTGACAGGTATAAGGCTAATTTTACTATTAGAATGTACATATGGTTTCAGTATGAGTGAAAAATTAAAAAAAAAAAAAAAAAGCTCACCAGAGTCAGAAGTAAACAGAGTAAGAAGGAGATAGAATAAAATGGGAGAGTGCATAGACACTAATCTCTTAAGAGCTGTAATGGCTCCTGTGGGTCTGTTATTGCCTGCGTAATAAATATATCTACTGTGCGTAAGCATTAAGCTCTGCAAAAATATCAAGAGGCTATGTAGGACCTGGACTTGTAAACATTAGTGGCAGCTGCACTGATACATAAGTGTACAGTGAAATGACTCCAAAGTAGCTATAATGTCTTATGGCAGGCTTGGTGAATACCAATGCATTTACACACTCAAATAGACAAATGAATTGGCTTTAAATGTATCATCAGTTGTGAGCTTCACAATATTTTATAATTGACACAGGCCTTCAACGTCATGTAGAATAAAGTGCATTAAGGTTATAGAGAAAGCTTTAGCTTCAAGGTTTCCACATAGGTCTGAGCATTGGGTGCATTTCAGAGAATTGTACACATGTTTTAGATCTTTACTCAAAGCAAACTTTAAGGAAAATGTACAATGTGAGCTGCATAAAAACTCCATGATATCTACCTTGAACAGTCATTGATTACAGGAAATGGAGACAGTACAAATGTTACATTAAGTTCAGATTCTGAAATGTGACTTCTCAGCAGTAACTCTAATAAATAACCAATTGTTCTTAAACATCCCTTAGGCATACCTTTTAATAAAATAATTTCACTTCTAAGGACACATGATTCTTTTTTTTTTTTTTTCAGGAGGAATGTGATCAAGGACACATGATTCTTATACCATTTGCAAACAAGACTCCTTGAGTTATCTGTGATTAATAAAAAATAGCACTCAGATTATGTCCAACAACAGAGGAATGAATGCACTTTTAAATATTTCCATCAGTAATAATACTTGAAATTTTCAAAGAGTATCTAATGACTTGGGGCAATACATTAAAATAGCAAATAAACAAGAACAAGACACAAAACTGTGTGGTGAATTTTGTAGAAAATATATGTTCATATTAAGTGACTTAGAACAAAATGCACAAAGATATTAATAGTATCTTCAAGTATTTGAGATATTTTTCTATAAACTTTCTATTTTTCATATATTATAAAAGTATTATTATATTTAAATTTATCCTAAATATTTTCTAAATAAGAAAAAATTTGAAAGACATCTAATAAAGTAGTAATAAAAACTCTTTTGAGTCTACTGGGATCTCTTTTCTATTCATCTTCAAAACAACTACATTGATTTTCTTTCTTTTAAAGCAGAGTTTTATTAAGGAGCACTCTTAGAGCTTCCCATTCCTTTGTAGTGATGATGAGAGATAAGGAAAGATTTTCCAACACTGGAATTATCTCTAAAATATGTTTTAGAAGACAGGGATCTTCTCCCTTATTAAATCATCCCAACAAATATTCATTGAAATCCTCATTATTTTATGTGGTATTGTCGGCTAGATAAACATATAGACACCATGTTAGCAACATTTCCTGACCTTAAATCTGCCTCAGGTCAACTCAGGCAGGGCTATTGACTAAGAACTGGCTCCATTTTGCCTTTACACTACCCTTTAGAATGAATAGACAAGGATACTTGCAGACCTGACTTGTGAACACTGGTACCCACTGCCTACTCATTCTTTCCATTTTGAAATCCACCACATGCTACAAAATCAAATGACCAAACTCTATTCCTGAGCCACTTATAATGCTGCCACTCAGTATCTTCATCACAAACCTTCATATTATTTGTGACACACCCTCTTAGTTTTACAAATAACAATTTCCTAGTCTTGTAAATTACTGCACCATTCACTGGTAAAAAATTATT
Organism: Callithrix jacchus; assembly: GCF_049354715.1. Classification (NCBI taxonomy): domain Eukaryota; kingdom Metazoa; phylum Chordata; class Mammalia; order Primates; family Cebidae; genus Callithrix; species Callithrix jacchus. The sequence continues at coordinate 84,674,235 of NC_133507.1, forward strand.
GCTTCACCAGCTTCCTAATAGTTCTAATATTTGGTGTCCCCAGGCTTATTCGACAAGCTAGTCTCACACTGTAGACAGGGTCACATTTGTAAAACACTAATTGTTGTGTCATGTCACCCCCCTACATATAACTCATGACCTTTAAATAAATCTAAATGCCTCAGTGCAGTCTTGAAGTCCCTTCACAATCTTGTCACTGCTTCCCTATCCAACCACATCTTTCTCTATATCCCTCAGTCTTTTCACTGGATCCTATTGCTCCAGTGATTCTGAAGATTCTACCATGCTTCTTCTTACCTCCTAGCTTCAGTATGTGCTTTTTCTTCTGTATGGACCTATATTATCTTTCCTGTCTAGCCCCCGTCCACCCTGTTCAATTAGATAAGCCCCCAACAACTCCCATTTATCACTGAAGCCTTGTCTTAGAGTTTTGTTAGGTACCCAACTTGTTTGCTTTCATTACATTCTTATCTACTTTGAATATTAGACTTACCTTATTGTGTTATTATTGCAGAGCAATTCCTTGCTTTTTGTTTTCTCCATTAAATGACATGCTTTGTGAGGACTAGAAAAGTGTCTGCCATATTCAGTTTTATATCTGCAGTTCATAGCCTATGCTTCATAAATAGTAGGTATTTGGTATGGTTTTTAAATGTGTGAATAACTAAAATAAGTATTAACATTTTTCATATGAAATAGGTCAAACATAGAAATTAATCTTTAATGTATATTTGTGCAATGTAAGTCCATGCTTAGCAATTAAACATTCTACATACTGAATTCTCATAATGAAAATGATAATGATAATGATAATGGCCAAGAATTTTTAGTGCTTGCTGTGAATTTGGCTTTATTCAAAGTACTTAACATATATGACCTCATTTAATCCTTCCAACCACCCTGTAAGGAAGTGTTTATTATAGTCATTTTATACATAAGAAAGCTGAGGCACTGAAAGTTTAATTTTTTTTTAAGGTCACACAACTAGTAAGTACTTACATTTGTATTCTGTGACTACTGTAATACATAAACCTTAGATTTTGAAATAATTTCTATAATAGATGAGTATTTTTATAATATTCCATTGCATTCTCAGGTCAGGAATGAATGGAACTAGGCTGATAAAAGTTCTGCCAAACTTAAACACTTGGTTTTCACCATCATCAAAGAGGCACATTAAGATGATAGAAGGAGAAGACTTTATGCAATAGATAGTTGCCTCATATTATTCTCCTCAATTTTACTGTCAAAAACTCAAATACATCATCATCTTAATAGCAAAGAATGCAGACAAGACTCCTTACAGAGGAGAAACACATATGCTTACAGAGAAAAGAAACACATATTTTTATTAGATAGTTTGCATTCTGTACCACAGGGACTAGGCTGGGTTTGAACCCAGATCGAATGGCTCCTGAGCCTAATTCTTAACACCTTATTAGACTTTCTGTAATAGGAATGTTTTTTACCTTTTCAATCTATATCTTAATTAGATATATTTAGTGTGGCTTAAAACTATGTGTTCCTTGCTTAAGAAAATATAGATCATATGCATTTTTAAGGTTTGGCCAGGCTTCTGTTCCTTGTATGTTTACATAGAAAGCAGTTGGCATATGTTGTTCTGAAATCTAATGGAAAGGATTGGTAACATCATTGCCAAAACTTTATCTTCAAACCAAGGTTATTATATAGTTATATTTGTAGCTATAACCATAATTATATATTTAATCATATAGAAGGCATTTTCCTCACCTCTAAAGATGTTTAGCTAAATACAACATGAAAAACTATTGGCCAAATTTAATAATATCATTTTATTTAACACCTATAAATTACTGTTTAAGAAATAAATCCATGGGAAATTTATTAATTTTATAAAAGTTAACCAATATTACTTGAAGAAAACCTGAGGAATTTTTTCCCTGGGGTACCACAGAGGGAAAAGAGTCTAAATTAGTTCAACCATTGTGGAAGACAGTGTGGCGATTCCTCAAGGCCTTAGAAATAGAAATTCCATTTGACCCAGCAATCCCATTACTGGGTATATATCCAAAGGACTATAAATCATTCTACTATAAGGACACATGCACAGGAACGTTCATTGCAGCACTGTTTACAATAGCAAAGACCTGGAACCAACCCAAATGCCCATTGATGATAGACTGTACTGGGAAAATGTGGCACATATACACCATGGAATATTATGTAGCAATCAAAAATGATGAGTTCATGTCCTTTGTAGGGACATGGATGAATCTGGAGAACATCATTCTCAGCAAACTAACACAAGAACAGAAAATGAAATACCGCATATTCTCACTCATAGGAAAAATGAGAACACATGGACACAGGGAAGGGAGTACTACACACTGGGGTCTATTGGGGGGAATAGGGGAGGGACAGCGGTGGGGGGGAGCTGGGGAGGAATAGCCTGGGGAGAAATGCCAAATGTAGGTGAAGGGGAGGAAGGCAGCAAAACACACTGCCATGTGTGTACCTATGCAACTATCTTGCATGTTCTGCACATGTACCCCCAAACCTAAAATCCAATAAAAAAAAGAAAAGAGAAAAAATAAAATAAAATTAAAAAATTAAAAAAATAAAAAATAAAAAGTGGGAGGGAAAAAGCACAACTGACAGTTGTCTGGCATAAAGAATATCAAAAAAATTATCTAAAAATTAGAATTCATTTAACCTAAAGTCACTTATAAGAAACTTCAAATTTGAAAAAAAAAAACGCCAGCCTAAAATATTCCTCTGAGAGGCCTTGCTGTTTAGAATAAACAATTTGATAAATTAATTCATGGCATCATTTTTGCTCAGAAAGTTTGCAGAAGTATAGCTCTCTAATCTGTACCAGTTCATATACCAGCAAAATAAATTACCCCCAAACTTTGTCTCCTAAAACAATAATTTTATTTTGATCACGGTTTTGTGAATAAGGATTAGGAAGTTGGGAGGCGCTAACTGAGTGGGTCTTGTTTGAGTCTCTTCTGTGACTGTAGTCATATGATGACTGAGCATGCCATCATTTGAAGGCTCAACTGGGTTTGGCATCCATGATGGTTCACTCACTTGACTGGCAACTAATTCTGGCTGTTGACAGGGACCTCAGCTGAGCTGTTATCTGGATGAGCCTCTTGAGCATGGCTGCATCAGAATGCCGAGTTTTCTTGGAGAAGCTGCCTTTCTCTAAATTGAACATCTCAAAACTGAGGAAGAAGCATGACCTTCCGTGACCTAGAGTTAGAAGTCACATCTAGATCATATCTGTTACATTTTATTTCACAAAAGCAAATTACCAACATCAGTCCTGATTAAAGGGAAGAGACATGAAACCTACCTCTTAATGGGAGAAGTGTTAAATAAGCTATGGGTTTAGTTTTAAAACACCACAAATATTGATTATAATATTAAATTTATTGTTATAAGTAAAATTTTTATTAATATTATTTCAGGGGAGTATTGCAGGGGGCCAAGTGAATCAGAATAGACTTACAACAATAGCTCTATAGTCAAAAAATGTTTCGTAAATACTGAAGTTTCACATATCTCTCTTCATTATAAAATTTCCTTTCATCAAAACTTACTTAATTTTTCCTTCATATTACATAAAGTATGGGCAAAGATGAAAAACTGAACAGATTATTTAAAGGTTTTTTTTTTTCCTAACAGTGAGCCCTGTTCTTTGCCAAATTAACTTTAACTGTTTCCTCGGAAATGATTCCTCTGTATGGATTCAAAGTACAGTTCATGCAATTATTTTTACATTTCTTACTCCTTGGAATTGTATGTGAATCATTTCTTGGCCTTTTGACTAAGGTGAAGTATAAATTGTCACTCCTTATTTCTTATTAACAAGTTGCAGATTTTGGTCTTTCACTTCGTCATTTTATAAATGAAGCAAGCAGATGTCAAGATTTACTATTAACTATTGTGATGTATGAATAAAATGAACACTTGCAGCATACCATGGAAAATAGAGATAATGTAATAAGTACTGACAACACCATTTGGTTATCAAGAACTAGGAGTGAGTAGTTTTGAGATTATATTGATTGGTAGCCAATAAAAAGAATTAGAGCTATGGTAAACCACAGTAAAAGCAACCCCTCTCCCTCAAAGTATATTTTGTATAATTGATAGATAATTTTCAATAACTGTTCAATCAATACAAAATTATTTCCTTCAATCTGTCCATTTAAAATGTATTTCTATGAATATAAGCTATGAATGAAATTGTAAATATTCTTATGACTATTCCTAAATCAACCAAAGATTTGGGTGAGAGTCTATTAGAAGAAGATGCTGAAGAGTTCTTTCACCTTCCTTAACGTTTAGGTAAAATCTGTCATGATCTTTGAAGACACTACAAAGTAGCCTTTCAATAGAAAAATTTGGTCCATTTTGAAGCAGATTGAAAACCGACTCCTTATGCAAACACCAATCTTTCTAATATTGTCAATGAATATGAATCGACCACATATTATACATCAGATGCTGTTCTAGAATGGAGCTATATCAGTGCACACACACATTCAAATAACGGAATATGTAATCAGTCAAGTGGTGCAATAAATAAAAATAAAACAACTAAAGAATAAAGAAGTATAGAGAAAGGGTGAGGTGTGCTAATTTAGATAGAACAATTAGAATACGCATTTCTGATAAAATCACATTTAGCATATAGAAAAACTAGTGAAAGAGCCATGTGAGTCATCTATAGAAGAAAAATGCAGGTCAAGATTCCCTCCCTGATGTTGTTATTGTCTTTATTTGAAGATTAATTGGTTTAAGGAGATGTGTATGGATGCCAAGTTGACAAGGGGTAAACTTGTGATGGTTAATTTTGGCTAAGGGGCTCCTGATAGCTGATAGAACATTCTTTCTGGGTGTGTGTATTGTGTGTATCTGGAGGGTGATTCTGGAAGAGGTGTGTATTTGAATCAGTAGACTGAATGAAGAAGATCTGCTCTTACCAATATTGATGGGCATTATGCCATCTATTAAGAGCCTGAATAGAATAAACAGATAAGAAAGGGCTAATTCTCTTTCTGTCCTTGAGCTGGGACATTCATATTTTCCTGCCCTTGGACATTGGAGCTCCTCGTTCCCTGGTCCTCCAACTCTGGGACTTATATTAGTGTCCCTCTGCCCTCCCTGTTAACCAGGCTTTTGAACCAGAACTGGGAATTATATCATCTGTTCCTCTAGTTCTCAGGCCTTTGGACATGAACTAAATTGTATGACCAGGACTCCTAGTTTTCTAACTTAAATAGTACCAATATTTCTTGATAGAAGTCTGTCTTTTTTTATCCAGTTGGGTAACTGTTAAATTATCATTTACAATATGTAGTTCATTCCCAGTAACTTAATTATTGTCCAGGTGTTTGCATATCATCTTGGCTGCTAGTAAAATTTTTATCATTAAGATTGAAAATTTTTATTAAAATATTTGATGGCAATGGGCTCTTCCATTTTCTTGTTCTTGATATTTGTTGAGCTGTATCAATCTGTAACTGGATTTTCTGTCATCCCAGTAAAGTTTTTTCTTAAAAACAGAATTTATTTGATTATTGTTTCTTCTTTTTGTTACTGATTTGGGCTACTGTCTTGTAGTTTCTTTCTTTTATCCATACTTGATCTTTCTCATTTTTTCCTCTTCTTTCTTTCTATTTTTGGACAGTTTTTCTGTGATTCCTACTTGATTTGCTTGAATTCAAGTAGTTTAACTGAATTTAAGGAGTTTAATTCCTACAAATCCCTTTTCTATTGCATCTTATTTGTTGCTTTTGAGCCCTATCTTACGTTCAATTAAGCAATCATATTTTCTCTCTTACGCAGTATGTTCTCATTTCACATTGATCCTGTTTCATATTTTCTTCCTCCATGTAAATGTATAAAATACTCTCTCAAATATTGATGGGATTATAACCACAAAAACTTATATTTTTGTTGTTGTTTTTTCAATTCTGTTTTGGGGTTTTCATATTGTTTTGTTTTATAGTACATCTACTTACGGAATCAATTCCTCTAAGTATTAGGAATGACCTCTTGTCTTAACATAATGCATCTTTTTATACAGCTAGTAGCATTTTTTTTTAAATTCTGATAGAAACTTTATTTGTTCTGGCGGCTAAAGCAGGGAGAAATCCTGTCATATTGAGTTTCTAAAACAATCATTGAAACCACATCCTGTCCTTTTTCCTGAGAGACTGTGAAAGGGTTTTCTCATCACTAGCTCCACTCAGAATCCAGTCACATTGTACTCCAGGCAGTGAGGGATGGTCAGAAATCCTAATTCTAACTCTGATTCCCTTCCCTCTTTTTTTTTTTTTTTTGTTTTGTTTTGTTTTTTGAGATAGAGTTTTGCTCTTGTTACCCAGGCTGGAGTGCAATGGTGCGTCTCAGCTCACCGCAACCTCCGCCTCCTGGGTTCAGGCAATTCTCCTGCCTCAGCCTCCCGAGTAGCTAGGATAACAGGCACGCGCCACCATGCCCAGCTAATTTTTTGTATTTTTAGTAGAGATGGGGTTTCACCATGTTGACCAGGATGGTCTCGATCTCTCAACCTCGTGATCCACCCATCTCGGCCTCCCAAAGTGCTGGGATTACAGGCTTGGGCCACTGCGCCTGGGCCTGATTCCCTCTTTCATGACAATGGAGAGGAAGATGGGGAGGTGACTACTGCTAACTTTCCAATGCCCAGACACCACGCTGAGGACTTGCTGTGCTGATTAAATCTCATAACTCTAGGATATAGTTACAAATGCATTCTCTTTACATATTACATGGGAGAAAATGAAGAGATAGGAAATTTTAATATTTTCTTTTAAGACCAAGCAATTACTGAGTGAAGAAGCTAGACCAAACCCAGGTTCTTACCAAATACATCATTTCCTCCAGCTTATTATTTAATTAAAATCCTTTGAGCTTGGGTGCCTAAGACTATTACTTTTCCTATTTTATCACCAAGGAGGGTTTCCCTCAATTTTATATTCACCTAGCCACTGCCATGGATCTCTCAGAAGAGTAAGGTAGAGGACCAAATTTACAAAAACTGTGTTTCTCAGAAAGAAAGGCTCTTTGAATTGTACAAAAGAATGGCCACTCTTATCTGACTTCCAAATCATAGGTCTCTGCCCTCTTTAACAATTTGAGGGATCCAAAGTGGCTCCCGCCGGAGGTCATGGCACTCACAAAGGTGAGGTCATCGGTTCAAGGCTAACCTGGGCAACCTCATAAGCTCAAACTGATTGGAAAAAAAAAAAAAAAATTTGAGGTCCTCACATTCTAAGAGGTGTGGATTCCAAAAGGATATTTGCTTCTTTTCAAAAACGTTGTTGAGAAAATAACATTTAAGGAATACAATTTAAGATTGACTACATAAAGACTTAAGGCTTCTTACCTTTACATTTCAAGGGTTTCAACAAATTGACTATGAAGCTTTATTCCGCAGGATTAACTGCCATTTGATGACACCGGGGTCATTGTCAAAGGATTGTAGGCAGTTGCACATTGACCATCATGTAACTACTATGACCTCAGTCCACCTCAGGTGAATGGGAACAAGGTAAAATTTGTAAAGTAGCAGTTCATAAAAGCATTCATCAACCAGTTTACTAACCTATAGTGGCTTTATCAGGGTTTTTGGAATACAAAATAATAAAAAGTATTAACTAAGTGGAGCATAAATCAAATAGATAAAAAGCTGGAAAGTACAACAATATTAAATGTAGTAGGAAAGTGGCATATTTGTAAAAAGGATGATTTCAGAGATATTGGAGCCCAAGTTCTTATTTTATATATGGCCATCAACACTTAATGAGTGTTTTGCCCATAGGAAATGCTCAGTAAATACATCCCCACGGGGAAATGAAATAGTACTATAATCAGAGTCTAGAGAAAGATAATTAAAACAGAATGCCATACTGATTTTTCAGTTATCATCTGAGGAGATACACATAACAATGTCATGAAAATTGTATGTTATGTTAACATTTGAACTCCATGACAATAGGGTTTTGGCTGAAGTAAAACTTATGCAACCTTCTCACGTATGGTAAAATCACATCCTTCAAAATTATACCTGAAAGTGTTTCAGAAATAACAGTGGTTACCAAGAATAATGGATTATTATTATTCATAGACTTGTTCACATTTGGTTAAGTGTGAACTTTTTTTTGGCATTTATTTGAAATCCTGCATTTTAAAATGTTTCATTTAGCATTGTAATGGCATTTTATTTATACAAAGTGTTTCCATGCCTTTTGTCCTACAAAGACATGCATGTTCCATGTAAGTCCCATAATTTTAGCATTTCATGTATTGGAAACACTAATTGTCATGTGGTAAAGATCAGGGCTTTTGGACACAGTGGTTATTTCTCCTAAAATAAGAAGTGATTATTGTAGGAACATATTAATCCTTGAGCAGAGGAAGGGAATGGTTACAGGTATGGGTGTCAGGACATAGATATCTGTAACTATTAGATAATATATTTTCAGTTGACAACTTTTGAATATTTCTATTTAGTCATGCAACACCTTCTAAACTTAAGTAACTTTTCTACTAACCTACATTTATTTTTGGCCTTTTCTATGACACTGTGGTGCTACCATATCTACTTGGAAGTCTTTAAATCTCCACGTCATCCTCGCCTCCTGGTTTGTCCTCACCATATCCGTCTACCTTACAACTGAACAAGCTCTATTGGTCTCACTGGGGAAGTATCCCTGTCATCATTTTTTTTATGCTGCAAATTTTTATTTGAATACAAGTGTGAAGGAACAAATGTAGATTTCTCTACTTTATTGGGTAAGTTCATTTTTATGAATCAGTTGTTTCCATTACAACAGTTTCTTATTACTCTTTTTTAAAACATTGTATCTGTTTCTTTTTTTTTTTTTTTTTTTTAATTTTCCGGTGTTAGGATTCTTGGCCAGGCTTTCATTCTATTTTGGAAATACATATATTCTGTTTTGTAAATATATATATATGTATGCATATATATGGTACCTATATGTATGTTGACTTAATAATAGCTTTCTGGTTATTTTATACCCTTAGATTGTAGACAACGTGAGATACATAGTTTAATAACATAGGAATGTCAATTTTACCTTCCTGCTTTATACTGTCTATGAAATGTCTCTTAATTTCTTATCCAAAATTTACAGCCTCCTCAAATATGACTTCCAACCTTATTCAGTTGCAGAACCATTGAAATGCAAATATCAAAGGATATGGCTTCTTTATATTTGTTTATCCTGTCATAAAATAGAACATATATCTTGGCCTATGCTAAGTTCAACATAAAAAACAATAAATATTTATTGATATGAACTAGGACTTATTTAGTGAACAAGTTTAACACATATGTTCTATTATATAATATTTTCTGAACACTGTAGTTGAAACTAACTTCACATAAAGCTTTTAGGGGAGCATATAAAAATAAAAACATTACATATATTTGAGCATTAAATTAAATATTTCTACTAAAAGTATACCACCTGAAAGTATGCAAAAAAATCAATTTGGCAGTTATATTGAAGATGTTCATTAATTTTCCAGATTTTATATGCCTATACATGCTCCATAAATGATAGTAATAAAATTGCTGATTAGTCCTGGAGTATCATTTTATTAAACATATATATCTTGGTGCAAAACAATCACATAGATATATTAATTCCCAAATTAAGGCTTTCCTCTGTCACACGGGGATGAAACACATACTGTCACTGTTCCCCTAAATGCCTGTTACCAGGGAGTATCAATAATGCATTAGAAGGGCTCAATGAATGTATTGTTTTTTAATTTTTTTCCTTTTATTATTTTTTAATAATCTTAATTAAAGAAAGAATTTCAGGGTCCGATGGTCTGGTTTAAATTTCTTGGCTGCCAGTAGTATGTTCTTAGGGAAGTCATTCAAGTTCTCTAAATTTGAATTTCCTCTTCTCTAATGTGGGGATAATAACAATACCTACTTCATACTTACATTGTGAGGATCAATAAAATCATGTATAAAAGAGGCAAGCCAGAAAGAGCTCCAAGTGTTGAATAGGGTGAGCTTTGCCAGTTAATTTCATATTTGATATGACAAAGTACATAAGTCAAAAATGAATGAGACCATGGGCCTTAGACAGTCTCTTGCCCATCTCTGTCTTCTTCCCCCAAGTTTGTCTCAGTTTAAAAATAAGCAGTTATTGAATGTATATTATGTGCCAAGCAATGTGGTAGATATGAGAGATGAAAAGGAAATGGTATTTTCCCCACTATTGTGCAAAGTCCAGTAGAAAAGAGACACATAAAAGGCAGACATGGTAAAACCCATCTCTACTAAAAACTACAAAAAGTAGCCAGGTGTGGTAGTGGGCACCTGTAACCCCAGCTACTTGGGAGGCTGAGGCAGGAGAATTGCTTGAACCGGGGAGGTGGAGGCTGCAGTGAGCCAAGATCCAGTCACCGCATTCTAGCCTAGGCAACAGAGGGAAACTCCATCTCAAAAAAACAAAAACAAGAAAACTTAATCTCAATAAAGTATACGCTAAAATTGTTTATTGCACAGGGTGTTAAAAACGTTAGGCAGGGTAGGGTGGCATTTCATTTAGCTTTTGTGATTAGGAATGTTTCCAAAAAATGACAGCTGTATTGGGTTGTTGAATAATACTTCCAGTTATCACAATGAAGACCTGTAGGTCTTCATTGCAAAAACACAGCCACAGAAGTGTGACTAAGTATTCAGTGGTAATGAACCTGCAAGCAGTTTATTGTGTATATATAAATAATATATATAAGCCTGGCACATAGTAAACATGCAATAAATTCTATTCTATTCTACTGTTTTTAAACTAGTAGAAAAGGTGTTCACTCAATTAAGAGGTGATCATAGTAGTTCAGATGAGAGAGAATGACCTGAGAGTGGAATGATAGATGAAAATATCTGGCACTGGTATCTGGCACATACTAGAAATTCCATTTATGTTGAATAATGTGCAAGAGATATAGAATTAGGTATATAGAAAACATACATCATAAATTTAAACAATTAGTGTTTCATTCTAATTAAAAAATAACTACACAATTGTCCTATGTTTAGACAAAAAAAAATGATCAACTTGTTTTTCATCCATGAGATTGACTGGTTGTGTTGCCATTTGAAAGTTGTGGTCCAACTCTGTTTAAGATAATTATGCTAAGGCTTAAAAGGTGCAGGAAACAGAGATTTAAAAACAATATTTAAACTTTGTATGGTAAATTTAAGATATATATTAGATTAATAGCACTAGCAAAAACTTTAGGCTTATTTGGTTCAATCCTTTCTTTGCTCTTTTTTTATCATTATAAATTGAAAATTTATAATGGTATAAAATATGGAGTACAAATTAATGTCATAAGTAATGAATACAATGTAGAATAATTAAATAAAGTATTCATCACTTCAAACACTAACGTTTTCTGTAATGAGTACATTGACATTGATTTTGAGAAATTTTGAAATATACAATACTCTGTTTTTAACTATATTCACCATTTAGTGCAATAGAACTCAAAAGAAAAGAAAAGAAACCATTTCTCTTAATTGAGATTTGCTACCTTTTGACCATCATCTCCTCATTCCAGGTACCCTCCAGTCTCTGTAATCACTATTCTACTCTCAGCTTCTGTGAATTCATTTGTTTTAGATTTTCATATATAAGTAAGAACATGGCATGTTTATCTTTCTGTGCCTGACTTATTTCACTTAGCATAATGCTCACCAATTCAATCCATGTTGTTGCATATGACCGAATTTCATTCTTTGTTAAGGCTGACTAGTATTCCATTGTGTATACATACCCCATCTTCTTTATCCATTTATTCATTGCACATAGATTGATTTTACAACTTAGCTGTTATGAATGGAGCTGCAATGAATATAGACATGTAGACATCTCATCAATAAACTAATTGCTAATCTTATAGGTAAATTACCAGACGTGGAATTGCTGGATCACATGGTAACTCTGCTTTTAGGTTTTTAAGGAACTCCCATACTGTTTTCTAATTTGTATTACCACCAACAATGTACTAGGGTCCCCTTTTTCTCACATCCTCTGCATTGCTTGTTATCTTTCACTTTTTTATAAAAGCCATTATGACAAATTGTGAAATGGAATTCCATTGTATTTTCAATTTACATTTCTCTAATCATTAGCAATATTGAGCATTTTTTAAGTATATCTGTTGACAAAGTTACTAACAACAGGAAGCTTCCATAGGAACTATAGCTCCTGTGCTGCTGATGTCAAGGGGGAAGTTCTCCAAATACGCCAGCAGGGTATTTCCCTCTGTAAATTTACTGTACCTTCAATTGTGCTGCAGGGAATTGCTCTTTTTAAAACTATATTTTTGGAAGTACTTCTCTCATCTGGGTACTTTTTGCTCTCACTTTTTCCACAAATCAAATTTTGAACAAATTGACTATGTTTATTCATCATATGGGAAAGCATTTTAGTTTAGTCAAAACATATTGTAACTCCTTCCATTTTAAAGCACTGATAAGAGTAATAAGCAGATAATCTCTGTTCTTTGAGTATTCTTTGTGATTGGATTGGAACAATTTCCCTCACTGTGAACTTTTAAAGGCCAAAAAGTATGTCTAAAGCTTTTGTATTTTGTCTCTTTCTGGCAATATTAGATAATAAATATTTGAGAAGTGAATAACTATAAATGAATGAGTAACATGATATCATAAAAGTACTGAAGATAAGAAAAATTTCCAAATGGTAAGATTATGAAAGTTTTGCTAAAAGAAGTGGCACGTGAGCTGAGTCTCAGCGGATAAAGAATTCAGTAGGGCAAGTGAGCGAGCAGAGAATGCCAGTCTCACACAAGCAAAGACACCCAAATGGGTCAAAGACGGTGTAAAGTTCAGGGGTCAGTAGCACAAAGATATGGAAGAAAGATAGAGAAGGGTAACCTGGTAATATAAACAGAGATCAGTTGTGGTTGGTCATTAAAAACCATTGCAAGGAGATTGGACTTTTTTCTCCTGCTAAAGAGGAGCTATGTTTTAAAGAGGAGCAGAGCCTAATGTGTACTACAGCTTGAGTTGACTTTGTTCAGAAACCAGAAATGTAGATGGCTGTGCAATAGAAACTTCTCTAGCATGCAACACACACACACACACACACACACACACAGACACACACACACACACACAGACACACACATATCACCGTATACCATACACCACACTTAACTTACTAAATTTTTTTAAGTGGTTCGTAAGTAAATCGATTGGATAGAATACAAGAGAATTCATGTGATTGAAAACACAAGTCAACCAACATTAGTTCAATGACATGCTTGCCACAATAAAGTTAACCTTAATGTTGACTTTCTATAACAAAGTCAACATTAGTAAAATTACATGCTTTCTATAACATAGTCAACTTTTCTATTTTTTTGTTGTTGTTGTTATTTTAATATAGGACAAAATTCTGTGGATAGTGTTGTAGTGAAGACTGTCCCATGGCTGGGTTATGTACAATTTTCAATGTCCTTATTGTAATAATGCAACATAGCTGATTGGGAAATATCACTGTTCCTTGCCAGAGAACCACTGCCTTATAGTACTAAAATTAAAAATATGTGTGTATATATATATTATAAAATTTTAGGGAAACCCAAATTATCTTTTTATTTGGTTACTGAAAATAAAAAAATTCTATATTTCCTGAAAGCACCAGGCAACATTTTGGAAGCAGTCTCTGATCAGAGTGGAACTGGGCATCCCAGGTCACAAAATCAGTTAAGTTTCATTTTCAGGGTTCCTATCCAAACTCATGGATTCCTGAATCATTGAGTCACATTGAAGTAACATTTTTTAACTGAATGAGTAGAACCAAAATTAAAATACCTGGAATATCCATGATATTATCAGTTATTTTGTTTCAAGTGCTATTCTGGATTTCTGAAAATAGGGACAGTGACTTTTTTCCAAGAGGGGAAAAGACAAAAAAAAAAAAAATGTGTATTGGAGCCAAAAGCCTTATTTGCTGTGAAAATTGCAAATGTTTGCCTGGAGCAAATATGTGAAAATTTGCAATTTGTTGTAGGTGTGGAATTTTGCTACTTTTCACAGTGGAAGGACTGTTCCATGTAGTTTGTTTTCCTCCCCTAGATGTGTGACTACTCCAAGAAATTTTGAGTTCTATGCATTCTGATGCCAAAGACGGCAAGGTGAACAATTATTTTCAACAATAACTCAAAGTTCTGCTATGTAACTCAATGAAATACTAGTTTTTTCAAAGTTCAATGATTAAGATAAACAGTAGTCACAATTTTGCATTGAGCTTTCATTTGATACAAAAGCTCTGTATTAATGTAGTATAATTCTTTCATTCAGAAGCATATTGATATGTAAAATAACAGATATGGAGAGTAGGTGGTTTAAAAATCAGTCAAGCTTTTATGACTTGTAATAAGAGACCTAGTCCTGCAGTGTTATACATGCAATTATTACATTTGTGATCTTATATATGCAAAATAGGATTCAGATATCATATAAAATTGAATCAATTTAATAAGTATAAATAAATAACAATAAAAACTCTGTTACTTAACTGAATCATATTTTTTTAACTTACAATTGAAGATATACAGTTTTTTTTTTTTTTCAGACATGGTCTCACACTGCCATCCAGGCTGGAGTGCCATGGTGCTGTCTCAACTCACTGTAATCATTGCTTCCCAGGCTCAAGTAATCCTCCTACCTGACTCTCTCAAGTAGCTGGGACCACAGGTGTGTGCCGCCATGCTTGGCTAATTTTTAAATTTTTTTGTAATCAAAGAGTTCTGGGATTACAGGTGTGAGTCACTGCACTAAGCCTAAGTACATAGTCTTGAAGCTAAAGATTAATTGTTCAGGAAAAGGGAAATAACTATGCTATTGTGAAATACAGTCATGTGTCACATAATGAATGCTATTGTGAAATATAGTCATGTGACACATTCTGAGAAATGCATTTTTAGGCAATTTTGTCCCCTGTGAAGACCACAGTGTTTCTTTTATGCTATAATCCTGTACAGCCTATTACTGGACTGAATACTGTAGGCAACTGTAACACAATGGAAAGTATTCACATAAACATACCTGAACACAGAACATACACAGTAAAAATATGATATCAAAGATAAAAAATGGTATCCCTGTATAGGGCACTTACCATGAATGGAGGACTCAAGTTGCTCTCAGTGAGTCAGTGAATGAGTGGTGAGTGAATGCAAAGGCCTAAGACATTGCTGTACACTTTATAAATACTATTTATTTAGGCTACACTTCATTTATTTTTAAAAAGCACCTGTAATCCCAGTGCTTTGGTAGACCAAGGCAGGTGGATTACCTGAGGTCAGGAGTTCAAGACCAGCCTGACTAGCATGGAGAAATCTCATCTTTACTGAAATACAAAATTAGCTGGATGTGGTGGCACATGCCTATAATCCCAGCTACTCAGAAGGCTGAGGAAGGAGAATTGCTTGAACCTGGGAGGTAGAGGTTGTGGTGATCTGAGATCGTGCCTTTGCACTCCAGCCTGGGCAACAGAAGTGAAACTGTCTCAAAAATAAAAAGAAGTAATCACACTTTGACTTCACAATAGCTATGATTTCACTAGATGACAGAAAGGTTTTACCTCCATTATAATCTTTTGAGACCACCATTATACATGTGGTCTGCTGTTGACTGAAACGTTGTTATACAGCACATGACTATAAATACTGTTTACTCTTGAACAATTTGAGAGTTAAGGTTGGCAGCCACCATACAGGAAAAAAAATCCAGGTACAATTTTTGACTCCCCAAAAATATAACTACTAATAATCTTCTGTTGACTAGAAGCTGTGCTGATTAATTAACATGTATTTTGTAAGTTTTATGTATTATATATTATATTCTTCCAATAACATAAGCTAAGTAAAAGAAAATGTTATTAGGAAATTTATGAGAAAGAGAATACATATTGATTAAATGGAGGTGAATAATCACAAAGCCTTTATGGTTGTCTTCACATTGATTAGGTTGAGAAAGAGGAGGAAGAGGAGGGGTTGTTCTAACTGTCTCAAGGGTGGCACAGGTGGAAAAAATCTGCATATGGACTGGGCACAGTGACTCACGCCTGTAATCCCAAGCACTTTGGGAGGTCAAGGTGGGTGAATCAACTGAGGTCAGGAGTTTGAGACCAGCTTAGCGAACATGTTGAAACCTTGTTTCTACTAAAAATACAAAAATTAGCCAGCTGTAGTGGCTGAAACCTTTAATCCCAGCTACTGAGGAGGCTGAGGCAGGAGAATCTCTTGGACCCAGGAGTCATTGGCTGAGATAAGCCGAGATCACACCACTGTACTCCAGCCTGAGTGACAGAGTGAGACTCCCTCTCAAAAAAAAAAAAAAAAAAGAAAGAAAGAAAGAGAAAACATCTTCATGTAAGTGGATCCTTGAAGTTCAAACCTGTGTTGTTCAAGAGTCAACTACATTTGATCTTTAGCCTGGTTTCCTGATATACAGCTCCTGAAAGGCTTGGAATCTCTGATTTGTGTCCCTTGTAAGCTGAAATGACTGGTGGCTGGAAGGTTCTTAAATAGTTTCAAGATGGGGGCTGATCACAGGAAAGACAAAGGCATATTTAGAGGTTTGAGCCCCACCATCCAACCTCCAGGGAGGGAAGATGGGCTATTTGAGTTGATCACCAAGGGTCAGTGATTTAATCAGCTGTGCTTATGTAATAAAGCTTACATAGAAACTCAAAAGGACTGAGTCCCAACAGCTGTTGAATAGTTAACATGCAGAGGTTCCTGGTGGGTAGTGCACAAGAGAGGCCATCCCATACCCCTCCTTCGATGCCTTGCCCTGTGTAACTCTTCCATCTAGCTGTTCATCTGTATCCTTTATAATATCCTTCATAATAAATGGTAAATGCAAGTAAAGTATTTGTCTGAGTTCTGTGAGCTGCTCTAGCAAATTAATCAAACCAGAAGAAGAGGATGTGGGAACCGGGATTTATATCTGGTTGATAAGAAGAACAGTTCACAACCTGGGGCTTGCAATTGGCATGTGAATTAGAGGGCAGTCTTGTGGGACTGAGTCCTCAGCCTGTGAGATCTGATGCTATTTTCAGGCAGATATGTCAGAATTGTGGACACCTAGCTGGTGTCTGTTGGAGAATCAGTTACATGATTGCTTCATGGAGAGAATCTTTACTCATTTATTGGTCATAAGTGGTCACAGAAGTATTGAATGGTGAGTATAAAGTAGGAAATCCTGTTTGTTTTTTTCTGTATTCTCCTGGTAGCACTCTATTTCCTTCTGGTCAATGCGATGCTGTAATGGCCATGTTTCTTCTGTTTATGTTCTCTTTTGAAAAACAAAAAAATATTTGAATTGTCTTTGCAGTCCTTCCCCAGGTGAGGCCTGCCCAGATTAGCCACTGAGAAGGAATGCTGATTGCCTCATTCGCTCCTGCTTCTTTTTGTTTGTTTGTTTTTTTGAGACTTTTTCTCCATCTTGCTCTTTCACGCAGGCTGGAGTGCAGTGGTGCTATCTCAGCTCACTGCAACCTCTGCCTCCCAGGTTCAAGCCATTCTCCTGCCTCAGCCTCCCAAGTAGCTGGGATAACAGTCGTGCACTACAACTCCCAGCTATTTTTTTTTAATTTTTTGTATTTTTTAATAGAGATGAGGTTTCACCATGTTGGCCAGCCTGGTCTCTCACCTCAAATGATAGCCCACCTCAACCTCCCAAAGTGTTAGGATTACAGCGTGAGCCACCCTGTGTGACCCCCTCTCCTCTTTCACATACAATGTTCTGTCCCATTTCTCATGACCTCAGGGACACCCTCCCTTGTAAGCTCTAAAATCATAATTAGCTTCTTTCATTAAGTAACCTGTGTTTTAACAGATTTCCCAGACCACTCTCTTATTTTCTCCCCCAGATAACATGTGCCTTTTGGAGTTCTTCCAAAGAATATCTAAGACAATATACTTCTTCAGGTTAACAAAATTTTCTAATATGCATAAAGTGAGCCTAGATGGTTTGTTTTACAGTTATCCAATTAATCTACTCAATTAAAGTTATGTTTTAATTAATGATATAGTATGTGTATAAGATTCTAAATGGCTAGCTTATCATTTGAATTCATGCATCGGTTGCCATTCACTTTTCAAGTATCAAAATCACTGGAATCTGAAAAACTCTGCAGACTATTTCTGCATCTCTCCAATCATCTTTCCTGGAATGCTGCATAAGGCTATTTTTGGTATGTGTTCATTTCAGTAAGAATCACTAACTTCAAAGCTTTACTTAATATCATATAACCTTAACACAGGTACCTGGTTTTCTTCATGCATTTCTGAAACTTGGAATATATATTTATCTTTCAGTGGAACTAAGGAGAAAATCCACTACTTGCCATATGCACATAGGGTAAAAATGGGTGGATAAAAGATCAAGGGAAATCATATATTTAGAAGTATGCTACAGTTTTCTTCCTTTTAAAATAGTAGTCTAATTGAAAATAATTTTGTAAAAATCGATTTTAAGAGATTACTTATGAAGCTAAAGATCATTTACAATAACATGATTTACAATTGATATATACAAGAAAATAGTCTTTCTCTTAGAAAGAAACAAAAATCACAATTGCAAGGTTTATTGCTGTATTTTTCACTGTAGAGAATGCCTCTTGAAGTTTAATTCTTTAGTGAATTTCATTTACAGATCACCCTTCCAGCTCAGCTTTCTACTCGCCAATAAGCACCGAGGAATGTCTCCTTTCTGTGTCCTGACCATATTGCTACCCCTTTTTCTTATCTGCCCAATTAGCTTTAGAGGCCTTAGCAGCCACCAGCCTAACTACCTTAGAGCTCCTAGATGAAAGTTTCTTGTCCTAGGCTATTCTATTCATCAGAAATCTAGCAAAACTTAGGTTTGAATAGTTTCCTATGAAACACCTCCCACTCAACTGATTTGTGGTTCCTAATGAACCATAAGCTGATGGACAATTACTCATTTGGCTGAGGCCCATGGAACATTTAAAGGATACTAGGAGTCTCACAAGGCTGCATATGTGACTTCCATTTAAGTTTAGATACAAGATTTTTGACAAGAGCAAGAAATATAACAAGACTTTAAATGGAATTACTGTGAAAGAGCAACTTTGACTTGAAATCTCAAGTTCTCTGCAGTTGGTGCTCAGATAAACCAAAAAATAATAAGGGTAACAATTTCTAACATTTAGAAAAGCAACAGTGGGTTACATTAAATGGAAACTTCCCAGTTTTAAACCACCACCATGGTGTATTGTAACTAGGAAGAGACTGAATTTTTTACATCCTTAATCAAGATGATTTTTCTGTATTTCCAAAAGATTTGGGCTTACATTATACTTAAACCAAACATTCAGAAATAAAATACAGCAGTGGAAATTATTTTTTCTTAAAACAAAACAGAACAAGAATATGGATGGCTAAATTTGTGATTTGTTTAAAAAGTGTCATTTAGGCTTGATAGGCACATTCAGGCATACTTTATGGTGAGTACCTCTTAAATACTTCTGTACAATACATTTTCAGGTAAGTAGATGATCAGAAATCCTGAAACAAGAGGATGCATGATTAGTAATTGGAGACATCGCTTGAAAGAATGTATTCCCTGGTAAGCATCATCTGACTCAGCATCTACAGTTAGAATATAAAGGACAAAGATGAATACACAGCAAAAACAGACACAGCACTTGTTAAGTACATAGTGAACACCCTTAGAGCATCCCCTTTCATCCCAGGCTGGCCACAGAAGGGTTTCTAGGTGCAACCATGCACCAAGGTCTTCAAACTGTTACTTGGTCTCATCAGCTGAAAAGAATTGCTTTGTTGTTAAGTGTTGTTGTTTTCTTTTATTTAGTTTTGAGAATGAGGTCACTACTACTATTTAAGGGTATGTGGCCAGGTCACTATTGTTAATTTAGCCTCATTGCCAGTAAATTTACTAATTAAAACAATGTTTATATTGATAGATACATTGAAAAACATAAAGCTTACCTCAGGAAGGTCTCTCTCACCCGCACCCGCTGTCACAATTAAATGCCAGTAGTAACAGTGCATGTCACAGAGAGCACCAACTTTAAAAATGTACCAAAGAACAAAAAGAAGAAAGGAAATGGGGACTGAGACAATGAAAAATGCCAACATTATTTTATTCCAATTAAGATTCTTACTTGACATGTAAAAGGCCTTATTCTGTGGAATAAAATCTACAATACACAAAAGTAATATATGATACAAATATTCTGTTTTAGGACACAGTGAAGCAGTTTAATTAGTTAAAAAAAAAACTTTAAAGGGGGAATAAAGAGATCTGGAGTTGGCTCCAAATCTCATTGACTAATCCTTCCCAAAATCCTATTTTTAAATTTTTCTCACGTGTAATGATTGCTTTAGTGAACAATTATAACATACATAGTTGCAGTACATTTTACCTACGTATTAAATTTACTCTGGTTGTTTCTTTTGAACATTGTAATAATCCATTTCTGCTAGGAGATTGTGCCAATTTACTCTAAATATAACTTTTAATTTTGAAATTTCCAGTCTTGGAGATATTCTCTTAGAATTTTCTCAATTTTTCATCTCAAAATGTTTTGATAAAAAATGATATGATGAGAGAATCATATTGCTATTACTGATCATTAAAACTTGTCTATTTTTGTACCAGCTTGTGTGAGATTGATTCAAGCCCTTTTATTCTTATCTATTTCTGATGAATGAACAAACTGAAAAATTCTGTAAGAGCTATATTGTATACATTAGCACGAAGTGTCATAAGTGTTCAGAACACTTCTTATGTAATAAAAAACGGTGCCTGCACTATTTTGATGGGGCAATTGGAAGAAGTTAATATAATAAATTATGAATTAGAATAAGTGATTATAGTAAAGCTCATTCTTGTTAACACCCCATGAAACAGAAATGGTCTGTCCTTCATTGAATTGAGAAAATTGTTTGAACTATGAATAAACTTACTTACATATTTGAATTTGTCTGTGCCTTAGAATTTTTTTCTTTTTGTTTTTATTTGGGAAAGGATATGCTTTTTGCTAGACTTAGTAATACTAGACTATCTTCTCTCATGTAACCGATTCAATATTTAATGGAACTCCAAGAAATTTTCATTCATTTTCAGATTATAAAATGGTTAAATATTTGCAATTTCATATACATCAACTAACTTCTAGGTGGTGTGGTTTTCTGTTAAGGGGGAAGAACTGAATAATGATCAAAATGAGAGCTGGCTGACTACGTTTTTGAACTGAGGTAGCTTGTAGCATCATGGCTACAGTTTTCTTCAAAGATAATTGGCAACATTGTTCACTTGACAAAGATTATTTTGTTTCCTTTCAATACATGTATATTGTGTAACTTGTAATAGTAGATCTATAAAAATAAGTCAAATAAGAAAGAATCTTATGAAAATTACTCACTTTTTCTGTCCTTACAATCCCAAAATTGTGATATCAGTAAGTATGTCTAGACACATATTTTAGCCATTGGAGAAGGATAGCACAGTTAATTTTGGTTTTAAAATATTACACTAATTTAGACCCTTCCATTTTGTGTAGAAACACATTGTTTCCCTTTAATTGCACTTTAATGATATCTTATACTATTTATATAAAAAAGATTTTGTACTTGGTAATTGGAAAATATTTAATATGCAAGAAGAAAAATACGTTCAAAAATAGAATGTGAATAGAACATATTCTGAATGTGAATCTCCATAAACTAGCCACTTAACGTGATGTAAATATTTGGGGTGTCTAAGTAGAGTCGTCAAGGTGTCCAGAGAATCAACCAATCAAAACAGAAACGACAACATGGATTTAAGGTTCTGTATTACATGATGCTCATTCAGTGGCAAAAAAAAAAAAAAAAAAAAAAGTTGACTCAATAAAAACGCAAAAGCTCTATTTGTATGTTCAAAAAATATTTTTAATAATTCAACTTTGAAACTTTATTGGTATTAAGAATTTGCTTTAAGATCAAGGTGAGCAGATGACCTGAGGTCAGTGGTTCAAGACCAGCCTGGCGAACATGATGAAACCCCATCTCTGCTAAAAAGACAAAAATTAGCTGTACATGGTGGCTCACTTGTAATCCCAGCTACTTGAGTGGCTAAGACAGGAAAATTACTTGAACTCAGGAGGTGGGGGTTGCAGTTAGCTGAGATCACACCACTGCACTTCAACCTGGGTGACAGAGTGAGACTCTGCCTCAAAACAAAACGAAACAAAATTATTTCTTTCCCAGGCTCAAGTGATCTCCCCACCTCAGCCTTCCAAGTACCAGGGACCACAGGCACATGGTACCATGCCTGGTTAATTGTTATTTATTTATTTACTTATTTATTTTTGGTAGAGATGAAGTCTCCCTATGCTGCAGGAAACTATTTCTTAAAGCCACACCCTAAACTCTAGAAATAGATCATATGAATCTCCTTCTTGGTCAATATCATGTTTCTGGAGGTGGTATACTCAGATAACAGGTGTCATCAAGAATGTGGATACTCCTTTGAGCCTGCTCTGGTCTGCTTTATAGACTCAACTTTATTTAAAACCACAATAGCTGCCAATAAGAAAGGCAAGTAAGCCGAATCTGATTCAGACTCAGTCATGATGACACCTCTGGGGCTAGTGTCCTTCAGTGCAATTCTGATGAAAAAGACCCCAGGAAGAATCACAAATATGGAAATGCCATGGAGAAAACCAGGAGGCTCCTATTCCTAGCTGTGTCCTTTTCCTTTCTGTATCAGCATTTTTCAATGCCGGAACAGTGTTTTAATTTCAATGCCAGAACAGTGCCATGTGGCACCAGGAGTAAAACTGTACTCAAGAAAGAAGATTAAACAACAAGCATATAGCATACAAATAGCTCTTTGCAGCCATTATATCTTTTAATAATAATAACAATATTTGAGGAATATTAGTAACCCCATTATAAAATGAGTATGTTGAAGCCAAAAGGGATGATTTATCTAGCATCTTACACAGATTAAGTGGTGAAGCTGAGATTTCAATTCAAATCTTGTGACTCTAAATGTACAGCTCTCTCCTGTTGTAATGTCTCTCTAATTACTCCCTTCACACCAAGAAGAGAAAAGATTGATAGAGATTTAAGTAGTGATTACTAACATTACCTAGGAGCTTCAAAATATTAACAAAAATTTTTCAACTCCAGCTTTCGCTATTATGTTTGAAAAGATCTAGGGTTTTGTAAGGTGTCTGTATTTTTTTTAAAGTTTTTTCTAAGTAATGCTGCTGCTTAGCCAGATTTGGGAACTTCTTTAAAGTATTGAGACAGCTTTAAAGAATTTGCAAGAATATTTGCATTTTTCAAAGGAGAAAATAAATCTTTTAAAAGAAGCATTTCTACTCAGAAGTTTTGCATTATGTAGATGCTTTGAGAAGGCACTTTGAGGAGGGAGGGACATTTCCTGGCATCTCCGAAATCATGACGTAAAGGGAAATACTCTTCTTTCTCAAAACTGTACTCTTACTTACATAGTGCACGCATGGACACTGATTTGAAAAATAAGGCTGTAGGCTGCTTATCATTTCTGGTAGAACACAGTCTAAAAGAAAACACTGTTTCAAGTGTTAGCTTCATCTCCGTTAGCTGCATGGACTTGGGAAAAAATATTTAGCCTTATTGGGTCTTAGTTTGGTTATTCATGAAAGGCAGATATTCACATGTATCTCAAGGGGTTATCCCAAGGACAAAAGAAGCTGTGGTGCAGTGTTTGGCCTAGTAGATATGCAGCTAGCATTCATTTCGAAAGGATGTGGTATGAGCAGTAACTGAACAAGAGTGACTTTCTATTTGTCAATTTATCGCATCTTACATTTTATTTTTCTTAGAAGATACTGTGAATAATAACTTTCTATGAACAAATTTGGCAAATACTGAATAACTCTCATTGACAGATTCATAATAAATAAGTTATAAATCGTAAAGAAGATTTTCATGAGAAAAATGAGTTTAAACCATAATTTCTATAAACATATGTAGCTATGAAGACCTTTTTTTTACGGGATACCTATTAACATCATGGAAATTATATCCAAAAAAACACACACTTTGGGAAAAGATTATCTTTTTTATTACTAATGTCTCCACAACACGTACAATTTTGCAGCTAGGCAAATTGAAAGTGTAAAATGAAATTTCAGAATGTAGAATTTAATTATAAGTAGGTATTATACTTACATTGTAGTAGAGTAGCTGAAGTGAAATCCATCTATAATATGAAATCTCATGCGCAGCTATGATTTTTTTCCTGTTTCCATGTAAATGTGAATATGCACGTGTGTATGTTTGTATGAGTATGTCTTCATGTGCATGAGTTTGTGTGTATGTGTGTGGAATTGGGAATTTTTGGATAATTATTACATCAATTTGTGAATGATGTATGAAATGTAATTCCCTGTTCAATAAAAATGATTTGTAATCAGTGCTATGCTCTTATACTCTTGATCCTATGTGATAAATATAAATTTACTCTGCTTAGAAAGACTATTAATTTAAATATCAAATCTAAGAACAAATTTAAAAGAAAATACTTTAAAATCTATTCTATTTTTCCACACTCTCTCCTACTCTTCAGAGTTCACCTCCACTGGCTGTTTTTTTCCTCAGATAACCAGTTTATTTACAAAAAACCCAAAGAACTGAAAATTATTTTGTACACAAAGCAATATTTAGGTTCTTTTGACATTTGAGGCAAAGCAACAAGAGATTTGACTTCTTCCAAGACCAACTTAGGGTCACTGCTTGTTTGTTTTCCTTTACGTAGGCACTCCAGCCTTCCCTAACGTCCAATTTGCTTTCAATCAGTGGGTATTTAAGCTTCAGGAGGAATTCAGCCAAAACAAGCCATCCTTCTGCCAGACCCAAAGTCTCCTTTCCTCCTACTCTCTCTGGGTTTCCTCTTGTAACTTACCCTTCACTTAGTTCCATGGAACTTGCCTGGGGTTTCTAAGGGACAATTAACTTTAGGGGCTTATTTGTATATTTCAAACAAAGTGGAAGAATCACTATTCCTCAAAAAGGTAATTGGCAGAAAAACAAAAAATGAACATGAGGACAAGCCCTTCGTTTTACTTTGACCTTATTCATAATGGCTTCCTACTGATGGTAAAAATGTGGGTTGCTAAGGATAACCTCTTGCCTATGCTTTCCTCTCTCTCTCTCTCTCTCTCTCCACACACACACACACACACACACACACACACACACACACACACACACACAAACACACTATATATATATTTAAAATGAATTAATTATATAAATTATATATATATATACAATGAGTGAATTATATATATATATACATATATATATATAAATTGAATGCACATAATAAAGAGGTGGTCAAATTCATAGTGTAAGAAAACTTTTTCACATAGTAGATTCAGGCTTATCTAAAGCTGTGGAAAGCAAGTGCATCTACCATTTAAGGATACTTCACTCTATGCTTCTTCCATTTATCTCATTTTCCAAGCAATATGTCCGGATTTATCCACATCCCTATCGGTCTCCAAAACTCAAGTCCTGTACTTTCTGTTTTCTGGGCACAAACTTTAATGAAATGACTGTAACACATGAAGTCTATTAAACAACGCTGCAGAGACTTTAGCTCATTTGACTTGAAGCATCTACCTGAAGGTACCTTGGTTTTACTTTCTGATTTCTCCCCTAGGGTGCCCCTTTCACTTAACAGGCATCCAACTCACCCATAGCAATCATGAACTACAGAATTTAGGAGTGAGAAACCTTCCCTAAAGATATATCCAAAAATGATTTTTTCTCATATCAAGAGCCCTTTAAAATTCTTTTTTAAAATAACACTTTGAAAAAATAACATCTGTTTAAATCCTTTTATCATGATTTAAACACATTTTCAGTTATCACATTTTTTTTCTTATTTTTTTCTTTTTTTTAAGTTCTTTTTATACCTGTTACCATGGACACAATGTTGCTTGCCTCAGAGTCTAATTAAAATGGTTCCTTGCTCAGCCAGGGATTTAGAGAAGAATCACGTGTTGGGGGAGTGGCATCAAAATCTGAAGAAACTACTGTTTAGCTTATCTTGATAGAAATGTTTCTCCTCTGCTGAAATCATCTTTCCATTTTACAAGAAATGTTTTGACCAATAAATCTCTATAAAGACCCAACACACACTGTTTAGAAGATTATGCCCCAGATTTTAATCTTATATGCCTCTGGTCTTTGGGTGGGTTTTCATGGGTTATAAAGCAAGGATTTGGCATCTGTATACATGAGGAAGGGAGGGAGGAAATTCCCCTCTTGCTAAAATATTGAATATGTGATATTGGGTCCAAAGTGGAATTTTAAAAATATATTGACAAATTTGCAATCCATCTTCCTATGAAATCATGCTTTATCTCTTTCTATATAATTGGTTTCCTCAGTTTGGACTAAATCTTTCTTATTTTTGTTATGAGAAAAATCAAACACTTTAAGTGGTCACAAACTTTGCTTAAATTTAATTGTGATAATAGCTTTGTCTAATACATCATCATGCAAGCATGCATTTAAAATGAGATAAGTCAGAAATAATTTCTTTTTTTCCCCTTCAATTATAATGCTTCTAAGAGTTCATCATTGACAGTGTTGACTACCAGCCTGCTCAGAATAGATTATGATAATGCAGAAAGTTTCTACTGTTTTCTAGCAAGAGTATAAGCACAGGACTTAAAATCTCCAGAAGTAGAGAAACTACTATTTCTATTTATTTCCCACAGATTTTAAAAAATTATACACGATCTTAGTACAGTTCTCATATCACACAGCTTCTTATTAGAGAGAGCTGAAAAGTGTTCCAATGATTATTTAATATGAGTTCCTAATTGCTTGAGCCTGGGAACCAAGGTCTGCAGTGAACCAAGATCATATCACTGCACTCCAGCCTGGGCTGCAGAGTTCCTGTCTCTACCATGAGCTTTACCTGATGGTACATTTAGATGAATCTATGCTGTGTTGTTTTTAAATAAACCACATAGAAATGAAATTCTACTGGCAACAATGTAGTAGCAAGTAGTGGCCCAGGCAGCATCTGATTAGTGAGAAGTTGACCAGATTCTGCAGCAAGACATGAGAATTCAATCATAATCTGAGGTAGTTGCTAATAAACTATAAGACACTTTATTGGTCCATCACACACACTCTCTGATACAAAAGGGTGGGCCCATGGTCTCTAATTTTCTTCCGCTTCCAACATTCTGCTATTCAATTTTCTAGCAGCATCTAAATCAGTACCTCTCAAACTACCAATGACTTAGACTACCAATTAAGGATTACATTTCTCAGAAGCATGATCTTACTCACAAATTGGGATAATTAGTTATGTGAGAGTGCAGAGGGGAATTTTCTGGTAGACAAAGCAGAATCTCCATGAATTTTATGATGAACTATGGAATTTTACAGAACTTGTTTGATTATGATAGTTGGTTTTGGGTTTTAACCACAGATCCCCAAATGTCCAATTTCCTTGTCATTAAGGTGACTGTAAGACGTTAGTTGGTAAATATTGTTTGGTTAACTTCATTTGAATTGTTTGTCTCATCCATATTTCACATTAAAACTGGTGATTTTTCATTAATACACATTGCCTATGTTTTTAGACAGATTCTCTAGTGCTGCTGAAAAAAAGAAACTTACTAATTTATTATATTTTCTTCAAGCAGTGAAAATGCAGTTTTTACACTGAGCTTATAGGAAAAAAAGGGGAAAAAATAAAATTTGCTTCTCACTTAACCCCTAAGTTGTTTCTCTTTTTGCCCATTCTGCTGACTGTTTCATCAGAAAATATACCAACTCCTGAATGAATAATTCCTGGCTTCTCACGCATGTAGTTTATAACCCACAGAAGATAGAAAGATCTTTGCAAGCATGCCAAATGACTCTGGCTTAAGGGACAAAAATTGCAAATATTTCCAGAAAACCAAGTTTGACCTTACCTTTGGTACTTTGAGAATCAAATTTAAAATGTGAACAGAATTCAGTTCACTTATATCTATAGCTATTCTTGCACGGTCAAGAAGAAGAGAGGAATAAGGAAAAGTAATGCATTAACCTATATTGTCTTGTATATACTTTCTTCTTATTTATTCACTTTGGTGTGTTTAAGTTTCATGTTTAGATTAAGATGAATTCCAAAGTTTGAAAATTAAATTTAACATAGTTCCAAAGCAAAAAGCCACACTTATTCAAAAAGGTGCTACAATTTATTTAAGGATGCTGCTAAATAGCAATCATTCATTGAAGAAGTATTTAGTAATCTTCTTCTATGTGCCAGTGCTGTATTAGGTGATTTAGATATAGGGAGGAACAAAAGACAGAAGGATTATTCTCTCATGGAGTTTGTATTCTACTGACAGAGGCAGGGAATCAACAACAACAATAAAAATAGGCAATCTCAGAGAAAAATAAGATTTGTTAAAAAAAAAACATGAAAATGAGTTTGGCAAAGCTCTGTTTCTTCAGTCTGGAAGTTGTGAAGGTAAATTTTAAGCTGACAATGGAAAGACAAAGGGAAGAATAGTTTATTAAAGTCAGAGAGGGAGAATTTTCAGAAAAGGACTTGAAGTCCATGGGCAGGAGTTTGAATCTCACTTTATAAAGGGGAATCTTCTGGAGGATTTTTGGCAGTTGAGTGACATATGTGATCAGATTTATTCTAGCTAACTCCTACTCATCAGTCAGATCTCAGTCCCAAATATCACTTCCTCCAGGAAACATTCTTTAGTCAACTGGAATCCTTTGTTATATTCCTTCATGACAATGAGATGCTTTCTTCAATTGTATTTGGCAAGTTATAACATTGACTTTCTTTGTTTGCTTGCTTTATTAAATCTCTCTTCTCTCCTGGACACTGAGCTTCATAAAGTTAGGAACTTGGCTATTGTTTGACATATATACCCCTGTTTGTAGGATAAATAATAAAATTTAAAAAAATAAAAACTAAAATCTTTTGAGTATATGCATAAACAAATGAACTATAAATTAACAAATGAGTAAAAGAATAAATGTAAGAATGGAAGACTTTAAAACTCTAGGAATTACAAATAATAAATATTTGACAGACATTGAAGAAACAAAAAACAATAGGTAAATTCACTTCTTCTCTAATTCACCTGACTTAAGAGGAAGGAGTTATAGAGTAAAAGTCAAATCAGCCTTGTCCTGAAGCCAAGGGCACGGACATACATGGATTGATATTCTGACTTTTTTCTGTTCTTTGCCTGATGATGAGAGTCATCATACAATAATTATTACAGAGCATGTGTTTAACTGCAAAAGTATGTCCCATACCTGCCTGGAAAAATTTTACTCTTTGCTTAGACCAAAGGTTTTCTCTGATAGTTCCCAGTATGTTCAGAGAAGATTGGCAAACATATTATCTTTGCTTTTGCTTTCTTCCTAGTTGGTGAGTCTGTATTCTCCAGGAGCACTCCTGCCTATTATTTTCCCCTTCTTTTCAAAGGTGTTGAAGATCCACTTATTTAGCAGACCAAAAATGTCTGTTCTTAGTACCATTCATAACTAGAAAAAAAGAAGATTTTAGCCAGACTAAGATACAAAAAGTAAACAGCCCTGCAGTAAGAGAGAACATTGTAAAAACCAGAATGCATAGTTACAACATAAAGGGGGAGACAGAGGGTGTCTCAAGATGGGACAGATATTAGTCCTGTCAATAATAGAAGAGATTTTAGTCTGTAAATTATGTATAATAGAATATTAAAGAGGAAGAAAATGGGAGAGGTAATGGAAATTGTCAGGTTTTTATTTTTAAATTGCAACCCTATGAAAGTGATGGCAGGCAGAACAACAGGTGAGAACCCAGTGGCCAAGGTAAGAGATGATGGCACCTTGGACTAGGAAAGTGATGAAAGATAAAGTGAATACATTAAAGAGCTATTTTAGAGGTAAAAACTACTGATCTCAGTAATATGTAGGGCAGGAGTAAGGGCAGTGTCAAGGATAAGCCCTAGATGCTTCAAATTAGATGGTGGTGTCGTTGACTGAGATAAAAACACTGGGAGGAAAACAAGTTTGAGTTTGTTTTTTACATAATAAAATTAAGTTCCTTCTGGGACTCGATTGAAAATTTAAAATAGGCAATAAGATATAAGAATCGAGAACTCAGATAAGAGTAATAGAAATGCACATTTGAAGACCGTGATCTTTTGAATGGTAATTGAACTATGTTCAGTGCAATTTCCCAGGAAAAAAAAATATGGTGTTAGAAGAGGGCCTGGCATTGAGTCTTGAGGAACTTTAGAAAGAACAAAATAAGACTAAGAAGGATAGCCAGAAGAACGTAAACCTCTGATTTATGTGTTATTATACCGACAACGGGAAGAGAATGAGACAGTTTTTATATAGTTTTAAAATTTTATTTATCCATTTAATCAATATATACTAGGCACTGTACCATGATATTACTATAGGTTCTAGAGATTTAAAGAAAAGTAAAACACAATCTGTGATAATACAGCTTTGTTAATAAACCTAAGCAGTCCTCCTAGGACAATCAAGTTTAAAAGCAGGAAAGTTGATATCAAGGTAATCAAATAAAATATTTGTTACATTTTTCAATTCTCAGATATGTTTCATTTCATATGACTTCTCTATTTTCTTATGAGAATGCATTATTTGCCCAGTAAAGAGATGACTGTAGTTTAAGAAAACATTATACTACTCTGACCTTTTTGATATTCTATTTTTTGATTGGCTAGATTGGAATATCTCATCATGTCCATCCAAGTAAGGGCAAGACTGTAAACACTATCAACTTGACTAGTCAGCCAATCACATTATAGGGTGTTGTAAAGGTCAAAGCAATACAAAGTGCTACCATAATTTACATAACATATGTGCAGCATTACGAGTCCAATATTTCCTTCAGACAAGGATTGAACAAGAACATAAAAAAACCTAACTTTGACTGTCTTCTCCTGACAATAGTACTAGAAGTGGAAAATTGTTTTGGCAAAATTTTTCTTTGAGATTTTTAGAAATTGCTACTGACATTTAAAATTGTGTATGTGTGTGTGTTTGTGTGTGTGTATGTGTGTGTATATATGTATACATTAGTAGGATAGCTGACTCCAGGTCTCCTGACTTACAGACTGATTTATTCCTTGCCTCTGTCACTTTCTTGGAACTTCCTATAAACTTCCTACATTCTACCTAATAGGTAATAAATATATGTATGTGTAGACACATATATATTCACTATCTATGTATATACATACATATGTACTTGTGTATATATATATGTATATACACATGTACATATATATACATATATTTATTATATATACAGACATATGTTCATTACAAATCTATAAATGTTTGTAATATACATATTTATCAGTTATTAGGATTATTTTATACACACACACACATATGTATATATTCATTAGTTAAGTGGATTCAAGGTAAAAGGAAGGATGTGGAAAGTCATAGAGAAGTTTCAAGAAAGTGAAAAGAGAGCCAAAGAATAAATCAGTCTGTGAGTCAAGAGACCTGGAGTCTACTATGCTAAAAATTAGTTATAAGACTTAGAAAGGTTATATGATTGCTTAGACCTTGTTTTCTTATTCTTTGAAGAAATATCTATGTAATTATTGATTTCAATAATGGTGAAATGATTTTGTTAATATTCAACAGCAGATAGGAAATTATCCCTGCCTTCAAAGTACATACAATCCTATAGGACAGAAGATAAGAAAATAAGCATTACTGAGATTAGTTTATGTAGTGAACACCTTACCATAGATGGCCTCTGCCCTTGTGAAATGATCTACATTTATTTAGATGATACAGGGTATCAGTAAAATTATAATTCTAATGATTGTGAGCCATTAAGTTCTAGATCAGAGAAACAGTTCAAGATTCAAAAATGAGGCAATAAGAGGCGCTACATAGTGATGATAGAAAAGGCATGATTCATTCACTCTAAAACTTTTTGAATTAGCTCCTAAAACCTTCCTACCATTATAGGATAATAGTGGCCTCTACTATATCATTCCTTTTTCATTAACATTTTCTAGGCATAACATGAGCTGCTGTGGATTTTTTCTTTCTTTCCAATGCTACTATTGATGTTGAAATAAACATATATTAAACTGTTAAGAAGGCAGGAAATGGCAGTAAATTTATATGATTTTTAAGAACCTGTGCATTCTAGGTAAATCATAGAAATATTGAAGACTAAACATCCAAAAGTAATTTGTAATATAGTAAGTTATGCTAATACTAAGTTAAGGTTCAGAAAAATAATACACTTTCTTTGAAAAGTTGCTTTACATTATGTACTCACAACTTCTCAAGCCACGTTAAGAGTGAAAGTATAGAGCAATAAATAAGAGTATCCAACTGGCTCTTTTTAACCAAACAAAATTGTAGAAAAAGATGTTTATAAGTAAACACAATTCCAATTGCTGAAAATGACTAGCTAGTGAACAATGAATACTTTACAAATGTTTAATACTTGTAAAACAAAATAGATTTGTGAGAGCATATTCAGAATCTCTTCTTTGTATTTTTATTTAGTACCAAATATTTTATGTATTAAAAGTAGATAAGTAAATGTGATCTTTTAAAGATTGGGATTGTTGCTCATGTAATATCTACTTATAGTGCTAGAGAAAGATCTTGGTAACTCTATTTATGCAACTGAAATTATCTCTTTAAAAAACTGTAGCAAATATTCAGAAGTTCTAATATGTAAAAATTAAAGTCATTGAAACAAAGGAAGTTTACCTACAGTGATATCTATCCATCTAAATATATATGTATGTATGTATATATATGTATACATGTATATATCTATAGCTATCTATCTATAGATAGAGAGAAGTGCATTTAAAAGAGAGGAAAAAATAATCTCCAGGAAATGAATTTTTAAGAATTGCTTGGCATAAAAGATTCTGTGATGTGAGAAAAGGAAACATCCTTGACTTACCCAGTTAATAAAGAATTGAAATAACCAATGTAAAAATGACTAACACACAAAATGCTTTTCAAAATACTGAGGACCTCTGAAATGATTCAATGGTGCAATTATCTTATTTACAGATGAATACATTGAAACACAGAGAGCTATGTGACCTGTTCAAAGTCACACCTCCTTGGGGGTCTGTTCTGCTGCTTATCAAAGTGCTGGGATTACAGGCGTGAGCCACTGTGCCAGCCTTGATTTCACTTTTCTACGTATTTGCTGAAATTTAGTCACGTGGAACCACCTAATCAGAAGAGAGACTGTGAGCCAAGAGGCAAAGATAGATTTTGGACTAGTTTTCTCTGGTTGCCATAAAACATTACTACAGGTTTACTGGCTTAAAACAACACAACTTTAATTACCTACCTGCTCTGTAGGTCAGATGTCCAACATGAGTCTCACTAGTCTGAAATCAAGGTGTGGGCAGGGTTGAGTTCTTTTCTGGATGCTCTAGGCAAGAAACCATGACCTTGCCTTTCCAGCTTCTAGAGGCAACCTGCATGTTTTTGCTTATGGTTCCCTTTCTCCATCTTCAAAATGAGACACTGTATCTCTCTAAGCCTTCTCTTGCTGACCACAGCTGGGAAAGGTCCACTTTTATGAACTCACATAATTAGAGTAGGTCCGCCTGGATAATCCATGATAATCTCCCATTGCAAGGCCTGTAACTTTAATCACACCTGTGAAATCTCTTTTGTCCTCTAAGGTAAAATATTTACAAGTTCCAGGAGATTAGGACGTGGACGTCCTTGGGGGTCTGTTCTGCTGCTTATCCAAGGTTTGGCGCACACATTGCATTGTGTATGCCACAAATCACTTGAAGTTTCTCTCCAAACATGGATTTTTCCTCCTTTCCCTTATGGCCAAACTTTGGAAATGTTCTCTATTCATAATCTTCAATTCATTTTTTTTCTATCCGTTTCTAAAAGCAAAGCAAAGCAGACTATCACCTCACCACTCCACTCCAACAGCTTCTGAAAAGGTTTACTATGATCTTGTTCTTGTCAGTATATCAAAGGGACTTCATTCAGTTCTTATGCAATAGCACTGGCAATTATTAATCTCTCTTGTTTAAAATGCTTTTTCTCTTGACTTTTCTAATGTTTCTATTACCTTTTCTTTCAGCTCCTTCTCAATCTTCATTATGGATGTCTCTTCTTCTTTTCATCCATAAGTATGTTTAGTCTCTTGATTCTCGTGACTACCAGTATATGAAATGATATATTCCACAAACTTGGCATACAAAAGATCAACATTGTATTTCTTATTTGAGGCTGACCTGCACAACTCAACTGAATGTTTGCTCTCACTCTATTGATGTCTTCCACACCCCCATGGCCTGCCCAGTCCAGAACTGCCTAGGGACTAATATTCATTAACTATATGTGTGATATGATATTTTCATATAGATAACCTCATTTAATATTTCTGATAGTCCAAACAGGTGGAAATCATTATCACTATATTGTTCTCATTGTATAGTTGAAGATAACTGAGTTCCAGAAAGGTTGACTTACTTGTATCCTATCATCTTCATCTGTATCACTCTAAACAGCACAGTTCCAGAAGTATGCTTAGTCTGGAAAGGTGAAATGGCTCTGGATTGATTCGTGAAGAGGTACTGAATAATGTTCTTGAAGAGAAGGGTGATACTGTTGTTTGTCAAACCACATTATAAAGCAGTTTCATTTGTTATTTAATTTATTTGTTCATTTATTTATGTATTCACTTTTGGCTGGAGGAAAGGAGAACCAAAATGAGATTTTTAGTAATATCCCAACCACTCTCCATGAACACAGTAGAGGTAGAGGTGACTACAGTTAAAATTCTAGACTCTATCTTAAGTTTAGTCAATCACTCCCGAACATGGATTGAATGTGCCCCCTATGAAGAACACTGTGACTTTAACGTGCCCTTATGTATGGCTTTGTTGGTAAAAGTCCTGGCTTGAGTTCTAAATAACCATAAAAGAATTTTTCCCCCATTTTTCATGAAGCATGACAATAGAAGTAGAGAGAGTAAGGTCCTGAAACCCTTGGGCAATCCTGCTGAGAAGAAGCACCTGCCTTTCCTGGGCACTAGCCAAGCACAGCAGGTGGCCACCTTCCATGCTCCTCACAGGTAGCTGGCTCTCAAATGAGAGTGTGCTCTCTCTCCTGTCTTTGTTCTCCCACTTGCTGTCTCTCTCTGTTCTCTCCCTTGTTCTCGCTTTCTGTTCTGTCATTGGCTCTTCTTCTTTCCTTTCTGTCTATTGCTTTTCTCAATTACTTTTTCTCATCTTCCCTCTCTTCTCCTCCCACTTGTTCTCTTTCCCCGTGCTCTTAACTTTTTTACCCTCGCCTTTCTCCCTGAGAGAAGTTTCAATTTCATCTAGCATTTAGAGTGAGTCTTACTTTCTCTGATCTGGTTAATCCATCCTGACTGTGAAGTTCATCCAGCAGTAGTACAATTCCTCAAAAATTGCAGGATAATGAGAGGACCAAGTGACCCTGAAAGCTGCACTGTCTGGGGCTGATGAGCCAGCTGGATAATCTAACTTAAACTTGACATTTTAGAAATATCGTTCCTCACTGGCAATACATATCACATTTCTAGTAAAAATTTTTAATATTATTTGGTTATATGTTAGAGGATTTCATGCTTCTTACATATTTTGTATAGAGAGCACAAAAACCCAAACCAAATAAAAAATAATTAAAACCTACACTGAACTGTTGAAATGTGGAGCTATGTTCTTTCCACCGGGGCAAAAAGAAGATATTTCTGTACTGCACTGGTTATTTGACCCCAAACATTGTAATTAAGGAAGCCATCCCCACAAAGAAGTAGACCCTCATTTTTATTATGTTTTTATTTTCATAGCATATTTTTATGCTCGGAAAGTATCTTTGTTGTTATTAACTTGTTTACTGTCTGTTTCCTTCATCTTTAAAAATGCTTCCCGAAAACAAGAGAATTGTATTTTCTGCTATATCCCTGGCACTTAGCACAGCCTATGGTGGATACGTACAAGGAAAGATTGACCTCTAATACTTAATCTGAAAGCTTCTGGGAGGAAACTAAATAAAATGGATATTTGCTATGCCGTTAGTGAGGTGTTTATGCGTGGATAAAGCAAGTGGCAGTGAGTGAAAGGGAGAAATGTTGAGTGTTCATCAGGAATAATATCCTTTCAATAGGAGTGAAGACCAAAAATGCTGATTATGTACTTTCTAACATACAACATTTCAGCATTTAAGAAAATTACAAATGGCAGGTGTCTTTATGCTCCTGAAATCCATTTGGTTTGCCACAGAAAAGGGGGAAAATGTTAATTCATTTGTACATTTCCTATAATAAACTTCATAATTTTATTTCCTCATTTTCATGTGTAAAATAGTTCTTATGAAGTGCAAGGCACCATTTTAAACTGAGGGATTACACATAATTTCACCTCTCATAAAGTGTGATATTTTAGAAACACTACCCTAAGCCTGACCCCTCTATATACTTCACTTGGATTGTTGACTCTACCATTTTGAGAGGCCCAAAGAAGTACTATGGCATGGAAGGCTCTTCTGATGTTCCATCCTCATTTGGCTTTTGTCAGTTTTTTAAACTCTGAACACTCTTAATCATCACTGAACACATACTCTTTCCCCAGACAGAATACTCTTCCTTAAATTTCTGCTTGTTAACTCTTGCTGTTTCTTCAGATCTTAATTGTTTATAATTGCTGGAGGAAATTTTGACTTGTCCTCTCTGACTAGTTAAACATGTGCTAATATGCTCTCACTTTACTACACAAATTCTTATTTTAAACATAGTACTCTTTTACATTTATTACTTTGATCATTTGGCTAATGTCTGTCTCCACGACTGGTTTAAAAGATCCATGTAGACATAGCAATTGCTGAAAAAGTATGTGTTTAGAGAAAGTGTAGATGCAAAACCACTAGGTTGTATCTACTAACTGTAGATCTTATAAATGATGCTGGGTTTTAAACTCTAGATTTAGTCAATTTAACAGCAATAATGCAAAGGTAAACAAGCAAACCAAATCTGAGAAGAAATAGACCTCCCATGATAGGCATTTTATATTATGTCAGTATTCAGAGAGTAGATTTTTAATTTTAAATTTTGTAATGAATGTTTGGTCTTTTATAAATTTGGTAATGGCCTGTAACATATGTCTGTTATTCAGTTCATCTTTTTTGTAAAACTTTTTCTTAACTTGTCCATTCTTTGTCTCAGCCCTGAGCTTATACCTAAAGAATGGAAACAGTAAAAATCAATAGTAAGGCAAAATCTAGTTCTAATATTCATTAGAACTCCAGAATTCATTCATTCATTCATCCATAAACACATTCAAAATTAAATATTTATCTATCACCTAAAATACAAAAGAATATATGTGATACAAAATACCTTGATATACCAAATATATAAACATTTTTATCCTCAAGCAGTCCTTAATTTAACATAAAATTTAAAATAATTGCATTAATTTCTGCAGTAGAAGGCCAGTAGAATATGTCCTGTTAGCTGCTTAAACAAGTATAGCAAATTTTAGAAGACATCTTAATTGTTAATAGAGGGTATGGGGAAATAAAACATGTCAAGAAGGTAGCATTTGAATTATGCATGAAAGAATTAGAGAAATTTTGTTTTGTAAAAACAAACAAACAAAAAAATCAGGCAAAGAGAAAGGCATTAGTGAAAGTGAGGAGGCCAATGATCTCTATGAGGGAGGCAAAGGAATCCAGTTTATCTGGTGTGGAAGAAAGTTGTATGGAAGAATGAAAGGCAAAGCTGATAGGAGTATTGAACTCATTTGTCAAAGGCCTTGAATTAATTTGACTAGATACTCAATCCTGCCCATGATTTCCGATTTTATACCTGCTTTCCCAGCATCCTATCTGGTTTGCATTTTAAAATATTACTAAATAGTTATAAATAGAATCACTTATAAGTCTACCAAATATAAAAATTAATTTTAATAAATTAATATTTATAAAATTATGTAATTTTATAACTTTAGTACTTTATTTTGGTCATAAATAGATCTTAGCTTGAAAGATAAGTTCCATAATAACCTCAGCAGCAATGTAATCTATAAATGTTTATTAGAAGTGAGCTAATGAAAAAATGACCTTCCTTATTTTCCTGAAATAATATACTATAATATATATTGGAAATTAAGAGTAAAATGTATAGAACATGACCCAACATATGTTAGTTTTGTGCCTCATTCATAAATAAATAAAGTTTCTATTATAATTTTTCAAATCTGTAAACACCATTCTTTTATATAAAGCATATTTTTTCTGAAAAGCTTATAGCAGCATTTATAAAAATGGAGTTCTGTGGTCAAATACATTTGTATCAAAGCATATTTTGTCATCCTCTTAAAGAAAATCTTAGATAAAATTATTACATGTATAATACAAGATTGATAATGAACATTGAAGACTTTTAGGGGTTTTGCAATGAACGAAGTTGTTTAACTTTTTGTAGCCCGTTTACCAAATGTATTAGAGCATAGAACTCTTTTAGCAAGTAAAATAGAAAGGCGTAAAGCAGGAAGCAAAAATATGCATCCCAAATTACTATGCGAACTATTGTGGAGAATAAGTTCACAATAGTTACCATACTAATTTGGGATGTATATTTTTGTTGATCGATGTTGATTTCTCTTAGTATTAATAACCATTTAATTAGTGATATTTGTAAGTAGTTATGAATGCAACTGATCAGCATTTTATTTGCCTAAATTCTAAGTAGTTGAGGGTTTTTGTTGGAGGTGGTGGTAGATAGGATATTTCACTTCTAGACTTTAGAGATCATAACATAATTAAGCTGAAGTGCATCCAAAGCATAGTTTACCACACTCCTCACTCTCAGGGAAGTGAATATCTATAAATTCTCCAGAGCTGATAGCTCTTTTTATTCCTCACAGCTTTACAAGGAGGGAAACTTTCCAGCTGCCCGTATCAGCATATTCTGGTAGTATCCCTTTCCAGGGCAGCCCTCAATTGAGATGTTTTTGCTAAAGGTCCAACTCAACTCTCTACTGCTTTTATTCAAGTGTATTCCTTTGTGTTTTGTCTGTCACAGACATTCAGAACAACTGCTGAGCATCCTTCTCATAAATGTTTCATATACTTGACGACAGTATTTATCCCTTCGTTTCCGCATATTTGGATTTTATTCAATATCTTTCTGGTTGATGTAGAAGAAAGGGAGATGGCACTTATGTTTCATACTCCACATTGCTGCCAGCTCTATCTAAAACACAAATTGATAATGTCAGTCCCTGCTTACAATCTTCTAGTGATTTCCCACTTCCTTCAAAGTCCAACCACCATAACATAGGCCCACTAAGACCCCTCATCTTCTCAGGTTTGCCTCCCTTCCTGCTTCAATTCTTAATAATAACCAACACTTACTCCACTTCCGGACACATCAGAATAAAGCACGGAATACACCTTTCTGTTTAAAACTGTTTTAAAACTCCGTCCTTTTGTGTTATGTTGTTTTCTCTGTGAATAATGCCCTTTCCTGCCTTTTTCAGGTTAATGACTACTCATGCTGTACGGCTTTGTTTAAATCACAATTAAGTTACATGTTTTCTCATGCCCACCAGGCACAGTTTGTTCATTCTTTCTGTGCTGTTTCATGTTTGTGCTGACTTCTTTTGTTCATCTTATAACCTTGAAGCATAATTACATATTCACCTGCATTTTCCTCTACTATGCTGTGACAG
This sequence comes from Callithrix jacchus, assembly GCF_049354715.1. Lineage (NCBI taxonomy): Eukaryota > Metazoa > Chordata > Mammalia > Primates > Cebidae > Callithrix > Callithrix jacchus. The sequence continues at coordinate 84,714,110 of NC_133507.1, forward strand.
TGTTTAAGACAGCATCTGCTTAAATCATTACATCTAATAAATGAAAACTGACACGGGTAAAGGGTTTATTTTTCTCATGAAACCAGAATTCCAGGAGTAGGCAGTCCAGGATGAGTACTACAGCTTAGCACCAACGGGAATTGATCCATTCCCCCAGCGTGTAGGTCTCCATCCTCATCCTCATTGGTCAGTGAGCACTTCTTCACCTCCTGGTCTCCTATCGACCTCCAGGTATCACATTCACAGACCTGACTTAATAAAAAAGAAGAAGAAAGGAAGAAAAGAAAGAACGTTTTGGGGTTGACAACAAATTTCCCTAAAATACCTAAAAAAATGTCACTTATATCTTACATCCACTTACACTACAGTGAGAATTACATGGCACACTTCACCTTTATTGCAGGAGAGTTTGGAATGGTGAGTATTGTGGACTGGACATATTGCCCGCCCCCTTTAAAGAAATAAAGGTTTTTGTAGCAAGGAAGAACAGTAGATGGTATAGGCAACTTGCAGGGTTGGCTACTGACACTTTGCCTTCAGTATCCTGAATTATACTTGTCACGTATTAGGTGTTCAATGATTATTAAATAAATGAAAGACAGAATGACTAAGTCTGTTTTTTAAAACTACATGCTTTCTAATTTAATCTTCCTTTAAGCATATGTATGCTTTATACCAAAAGTTCACAGTGTTTAAGTAATAGTTTCTGGGTGTTCTTTCTTTTTACAGAATTTGAGTAGGATAACAGGCATTTTCCTCTTTTTAGCCTTTTTCTCTTTTAACATTGCAAAGTGAAGACTGCATAAATAAATTACCTGTGCAACCATAACCAAAATATTAATTTCAAACTTGTGAGGAGGAATCCAGTTTTATCATTTAATGACTAATGATAAAAGCATTGACATTGTCATATATCTAAAAAAAGTCACTGAAGACTTTTGTGTAGTAATATTAGTTTCTAGGATTCTAAGACATCCCATAGAACACATTTTTCTTTTTCTGAATAATCTATTACTTTTTTCTATAAAAATGAAAAAGCAGAGTGTATATATATATATATATATGTACACACACACACGGTAAAGTATACCCATTTAGTTAAAGCCAATCCTGGCTTTAAATAAAAACACAGTGAAGATAATTTTATTCTTTTCCCCACCTTCATTTACTTTTAGCAATTCTTCCTTATCGGATTCATTAAAATAAAAAAAATGCCAAATGTTTATTGAAATCTCCTATGTGCCAGACACTGATTTAAGTGCTCAGAATTTATTAAAAATGCATAAATTATATACATAATCAATGTATTTATATTTCTTTCATACTTACATCATATGGAATAAATGCATTTTAGATACTCTTCCTGTAAACAAATGCCTAAGTGGTTTACTTTGACATTCCACATTACTAAACCCAGTGATTAGTTCTTTGTTCCTAACTTGAACAGAACTATCAACAATATTTTGACACAAAGCTAATCACTGTCTCCATTTAACAGTACCCTCCACACATGGCTTCTAGGACATTGTCTTCTTGAAGTCATCTTGTCTGATGTTTACATCTTCTCGGTCTCCTTTTCTAGTTCTTTCTCATCTACTCAAACTCAATAAAGTCTCCAAGACCCAAACCTTATAATCCTTCTTTTCTTTCTTTCTTTTTTTTTTTTTTTTTTTTGCTTTTATCTACCCACTTCTTACAGGTAATTTTATCTAGTTCTATGACTTTACCTACTTCATATGCTGAAAAGTCCGTGATAAGTAATGGTATCCTGAGCTTCAGTCTTACATATTTAACTCTCTGCCTAACATACTCATCTGGGTTTTGATAAAGCATCTCAAATCTGACATAAATAAAGTCAGACTTCTAATCCCTGTTCACCTATCTCAAAGTTGCTCTGGCAGTAGTGGTTCTCAACTTAGTAAATGGCAATTCATTTTTATTTTTCAGTTGCTTAGGCTAAAATATATGCATGTTTTCCTAATCCTGTCTTTCTCTCATACTCAACACTTATCTAGCAGCAAATCCTATTGGCTTTAATTTTAAATATTCAAAGTCGAACCATTTCTCATTATGTTCATTATTATACCAGCTTGGTCTAAGCCAGCAATATTCTTTGCCTACATAGTTGCAAAAGTCTTCTAAATTGATCTTATTGCAATCATTGCTCACTGTAGTCAAGTTTCAATATGGTAATTAAAGTGATCAGGATGAAAATTAATCAATGTTACTTACTGTTTTAAAACTTTTCAGAAGTGTGCTTCTCAATCAGAGTAAAATCCAACACCTTTATAATGTCCCTATGTGGTATTATATTATTATATTTCTGATTTCACTTGCTGTGTTGACTCTGAGCCTGCTCCAAAAACATTGGTCTCTTTCCTGTTCCTTGATCTTCCCAGAAATCTTCACTTCAAGGCCCTTTTATTTATTGTTTCTTCTCCTGGATATCTCTAGATATCTATCTGTTTCCCTCCCTTATTTTCCACAGGTCTCTGGTTTAAATGTTACCTCAGTGAGGCCCCCCTTGATGATCCTTATAAAGTGACCAATGGCTACCTTACCCTCAACCTGGAACTTCCTGTTCTTATTTCACTTTACTTTTTCCTATTGCACTTATTAAAATCCATCAATCCAACCAAATATATATTCACGATTTGTTGTTGTTTATTGTTTAGCCATTTCAGAAGTTAAATTCATAAAGTCAATAACTATTAGTTTGGTTCATATCCCCAGTAGTTAAAGTAGTGGTTGGCATATGAGAAGCACAGTGAATATTTTTATTACATAGGAAAGAACAAATAATCTAAAACAAAATGTATAGATAACATGACGTTTCCTTAACAAAAACAACAGAGCAAACCCTCTTCTAAGTTCTGAGTAAGCATTTGATTTATGCATATTAATGATTCAAATCAAAAGATATCAAAGTCTTTGAATTCAAATGTTTCATACAGCTTATAGTTTACCTTTTTCTTTTATTAGTTAACTAGGACTAGGGTTCATAGCAATGTAAGAAAATAGAGTCTGTATCTATTAATAATCAAAAGAGAACAATCAAAGAAACATGTGTTAACTAAACATGTCTTTCTTTATTATACGTGTCTATTGCAGCTTAAGCACTACTTTAGTTTCTGCGGTCTCATAGGTTATAATTTTCTTTTATCAGAATAAGAATGTTTTAAATGCCTTCTCTTAGATGATGAGGAGGTATCTGCTGATCATTTAGACTAGTTTGCAAAGTAAAATATATGTTAGATGGCTTTCTACTTACAACTAACACAGAAGTAACCCTGGAAGGCCAGACAGTAATTACCCTAATAATAAATTAAACTGTTATCTGCTACTTTTACATTTTTCAGCTTAAAAATGGTAAAATAGATTTTAGAAAAAGAAAATCAGAGAAAGAAATCACTTCCAAATGCCTGTTTGCATGTTTTAGTGTAGATATTTCTCTTTTAAATTTGAAGAACAAAATTACAGTGAGCAAAATGAGGTGAAAACCTTTTATGTTTCTAGGCATTCTACTTAACATGCAACATTGTCAGACAGATGCTGGTGCCTTCATTTTCCACACAGAAATTGTAAACTAAAGAGAAAAGAAGTTGGGTGTGAAGATCCTCAAGATGAACTCTTGTTCTTCTCCTCAAAATGTCCTCCTCCTCAACAACTCAACTTACACAGTATTGTGAAAATGGGGTACTACTTTTTTCATTTTCATAATTTACTTCCTTTTCATAAAAAACTTCCATGTTTTACTTTCTAATTCCCTTCAGGTCTTCCTCATTCCATTTATAAGTCCCCTTTGTAGCACCCACTACTAGTGAAAGAAATGTGACAAGGAATGAGCAGTTGTTTAGTTCAACCCCACAAATTCCATTTTTGAATGGGGCCTAGTATGCCGATGATACGCAGTTACAAAATCTTCTCTAAAATTTCTTGATTTATTTACTCTCCAGTACAACTAGCAATTAGATAGATAGATAGATAGATAGATAGATAGATAGATAGATAGACAGATAGATAGACAGACAGATAGGAGACTCCAATAGTTAATTTATTCTGGTTGCAAAGTTTGCAGACATTTTAATAAGTGTTTTTTGCTTCAATTTATTTTAGTCTTTCTGAAATGTCATCTTGAGCTCAAATATATATATGAACACACACATACACATGTGTATACATATGTATCACATCTACATATAAATATGCACACACATAAACATATATAGAAAAGAATTATTAATTCCAATATAATATGGAATATAAGTAATTGTAAGGGATCAAATGTCTGTCTAAAAAGATAATTTTAAACATAAATATGCAAAGCCTGCTTATGATTGTTATTATTTGACAAAGGGTCCCAGTGGGGTAAGGAGGAGAAAGCTAAGAGACTAGAGAAAACATTTATTGACCTGGTGGAAGAGAAATACATTGAGGCCAATAAAGCAAAAATGCTTAGACCATTGAGAGTCCAAAGAGCATGAACACCTTGGCTTTATGTGATTTCTTAACTGAATTGTCTGAAGATATGTAAACTTGCTTAGGTAGAAATGACTCCTCCTCTTTCCAAGATCAGAAATTAATAAAGTCCCTCCATCTTTGAGATTTTTTTCAGAAGCAAACAACAGAAAGAACATATTTCTATTGCAGCAAAAAATTTGGAGGAGATTAAAAAATTAATCATTCATATATTTATAAAATACCTATATTTGGGACACAAGAAAGTTAAAGATATATTAGTACAAATTATTCACTTTGAAGACCAGTATAGGGTCAAATTGGTCCACACAGTTGGGCTCTTTAGCAGGCCTCTCAGCTCCTTCTGAAAAGTATAAAGCCAGCTGTTCTCCTTAAGGTATTTTAAGACCCTTTCTGCTAGAATGCACAGATTTTTTATAGGCTTTCCCACAGCCATGTCTTCCTTACAGACAATATCTCCTTTTAAAACAGAGTGTGAATTTAGTTTATAAAAATCTGCACACTGAGGCAACAAAGTCCTCAGAAATCTGACCTTTCCCAGGTCATAACCAGGGAACTGTCAACTTTCTGAGAGGAAGGACTGTTTAAAAAAAAATCAGTATGTGAATATGCATATCCAAAGTTCTGGGATACAAGTGCCTCATGTGCAGGTTTCTTACACAGGAATACCTGTGCCATGGTGGTTTCCTGCCCCATTAACCCATCATCTACATTAGGCATTTATTCTAATGCTAGCCCTCCCCTAGCTGCTCACCTCTCCCCGCTGGTCCCCATATGTGATGTCCCCCTCCCTGTGTCCATGTGTTCTCATTGTTCAACTCCCATTTATGAGAGAGAACATGCAGTGTTTCGTTTTCTGTTCCTGTGTTAGTTTCCCGAGAATGATGGTTTCTAGTTTCATTCATGACCCTGCAAAGGACATGAACTCATCCTTTTTTATGGCTGCATGGTATTTCATGGTATATATGTGCCACATTTTCTTTAACCCGTCTATCATTGATGAGCATTTGGGTTGGTTCCAAGTCTTTGCTATTGTGAATAATGCTGATATAAACATACATGTGCATGTGTCTCTATAGTAGAATGGTTTATAACCCTTATGTATATATTCAGTAATGAGATTGCTGGGTCAAATGCTATTTCTGGTTCTAGATTTATGAGGAATTGCCACTCTGTCTTCTACAATAATTGAATGAATTTACACTCCCATCAACAGTGTAAAAGTGTTCCTATTTCTCCACATCCTCTCTAGCATCTGTTGTTTCCTGATGTTTTACTGATTGCCATTCTAACTAGCATGAGATGGTATCTCATGGTGGTTTTGATTTGCATTTCTCTAATGACCAGTGAGGATGAGTTTTTTTCATGTTTGTTGGCCACATAAATATTTCTTTTGAGAAGCATTTGTTTATATACTTTGCCCACTGTTTGATAGGGTTGTTTGTTTTATTCTTGTAAATTTGTTTGAGTTTTTTGCAGATTCTGGATATTAGCCCTTTGTCAGATGGAGAGATTGCAACAATTTTCTTCCATTCCATAGGTTGCCTGTTCATTCTGATAATAGTTTCCTTTGATGTGCAGAAGCTCTTTCTGATTAGATTCCATTTGTCAACTTTTGGCTTTTGGTATTTAGTCATGAAGTCTTTGCCCATGCCTATGTCCTGAATGCTATTGCCTAGGTTTTTTTCTAGGGTTTTTATGGTTTTAGGTCTTACATTTAAGTCTTTATTCCATCTTGAGTTAATCTTTGTATAAGGTGTAAGGAAGGGATCCAGTTTCAATTTTCTGCATATGGCTAGCCAGGTTTCCCAACACCATTTATTGAAAAGGGCATTCTTTCCCCATTGCATGTTTTGTCAGGTTTGTCAAAGATTAGATGGTTGTAGATATATGGCATTATTTCTGAAGCCTCTGTTCTGTTCCATTGGTCTAGATCTCTGTTTTGGTACCAGTACCCAAAAAAATTGAGGCAGCAATTAATAGCCTAACCAACCAAAAAAAGCTCAGAACCAGATGGATTCACAGTTGGATTCTACCAGAGGTACAAAGAGGAGCCGGTACCATTCCTTCTGAAACTATTCCAAACAATAAATAAAGAGGGACTCCTTCCTAACTCATTTTATGAGGCCACCATCATTCTGATACCAAAACCTGGCAGAGGAAAAATGAAAATTTCAGGCCACTATCCCTGATGAACATCAATGCAAAAATCCTCAATAAAATACCAACAAACTGAATCCACCAGTATGGATAATCCAGCAGCATATCCTCATGATCAAGTCAGCTTCATTCCTGAGATGCAAGGCTGGTTCAACACATGCAAATCAATAAATGTAATCCATCACATAAACAGAACCAATGAGAAAAAACACACGATTATCTCAATAGATGCAGAAAAGGCCTTCAATAAAATTCAACACCCCTTCATGCTAAAAACTCTCAATTAACTAGGCTTTGATGGAACGAACCTCAAAATAATAAGAGCTATTTATGACAAACCCACAGGCAATAGCATACTGAATGGGCAAAACCTGAAGCATTCTCTTTGATTACCGGCACAAGACAAGGATGCCCTCTCTCGCCATTACTAATCAACAGAGTAGTGGAAATTCTGTCCAGGGCAATCAGGCAAGAGAAAGAAATAAAGTGTATTCAAATAGGAAGAGAGGAAGTCCAATTGACTCTGTTTTCAGATGACATGATTGTATATTTAGAAAAACCCATCATCTCCGCCCCAAATCTCCTTATGCTGATAAGCAACTTCAGCAAACTCTCAGGATATAAAATCAATGTGCAATAATCACAAGCATTCCTATATACCAAAAATAGACAAACAGAGACAAATCACGAGTGAACTCCCACTCACAATTGCTACAAAGAGAATAAAATTCTTAGGAATACAACTTACAAAGGAGGTGAAGGATCTCTTCAAGAAGAACTACAAACAACTGCTCAAGGAAATGAGGGAGGACACAAACAAATGGAAGAACATTCCGTGTTCATGGTCAGGAAGAGTCAATATTGTGAAAATGGCCATACTGCCCAGAGTAATTTATGAATTAAATGCTATCCCCATTAAGCTACTATTGACTTCTTCACAGAATTAGAAAAAAACTACTTTAAATTTCATATGGAACCAAAAAAGAGCTCATCTAGCCAAGGCAATCTTTCTAGTTTATCTTCTCTACACATCATGCCACACACATTTTTGAAAAATATGATTGAAAGTTAATTCTTTCTAGGATATCCACAGGAAATAGATTTCTTCTAGGACATCAAGATTACCAGAGTCTGACTTAGAACATACTGGAATCCAGAACATACTGGCACAAATGCATCTCAAGCCAAAATAGAATGAAGCAAAATCTCTTTCTTCTCCAGTAAGACCTGCACCTGCAGAGCTAAGCTGGAATCAATGCTTGCAAGAGGAAGAAGTAGATACAGGAGAGTCTTGCTCTCATTCAAATCTCTTAAATGTGGATTTCCAGGTTACCTACAGAAATGATGTTGATCTTGAGGGGATTTCCTGGACTCAAGGAGAACTTCATTGGTCTTCCCAAATTCTGGGTGCACTCCCAGCCTTCTCTTTCACCACTGTCTCACACCTAAAACTGCTTTATATGGGCAGCACTTTCAACTATCAGAGATGTGACTCAAAATACAAATGCAACTGGGAGAAGTCTGTCAACTTACTGCCATTCAAACCTATAAAATGTATTTCCCTTTCTTAGGCAAACATTTTGATGGAGGAAAACAAAAGTCAAGGGTGTGGGTTCTCGAAAATGGGCATGGCATGCATGTTTTTACAGTTGTTCCTTGACTCAACTATTCTGGCTCTGTTGAACGCCCACTGTGTAGTGTGCCACAAGAAAAGAGATCTAGGTCACTTTTTGTTTAAAGTTTTTATTGTAACACAGGTAATAAAGCAAGTACGTTTAAAAAGTGTGGCTTTTTAAAAATAGTTTAGGTTAGATTCTCAAGAGTGATTCTCAGTGGCTGGTTTGTGTCATGTGCTCAGTATTGAGCTCATTACAATGACCAGGTCATTGGCATATCCTAATTGCCTGGGCTGGGCTTTAACGCCCATTTTGGAAACCAGGAAGTGAGATTTTCTGTAATAAATAATTAAACTGAGAAAAAGAGACTGGTTGTTCCCAGTGGTCTTCTTGTATTTTGTTATTTGCAAAACTAATCATGTAGCCCAACTTCCGCTAACATTCCTAAGTTTAGGGGATACTTCAGTAGAATTTTCATTCTAAAGAAAAGAAAAAAATACTTGACCTGAAAGTGTTGGGTTTATACTTTGCTCATCAATATCCTTTAAAAAATTCCTGAAGTAGGTCAACTCTAGGTGAATAATCAACCCTATAAAAGTTGCTTAATGTATTTTATTTATTTTTTATTTTTATTTTTTTGACCCAAAGACTTTTTCAGAAAAACTGATTATTAGACAGAAAGAGAGAGAGAAACAGAGAGAGAGAGAGAGAAAGCTCCCATGCTGTTGTGGGAAGGGAATCCGGAGGGCATATCCCTGCGTAATGTATTTTAATTCCTTAAATATAAGTTTAAGTAAGTAGATGTAATGGATGTTGTCACCTATAATTTTCGAGCTGATCTTTACAAACCCTTAGAACCCTCATCCTAGAGCCCTACTCATAGTAAGTACTCAATAAATACATGTCAAATTTAATGGAGTTTATTTTTTGGAGCCACATTCCTGATGGGGATTTTTAGAGCCACTGTAATGCATCTGAATGTAACCAGAAAAAAAGAAAGCCATTTGTCCACCCCCCGAAAAAATTATTTAAAAATGCAAGTGAAGTTTGAAGTAGTAGGATGTTTATATCACTCTGAGTCATATATTTAAACTCATTGTCATGACTGATTAATGACTTATAATCAATTTCAAGGGTTATTACAATAGCTGAGCAATGTTAAAAATATAGAAAAATGAAATAGGAAAGGAAAGTACCAAACTGAGTGCATCATACATAGCAGGGATAAGTATTGACCCATGACATTTTATTTCATTTGTTGTTTGTATGTCCTTGTATGTACTAGGCTGAACCACAAAACGTAGTTCTTTCATTCCATTGCAGTCAAAAAAGTTTTAAAAACATCACCCCTGGAGTGATGGTATGTGTTTGCTTTGTCAATGTCCATGGTTTATGCTGTCAGCTGATAGCAGAATCAGACTGCAACATTGACACCTAACATGTAATAATATTTGGCAGATGAAGACTTTGGAGCACATGTGCCACGTATGAATCCAGCTTAGGCAGGTTTTCAATTTGTCCATAACATACTCATTGGTTTGGAACTCTGTGGATGTACATGTCATTTGGTATGGATGGATTTGTCTGACTTCTTGTGAAATCAATGTTTATTGACAAAAATCTATTTTGTTGTTCTGTCCCAGAAATCTATATTGGCACCGTTCCCTATGGATATTTGGCTAGTCAGTGGCAACCAGAGATGCCAGCTAGAGTTTTTACTGTTTTTATGGTGCCAGCTGCTTTCTTGGCTTAGGTTTCTTTTGTTCAGATTGTAAATGAGGGCAAGACACCCAAATCCACCCAGTGTACTCAGCGAGAAGTGACAGGAGCCCAATAGCTTAAGGCTAAGCACCAGGAGCTTTCATGATTGAGGGGTCAGATACAGTGGTGGCTGTAACTGTGGAACTGTGCTAATAGATGTTACGCATAAATGTATTGGAGAAGTATATGTGTGAGAGTGTATCTGTGTGTTTTGTGTGTGTTTGGAAAAAAATTTTTCATTGGAATGTCACTGTTTTTAACTAAATGAGATGGTTGATTTTGTTTAAATTCATAAAAAAGCACTCAAATTACAGGAAATTTATCCTCACAGAGTTATAAATATGTGATAGATTTTTCACAGCATTCACCAATTACTCTATTGGTGGATTATCTAGGATTCTGTTCTTTTTCTTTTATTCCTAGCTTATGCATTTTGACCATTCCAAGATTCTTTAGGATTTTTGCCAGAGGTACAAAGAAGGAAACAGAAAAACAGGAAATTTAAATCTCGCAAATGGTATTATTTGTTTGCCTCTTTTATAAAATTATGGAGATGGGTGATTGAAGATTATGCTTGCAATGAAGAGTTTGAATTATCTGTGTATTTAATAATCTGGGCTTTTAGATCTGCTAATTATCATAAGTAATTGAGAGATAGATGAACCACACAGGATGTCCCTCAGACCTGCCGTGGCAACTGGGAGGGTTTCTAGCCAGGCATGAGGGATGGGGCCAGGGAAGGAAAGGGGTTACAGTATGCCAGGGTGAAGGGCCAAGGAGAGCTTGCTTTCTTTTGAATGGCCAGTTTTCATCTGGGGAGATCAGTGATCCAGTTCCACTTATTGGATGCACTGAGAAAGCAGTTTCAGTTTAAGGGATGATAGCAGAAGCCTGTTTAAGGCCTGAACTTCACAATGGGATGAATCATAATTGTGCTTCCTCTTAGAGAGAAACAGTAAATTTAATAAAGAATAGGAAGAGTGCATAATGGTAGTAATTAAATGAAATAGTGTCTTGTTAAAAAAGTGATAAAAATATAAATTCTACATAAAGTTTTGATCCTTGGCATAGAAAAAATTTCAATTTTACAATTTTTGATAGTGTTGCAATTTTGCTGTGTGTGTGTGTGTGTGTGTGTGTGTGTGTGTATGTCAGGCTGCAAATACTTCCAGATTTATTCCTCTATCATAATAAATTGTGGAAATCTGAGAAATGATGTGTCATTTCTATAAGGCATGTTGCTTCTTGAGAAATATTAAAAAAAATTATTGTCTTATGCCCTGACTCCTAAGTCATGTTTTCCTTGTTGATATCAAACCAAAATCTTGACCTTGGCACTAATAGTTCCACATTGGTTTTCTTGTCAAGCCCCAGTTGTTTTGCTTTGCTTATTCTGACCACCTAGGTAGTCTCTGCAAGAAATGGTCTGAAAGGTTAATAAGATACAACAGGGATCTCCTGAAGTGATAGTTGTAAGTGCAGATACATAGTATAAATGCACAAGCACCCTCTTTCTCTCACCTCACCTCCTCCTACCTCAGAAACTCTAACACCTACACTGACAATGTTGTAAGAAGTCCTCAAAATCCAGTTTTATCTAGAACAGATAAAAACGAATTTATGATTGCCCAGAAAGGAAAATCACAGTACACCGGTAATCATCTTGTACTTTTATCCTTTTCTATAGTTAATAAATAGACTTCCTCTGAAAAATGTTGACCCCACCAGAAACCAGAAGAGACAGAAAAGACACACCCTGGCTCCACCCAACCTTCAAATCAGATGAGAGCTTTCTATTTTTTTAAGAAAAATACCACAATAATTGCTTTTCTGCTGCCTTGCATGAAATCATGAGACACGGAACTTTTGCCAAATAGTTCTAAGCCTCTTAACATGATCAACTACGTGTGAGTAATGAAAAGGGATTCAGAAGGATTCTTTCAGCATTGAGATCACAAATTTACAGAAAACTGAAGAATCAACTGAATACCTTTTAAAGAAAGCATTTCTAAGAAAATGCCTGGTGAAGTGTAACAGCATAAGCCCTTCTGACTTAAATATTTAGGAAAATGTTGTACTTGTATGCTCACAGAAACTTATGTAAAAGCATGAATGAGGTAATGGTTAGACAGTAATTAGGACAGGAACACTTGTAAATTATTTTTTGCCCCACCAAATGTCCTGTTTAGGTCACATAGGAATTAAATGAACCATTCAGAAAAATCTTGGTTAGTACAAGAATCTATATCCAAGGTTGCAGTAAAAAGCAAGGAAACTCGGCAGTCATGTTACTTAATCTGGATACAGGCCTCAGTGTTTTCCAATGAGGATTACTTAAGGGTTTACTACCCTTCCAATTTATTTAAAGACCAAAGCAATGCTTGGGTATATACTTACTTTCTGTCTCAGAATCTAATAACATAGAGAAAGTGGACCTAGCTACTAGGGTCCACTATTTACCCTTCAGCCTTCTCTCAATATCCTCCACATTTAGCATTAAGCAAAAGTAAGTTTCATGTCACCATGAGATCCGTATATTGCAATCCAAGGGCTCCAGGTTCCTGGTTATTGGCATGTAACATGGGAGGTCCCACTATATTATCATCTAAGGGGCTAGTTTCCAGGCTATACTACTACTCTATTATGGCAAGCATGCCACAACAGTTGAGCGCATAGCTGTTCCCAGGGGGCCTTCTAGGCTCATGTAGACAAGAAGTCTGCATAACCTTTCTGGGTCATTCGAATGAGCCAGACAATCGTGGGGGTCTCAGCTCTCTGGAGTGCTCAGCTTTCCTCCTTGTTTATTTGGAGAATACATTTCTTTTAGCTAGAGCTAAGGATTTTTGATTTATCCTCGTTCTGGATCATTAATAGAGAGAAAATACATGCCAATATGGAAGGGAACAGTTGTCCTGCAAGCATTCAACCAAAACGTTACAATGCTGAGCTTTCTAGGAAGTTTGAGAACTCTCTAGTAAACTCCCAAATCAGAGCAAAGCTTGTTTGCTATAAAGATTCTGAAGAAAAGGCCTGGGAGATTTGAGTACATTTTGCCTTTCTTGAGTGTGAAATTAATATTAATGGAGACAATGGAGTTAAGTTTAGGAAATAGTGCTACTGAGTTTGTCTAAGAAGAAACAGAACCACCAGGGTTATATAAATATACATAGATCCCAGTGATACAGCATTTGTAAGAGGGAATTTCCTCCAGCAAGGGGATGTGAGTAATGTAATATAAGAAAATGACTGGACAAGTAATTCAGAATGTGTAAAAAATACTTCCCTGGAAACTGTGTTTAAAGCAACCACATTTTCTAGATGACAAAAATAACCAACTGAATTCAGAGGTGATACTGATGCGTTTAATTTTTATATAATTCATAAAACAGGTCAAGTGACTCGTTTTGTTTTCTTCTTGGTAAAAAGAAGAATTAAAAAATACACACACACACACACACACACACACGTTAATACTGGCAGAGACATATAAGAGATTGTACCTGAATTTCAGACCTAAATGATCTCTAATTTTTACAATAAATTGCTCTTGCTGTCCTCTAGACTTGCATTTAGAGATTATTACTTCATTGTTAAATATTAACATTTCCCAATTTTTTGCTTCTTCCAGAAAACTGGCACTCTATTAAACACAAGTGTTGGAAAGTGCTTTTGTATTCTACCATCCTCTTTGAGTTGAGGGCGATTGCATAATTAAAGCTGGCCTGAAATCAACCATATAAGAGTTGAATGAATACCAAGTCCAACTGGGGAGGATTTACCATATGAATGTTCCTTTCCTAAGATTAAAACACAGGTTAGATTTCCAAGTTTCAGAATGTTGCTCAATGAAAGAAATATGTTGCCCATGAGAAAGAAATAAATCAAATGGTGGTGTAATCTATAATCAAAGGCACCAATGGTCGCAAAGCATTCAGAACAAAGGTTTGCTGAGCTAGGCAAAGACACGGAAAAACTTTAATACATAATCCATTCTAAGTAAAAGGTCTTTATTACTAAAAGAATAGAAAAGCTTGTTGGTGGTGTATTTTCTGTTCGTTGTTGTTTTTGTTGTTATTTATAAAAACCTCTAAGACTAGTTTAAATAGATTAACCCTTTCCGTAAAGGGAGACACTTTTTAGAATACAAAATCTCTTGAGAGACTGAATAACTTCCAGTATGCTGTTTTTCATTCTAATTTCACAACCAAAAATACATTTCAAAATAACTTTTCATTTTCTTTTCTTAATTTATTTTTATTTAGGACTATTGCAAATTTTTGCTTCCTGGGGTGCTCTTGCAAGAAAAAGCAGAGATTCATCTCTGCTTGTTTGGTAGTTGGATTGCTTCTACAGAAAACATTTGATAAACAGCATCAGTCCTGTGAAGGAATGCAATGGTAGTCTCTGCTTACCATGAACTGTAGACAGCAAGATAGAACAGTATCTGTGCAGGGCAAGAAAAAAAGGCATGCCTTATTTATTATTTTACTCCAGGTAAAAGGAGATAAATGATATTTACATGAAAGCTGATACCCGTGTTTTCATTCCATGGCAAAATCCTTACTTGTTACTCAGCCTTAACACATTAAAAAAGAAGCAGAACAAAAAGTGTGTCTGTACATGTGGCTTGCTTATCAGCTTTTGAGTGGGTGGTAAACAGTAAACCTGTGGTATGAGCAGAAGGAAGAAAATGGTCAGCGTGCAATTTTAAGGAGGCATCTAAGAAAAGGAAAGCAACATAAATAACCGATTGTTTTTGACCGTGACAGATAATGCATGTCATAGGCAAAAATTTTATTCTCCAAGCCACAGAAACAATTAAATCCCCCCTGAAGGAAAATAACAATATTTTAATATTATAAAATTTTAATATTACAACTCAAATATGCCACATTTTGCCTTGTACAAAGGATACCTCACCAATAATAATATATGTGTTGATTTGGTCTGCAAATCATGTTCCTATCCATGTTCTGCTCTGGGAAATAGGGTCTGATATTCTTGAGGGCTAGGGGTGCTTTGCTGAATCCAAAGTGGTGCTTTGCTGAACCTAAAAGTTTTCCCACTTTGCAAATTTGCTTGGGCTAAGAAGAAATAATTGAAATGATCAGAGAATAAAGGGAGTCTGAAGTATTTGAATTCTGATGTTAACCCCCAAACACTTTTTCTTTCAGTTCCTTAAAATACTCCTCAAAGTATCTTTCTCTATATAGTTTAGGCAGGCATCTGTGTTCTGCATTGTGCCTGTTTTTAGCCAGTCAGGTGAATCAACCAGAACTACTTTTGTAAATAAAAGAATGACAACTAGGAGACCTTTAATATGTCAGAATTGAGAGCAAATCATGGGTGTGTGTTCTTTACTATGGAAGTCCTCTGAAAAGTATTGAACCCTTCCCTAGCAAGTTTTCACCTTGACTATTATTTGTGCCATGATCAGGAGCATCAATTTCCCTGTGGTGCTGGTGTGATGTAGACAGTAGAGCATGTGAAACACTAGGATGAGTGTATATTGGTCCTGGTGCTTTTTACAAATACAGGCATATCTATAGTAAATGAGAAGATACTTTTCTGCTAGAACCATAATTGCTCAAAGTAGAATGAATATGAGGTATGGGAACAGTAACCAGAATTTTAGAAATCTTGAGATTTTGGCATGAAAAATATTTTTAATGTCCACTATGACCAAAATATCAGCAGAAGCGGAAGGAAATGAGAAAATCTTAATTTTGATGGGCTTAGGTCTGTTTATCTAACACATGTAAAAATCTCAAGTATGTGTTCAGAGGCCTTTTTGCAGACATGTGGCCAGGATTTGTAAATCCTGCTGAAAATGGTTCTGAGGAGCTGGGAGACCAACATTAAAGCAGCTTCCCATGCTGTATACCTTTTAAAAGTTAGTATTATATGAAAGGAGCAGGGTGTGTAGTATAATAGGAAGAACGTTCTCTCGAGTCTCGAGAGACCAAAGTCTAGTTCTGATTCACTTTGTCAGCGAGTTTGTGGTGCTGAGCAATATAATTACACCTTTTGGAATTTCAGTATCCTTGACTAGAAAGAAGAATTCTGGATGTCATATCCTATTTCAGGAGCCGATAGTTTTTACATATCTAGGATTCATTCATCAAATGACCTTTACAAACCCCTAAGAACATTAACTTGTTCTCTTTGCATTTGCCTCTTCCACCAAGCCGATTGCCTCAGGGTAGAAAGATTGCAAGGAGAGATGGAGAGACTGGTTGTTCAAGGGTTCTAGGCCAGTGGTTTCCAGATATTGGGGATTTAATGTTCTGTGCTCTTGTAGGCTCACACTGGATGCTCTCCACATAATGTTGAGTCATTCTAGAAGGTGGGAAGAAGCAAACTGTGAATGAAGGGTAAAAATACCAAACTGGGAAAAAGGAGTTCAGCCCTATACTTCTTACAGCAGTAAGACTTAAAGCAATGAAACCAGGCATCAGAATGGGTACAGTAACAGTCATGATGTCCAGAATCTAGTGAATTAAATCCAGGTCCAGAAGCAAAGGAAAATGGAGCCAGCAGTTGCCAGAAGTCACAGTAAAATGACTGAGAGGTATGATGAATCAAGGGTAACTTAGCCTCGACTAGATCCTGAGTTGAACTTGTCTCAGATCCTACATTTTTATGTATTTTTGGTTAACACTGGAGGTTTGAACTAAATACCCAAGTCCCTTAGGCCAGTAATCTAAAGCAATGGCTAAATGTGAAGACTGTGCACAGCGGAAAAGAGTAGTTTTCAATAGGCTGTCCCTGATAAGCTACACTTTACTGCATGGTCTCAGCCATGTTTTGAGCCAAGCATGTCTTTAACTTAGGCAGAGAAAGTATAAATTACATATATACAGATTACTGGAAAGGCTCACATACATCAAAAATTTCATCTTAAGATAAAGCAAATTCCTTCATTTTCGGTGATTTCTTTATTTCTTAGGGTATGTTCTTTTTTAAAAACATGAATATACATGAGATGAGCGGTCATATCATAGCACCTTAATATGACTGATTTGATTAGATTACTCTCCTGGGAAGACAGTGTGAAAGTGCCTGATGTTTGGGAAAAGTGTGTGATAACTAGGAAAAGATGGAGTGGAAGTGGGGTGCGAGGGAATGCATTTCCAAAAGCAAAGGCTTCTCGTTTCATGTTTTTTCCACTCTGCATAAAAATAATCAACAGTGATTTGGACTCTCTAAAATGTAAAATTGATCACCTAGGGACTTTAGATCTAATTTGATTCCGAGGTATATGCACAGCCTGCCTGTGTGGCCTTGGACTCTAGAGGGCCCAATATCCTTTTATTAGTCAAGAGGAAAACCAAACACATCCTTCTCTTAGTCTAATTCTTTTGTGTTGGAGCAGCTCTCTGGGATCCTTGGAAGAAAGGTGCTATGTAAACCATGAGGGTGTGGACTTGGATGGCTAGGGTGGGAGCCTGTGAGGTCTTGGATGGGGACATGCTTTCTCCATGTGCATTCAATTTATAATTTTTTTTTCACTTCTGGAACCCACTCAGGAGGCTGCTGGTGTATGTTTTACGTCTGGAAAAGCACATGCACGAAACCAATAACTAACTAAATAAATAAGTAGATGGCCTCTGCCATAGAAGCATGCTGCTTCCTTAGAAATGAGTCAGCGCAAGCTGGGCTCATAGAAATAACTGATAGACCCCACCTTTCTAGCATGATTCATCATCTTCCTTAGACTTTCTGTCAGCAGGGCAAGCAGGAGAACATAAAGGAAGGAAGGAAAAGAACCTTCACCCTTCTGGGTGGGACTTGTGTGATATGTTGAAAGCTCTCCTAGCTGAGGAGGGACAAGTACTCTTTATTTCACAGCATCAGGGTCTCTGGCCCCAAGACTGGACACTTGTGGGTCACTCCTTTTGCTGAACCAAATAGTCCTTAAATCTCTGGCTAGAGATTCTTATCTAGAGCTGAAAATATTTACTCACTTATCCTGTGCAGTTGCTTGTGCGATTTAGATGAAAAGAACATGAATTAATTTGTATTTTTATTGTGGTGGTTATTAAAGAGTTCATTCAACGATGAAAATAGAAAAAGCAGAATGCCACATGATATTACCAAACAAACGTCAGAAACAGAAAGAACACTTCTATAAATGTCATTTCTTTCTACAATTAAATGATACACAAAGATATATGTGCTGCCTGTTGACTTATTTAATAGCGAGATTTCTACTAGATGGTTTCTTGAAAAGTTTGAGTTATACTAATAATATTGTAGAAAGTAAATGTAATTCGAAATATAGAGAAGTGAGAAAAAGTATTTTAAGGCCTGTACTTCTTTTTTAGGTTCACATTTCTTTAATTTGCAATTTTCACTCTTGGTATGAAAGGCCTCAGGCAGAAAGTACACAAAAAGTCCCTGTTCTACCAAATTTAGAGAAAAAAGATACAAAATAGAAAATAGTTAATGATGTTGACAGGGAAGAGAGCAACATGTGGCCCACTGGTTTTGGTCAAATTGTAGGTAACACCACAAATAAGTTGACTGCTTTTTTTTCTTTTGTAGAGAAACCTTAAACGCATTAAGAAGTAAAATTTTTTAAATGGCTAAATTACAGAGAAATCATAGATAACTCAACAAAATAAAAGACATACTGGATATCTCACTGATTTCAGGGAGACTTCCCTACTACAGTGGCTAAAACTCTAGCCTGCTTTGCATCACACTATAATCCAATTGTGTTTTTACATTTTCCTACTTTTAGAACATTTCTTCCCTTTTACTTTCTAACCTCAAATCCCAGACCTCAATCTAAAAGCTGGTTTGTACCTAATCATTGGCAATGGAAAACTAGTACGGAAGTCATTTATTTTGAGTGAAGAGTATGTAAGCTGCCACCAGCCTCTTCTCTAATACCAGTAATACTTTCCTTGGAGCATTTCTGTAAGTTGGTGTTTCTGGAAGTTTGTTCTTCATACTAATAGACTCAGAATATTCTCAGGTGCTTACAAAAATGCAGATTTTCTGTGCCCAACTCAGAGCTTCCAATTCCGATTTGCCTCTGGGATTTGCCTCAGGGATCTACAACTTTATCAAGCTCCATGGGCAATTTTATGCACAGCCAAATTTGAGAACCTCTGCTAAACCAGCAATAAGATATTTCCAGAGAATGTCTTCAACTTGCCCTTGCTGAGAAGCAGTCCTGATGAGGCTGCCTTTTGGGAATGAAAGGAGTCTGACTGAGTGGAAATGCCAGTGGATTTCCAGACCTGTGGAATAAAGCATCTGAAGAAGAAACACCACAAGAAAAAGCAAAGTTTTGGTGCTTGTTGCCAATGTATTGTTGATCCTAGAAAACTTATTCCCTAGATGTAGGGGATCAAGTTTTTCTGTAAAGATACAGATAGTAAACTATTCTAGGCTTTGTGGGCCATTTGTTCACGGCCACAATTATTCAGTTTTTACAAAAGCAGCCATGTACCATATGTAAACATACAGGTATAGCTGCGTTCTAATGAAACTTTAGTGGCTATGGAATTTGAATTTTGTAAAATTTTTACATGTAACAAATTATTCATCCCCTTTTGATTTTTAAAATCACTTAAAAAATGTAAAGATCATTCTTAGTTTACCAGGCTGTACCAAAATAAACAGTGGGCAGAATTAGCATGCCAGCTGTAGTTTCCCAATCCCTGTCTTCAAACATTTCTCAAAATTTAAAATTCACCTGGAGGGTGTGTTCGAATACAGATTACTGTGCCTCCCAGGCAGTGGTTCTGATACTGCAGGTCTGGAGTGGGACTTGATTTCCGTGTCTAAGAAAATCCTGGGTGAGTTCAAGAACTCCAAGAGCCAGGAAAACACGTCGGTTGGTTTCAAACATTCACCTCATTTGACCACTATGAGAACATTATATATTTTTAAAAATTCAGTCCTGTATTGGAAATAACAAGAATGACCCCAAATCCAAAAAGATTGTGAGAGAATAATTTTGCTGGTAAGTTGTTGAGAGACTGATTTAGGCTTATCAACATCAGAGGTGGAGATGTGGAAGATTTCTTGGCAAAGGAGACCTGGGAGGAGAAGAAAATAGCAGAGAAACAGGGTGGAGAGTCCTAATTACCATTACATTAAGAACAGGTTCCTCTGATTCATGCTGACCTTAAAGTAATCTAATAGAGAGGTTGAAATTGTTCCATGTGAATCATTTTTCCTGAATTCCAAGTCATTATTGTTATTTTTATTGTTGAGGAAACAAAAATTATTGTGTGGTCATGTAATTGGTTGACAATTCAAAGCAACTACAAAAAATTAAAAGGCCAGGCCTTTATATTTAGCCTATTTGCTGCTCTGTTTTGGATAAAATGCAAGGAGCTTTGTTTCAGGCGCCTTCAGCCTGTGCCAGAGATCAAGCAGTAAGGATGAGGAAGGAAAAACATGATCCGCTTTGTGCTCTTAACTATCCCCACTTCTCATGTCTACTCTTTAGCCTTGTCAAGCATTCTCTCTCTCTCTTTCTCTCTCTCACTCTCTGTCAGTAACCTATCCCAAGGTACATATTCACAATCAGTAGTCTATCCAATTCTTTCTTCTTGACTTCTGCATCTTCTCAAACAGAGAGTCCTGAAAATTAACTATTTACCCAAACATATTCTTTCCTTGAGCTTATATTCTAATTAACTTATCTATTTTTAGCAAAAGGCAGATATGGAAATAAGTGAAAAACTACCAAATGAAAAATCCAAAGACTATTTATTCAGAGCTTGCTATAGCAAGGGAGTCAACCACCCATCATTGTGTTTTGGCAGAGACTCCAAAGCAAGAAGAGAGTGGGAAAGCTTCACACAGTAGTGAAATAAAGGGAAGGTTTTAGGCACACCCTGACTGGAGGCTGTTGGTGTGGGAAAGCGATAGGTGGTTAACTAGATTTGGGGCATGCTATGTTATTGGTTAAGAGTACATACTTGGCTTTCTCTAGTTGATTCTAAGTTGGAAACTGGATCAAAAATTAGAAAAGTTGTCACTTATTAATCAAGACCTAGCCATTTTGAGATGATTGTTACAAAAGGTATTGTTTAGCTTCCTAAATATATGCCTTGGGAAGAGGAAAGAGGAGTGAACCAAGCTGGGACATGTGTTTACTGAATCCCTGGCTACTCATTTAGCATCTTATTCCTACCCTCATTGCCAAAAATATTTATATCCTCTTCTCGACTCTGAACACCACCTCCAACTGCGAACACATTCCTCAAGTTCACCTCATCAGATTTGCTTAAAGTAAATGTGTCATTTTTCTCAAACTCGCTTCCATGTTCAACATATTTACCTGCATATTTCTGTCAATTATAGCATTTTTCCTGGCCAAAGGGCTGCAAATATTTCAATTAACTTTGTTCCTTTATCCTGTTAGCCCTCCCTCTCCTATATTTGCCAACCACACTCATTTGGTTAGCCAACAAAGCATGCTGATTCTTTTTAAATGACATAATTGACTCCATTCTCTGCTCTTCATTGCAAACCGTGTTCAACCCAGTACAGAACTCACACTTGAATTTGCATCATTATAAAAGCCTCAGAGAGGGCTCCTTACATCTAGTTGGCATAAGTGGAGAGACATAACTTCATACTGGAACTCCTTCCTATGTCCAAGTATATAGTATCACAAATTAGTTCAAGCAATTCTCCTTTGCCATAGATCCAGATAGCAGTTGCAGAACAATTTTCAATGCAATGCTCCAATCATGCAACCAAGACCAATAATATGGACTATGAAACTTGAAAAAGTTGAGAGCCCTTAGCAGCAAAGTATGTAGAACTGGGGTTGGTGGGAGTGGGTGTCACATAGGGTTGGTGAAAGAAAACCAAGAGGATCCGAATGTGATACACACAGTGTTCGCTACAAAGGACTATTTTTATTCCAACATTACATATGAGGAAACTGAGATTTAGGGAGAGTAAGTATCAATAATTCTTCAAAAGTCAGCCAATAAGTAATGCTGCTTCCTGAGGGCGAGGACTTGTCTGTTTTGTTTGCTGCTATAACTCCAGCTTCCAAATGTTTTAAGTATTCAGAAATATCTGTTGAATGACTGAATGAATGGGGCCTCTTGCCCATAATAAGATTGACTTAGCATATCTCAATCTGTCTACATTCAAACTGTGATTTTCACCAAAAGTCATCTTTTTTTTGAGACAGAGTCTCTCATTCTATCACCTAGGTTGGAGTGCAGTGGCATGATCTCAGCCCACTGCAACCTCTGCCTCCCGGGTTCAAGCAATTCTCCTCCCTCAGCCTCCCAAGTAGTTGGGGTTACAGATGCCGCCACCATGCCAGGAAAAGTTTTGTATTTTTAGCCGAGATGGGGTTTCAGGATGTTGGCCAGGCTGATCTTGAACTCCTGACCTCAAGTGATCCACCAGCCCCAGCCTCCCAAAGTGCTGGGATTAAACCACCCAGCCACTCAGGTCTTCTCAACTGTATTAAGACTTTCTTGACTACTTCAGACCTCTATAATTTCTCATTCTTATTCTTTTGAATATTTACTCTGATAGTCAGCAATATGCTATAAACTTGAAATACTGTTTTCAATTTGCACATGTCTATATTTTGCTTCACTCAGACCTGGGGTTCTTGAGACAGAATCTTACTTACTTGATTATCTCACAGCTGTCAGTTATCCTTTAATTTAAAAAATATTTTTTAATTATTGTCTATGTACCAGAGACTATGATCACTTCTGGGCACAGAGTGGCCAAGAAAAAAAGATCACGTACTTAAAGAATGCAGGATAGTGACAAAAGATGGCATTAAACTATCAGGTGAACAAGTAAAGATCAATTATATCCTGTGATCAGTGCTCTACAGGCAACAGAAAGGGATGATGTTGAAGACAATAACTTGTCAGAAGATGCCTCAGAGGAGATGATATTTAACTTTAATAAAGATGAAAAGGAGGCAGCCAGAGAAAGAGCTTTCTGGACAGGGAAAATGTCCCAGGCAAAGGTCCTGAGGTGGGAAATAACAGGTTTGAAGAAAGAAAAGAAATTCAGTGTCGCTGAAGTACAGTTCAGGACAGGATGAATTGTGTAAGATGCCAAGCTCCCTGAATAGATCTAAATGATTGACACCTGATCCTTAAGGAAGATCACAGATCACTTTTACCTGTGGACACTGACCTTTTCACAATGGAATCTTCAAATTATATCCTTTTCATTTCTATTTTATATTTTTACTTTCTTATCTCTTTGTAAAGCTCTTTTAATAATTAGAAATCTGGCTTTTAGCTTATACTTTTAGATACTTTTTTAGATGTCTCGAGCTTCTGGACAGAGGAAATTGAATTGACAATCCAATAGCAATATAAATTTTGAAATAATCTCACTTTTTTCCCTAGTTCAAAGCAGGAAATTGAAAAATATGAAGAAAAATATATTAAAAAAAGAGAGTCATAATGGAAAAATGTTCAGTTGTATGCAATATTCATCAAATTCTTTTTGCAAGGAGGTAGAAATATAAATTTTAAAACATTAAATTGCGTAAAGTTGCAAGTTATATTAGTTATGTCATGCAAAGCAGGAGGACAAAATCTAATTGATTTCATCTTGAATACCCATGTGCTATGTGAGGGACTCAGTGGGAGGTAATTAAATTGTGGGGACAAGTCTTTCCCATACTGTTCTCATGATAGCGAATAAGTCTTACAAGATCTGGTGGTATTATAAGGGGGAATTTCCCCGCCTAATCTCTCTCTTTGCCTGTGGCCATCCATGTTTAAGATGTGACTTTCTCCTGTTTGCCCTCTGCCATGATTTTGAGGCCTCCCAGCCATGTGGAACTGCAAGTCCAATAAACCCCTTTCTTTTGTAAATTGTCTCAGGTATGTCTTTATCGTCAGCATAAATATGGACTAATGCACTAGCTTAAAAGTTATTATATGGTTTACTTATTTCATTTAGACTGGAATATCAAACATATCTATATATGCTTAGGTTATATTAGAGTTATGCCTTATTACTATAACTTGGGTTAGTAAACTATGAGAAGTTCAAAATAAATTTAAACTCAGAAAACAAAAATATTAACATTTTCTATATATTTCCACAATGTTATACTAAAACTTTTATAATTAAGAAGTATAAAGAGAAACCTTACAGTCAAATATTTCGATTATAGAGTCACACTAGGCCCCAGTACTCATTAAGTTTCAGTCTATAAGCACCGTCAGGTCCATGACAAGTACATTTAGGATGAAGCTGCTTATTGAGAAATAATTGAAATCTGCTGTATTTCAGAGAAAGAAATGATTTTAAACAATTCTTTTTTATTTTGTTTTTTAGACAGTGTTTTTGCTACTGTCAACCAGGCTGGAGTGTAGTGGTACGGTCTCAGCTCACTGCAACCTCCTCCTCCTTGGTTCAAGGAATTCTCCTGCCTCAGTCTGCCTCCCAAATAGCTGGGATTACAGGCACTCACCACTGGCCTGGCTAATTTTTGTAACTTTAGTAGAGATGGGGTTTCACTATGTTGGCCAGGCTGGTCTTGAACTCCTTATCTTGTGATCTGCCTGCCTCAGGCTCTCAAAGTGCTGGAACTACAGGTGTGAGCCACCATGCCCAGACAACAAATTCTTATAATTATAATATCAGAAAAAGTAAAGAAACCCATGGTTTCTTTCTCTTTGTCTCATGGTAGTTTCAATCTTCATTTTTTAATACTCTATGTTAAAAATCTATCATTCTTATAATGATTTTTGCTGAATACATTTATAAGCATTTTAGCCAAAGTTATAGGCCTTAAGAAGGCTGGTCTTTAAATGGTTAACCATGTGGACATTTATTATTTTCTAAAGTAGATGGTTGGATATGAATAAAAGATAACACCTTCAACTGAATAGTCACTAAATTGTGATTAGCTAATTGCACTATGAAATTATTATGATCTACAGGATAAGAGACGTGTTACACATTGTAATTTCTAAACCAACACATCAATTCCATGGGGCACAGTCCCGCCTCCATATACAGTAATTTACACACACAATCTCATTAGTATAAATGGGATTTACATACCAACCCTCTTTAGTAGCTAAAGGAGAATATAACTCAATAAGATTATTTCAAGTTTTTAGACAAAAGTCAGGGATTATACTACCCTGAGCTAGAGAAGGTCAGTATTTCACTTGTCAAGAGACAATGGATATAGAACCTATTTGTATCATGATTTCTTATGTTCAATGCTTAGAAAAAAATAGAAATAAAGAAAAGAAATGAAATAGCTTTATTGAAAATACTTTGAGAAGGCCCTGGTGACCTTCAGCTTACCGTAGATAGAATTTTCCTCTTGGTTCATGCGGGTCATGCTCAGCCAAAAATTCAGCCAAGGTCATTATTGCTACAGTTTCTATTCAAACATATTTTTAGTATTTTTTACTTAGGAAAAAGACAGAAGGGATTTCTTAGAGGGAAACAACTTGGAAAATGAAGAGAGATCTATAATTTTAGTTTACACAGCTTACAGTAAAGCTTAAGGTTAAAGCAACAAAACAGAGCAAAGCCTGACTTGCATCAACAGAGGCAATTGCTTTAAGGTTTTATAAATGGAGAAGAAGCAAAAGAAGAAATAACAGATCAGGGTTTTAAAGTGATCCCAAAACATGCCTGCATCTATTTGTTGGTAGACTGTGAAAATGAAAAGTGTTTAAAGGAAAGATTAATTGAAACCTTTTATTTTCTCTAAAATGTTTGTGAGTCCTCTGTGCACCAGGAACATCGCACTTTAACCTGCAATTGGCATCCATACAGATTCATAAATAGGCTCCAGTCGGACAGACAGACTCATTAATTCTCTCTTTATCACAAACCCAGAACATCTGGGTATTGCCTTTTAAAACAACATCAGGTTAAGAAAACAAAGCATTTCTCAGACCTGACAAAGGGTTTTGAGTTACAGGATGGACAATCTCAGGGTGAATAAACTAGTATGGTTGGATATCACATGCAGGCTAGTTAGAAGTTTACTCATGACTTTATGAATTTCTGAATCCCATGCTCTACACTTTGCCATTTTCAACCTCAATCCTAGTTTTTGGTTAAAGAGAAAATCAGCATTACATTTCAGGGAACAAATACATTTGAATAAATTATAATTGTTCACAGAATATTTAAGATAAGGGCTAAAGAGTGCAAAACGCTCGTGCCAACTCATTCTTTGGGCAACAGTGATTTAACTTATTAAGTGAAAGGCTTCGTTTGTTCTTGCTGACACTGAGCAGCCTGGGAAATTCTTAAATTCTGAAGTCAGATATTGCCAAAGATTCTCATAGAGGTTTTTTTTCCTACTTTTCTTTTTAAAAGAAACATCATGCCGCCTCCCGAACCATCATGACTCCTCCCAAACCATCATGACTGTTGCAGAGTCAATGACAAGTTTTGAATGTCATACATGTGGACACATTTGCTTCAAACATTGCATATAGGAAAGAGAGAGTGTGTTTCTTGTTTAATATTTGCAGTAAAACAAACACTAGATGTAGAACCCTCTTGAAGACTCCAGGCCCACTTTGGATTTCATATATAACTGCCATCTTTACCCATAAGAGGAAAGAAAAACTGTTGTCAGATCTGAATTGACCAGACTAGGACTGTGTCTGTGTATCTCTGTGTGTCTGTTTGTCTGTGTGGGTATGTGTTGTGCAGTCCACAAATGTGGATTTGAATCAGCCTTACAAAAGTGTAATGCATTTAAGAAAATTATTGAAAACAGCCCTCCACATACTCCTCTGATGAGATTAAAAATGAAGGCTTTTCCTCAGATTAATAACAACAAAAATAATTTAATTGGGCATTTTCAGATTAGATTGGTACCTCAAGTCAATCCCAATTCAAAGCTTCCTGATTTCCTAAATGTAAATTATTTATCATAGGCCTTTATTAAAACATATATAATCTAAAGCCCTATTCTATAAAGACCATATACAAAAGGAAAATAAAAAATACATAAAATGAAACCCCAGAGTTTCTTTATTTTAAATATGCTGTTGTTAGCACTTTCAAATGTAAAGGGGACATTAAAACACACACATATACCCACAAGCTTAATGTTTTCATTTCACCTCTTCCCATTTATTCTTTTAATAGCAATGCTACAAAGAGGAACTTTAGATAATTCTTACCAGCAAAGCCCAGTGTTGCAACACAACTAACTACCCCCGAGCATCTATTTAAGGTTACCTGGCATAGATAGCTCTGCCAGATGTAGTTTTGCTATTGGATAATTTGATTTGCTGACAATGTGCACTGCCTTAAAATAGGAAGTGCCTAGGTGACTGGTGTCCAAATCACACATATTCTTTTGGTTAAAATGAAATCTGAGTCTGAATTTAGCCTTTAATTACATTTCCTTCTCTACCTCCAACAAACAAATTTTTATAACCTCTTCAATTAAAAAAAAAAAGTCATATTTTGTGAATTACTTCTTTGGAAGCAGCCCAGGACAAAACATTATTTAGGAATGTTCTATTATTTGTATTAATCAAAGATGTGCATCCTCTGTGTTTTTAATGGCTTTATCAAATAGCTAATGCTTGACTTGGAGATCCAGTTGACCACAGTATTTCAGGCCTTTATCTAAACTATTAATTGGTAGATTGAAACTACTCTCGTAAGACCATAATGCAAAATCAAACAAGCTATTGTATGTGCAAAATCACGTAAGAGAGCTTCTGCAGTATTTCAGGCACTTGGACTGGCCCAAAAGCATCTCAATAGAATATATCCAGATCATATAACAAATAAGCATTTTATGGATAAGGAAGAGGGCTTCATATCAAAAGAGAAGAAAGATAATATTGTTTAAGAGAAACATTAAAACCAAGCATTCCTTCAATTATTTTCCTTATAAGATGTATCTGTCATTTCTTTCATTTTGGCTTTAGCCCTGTGGAGACTGCATTGTTCCATCAGGATTGTACTGTTTAATGAATAACCTGTCCACGTTTTATCAGGTGCTTAAACAAGCAAGATTAAGTATTAAATCTGAGGGCTCTATACTTTAAGAATCTTTTTTACAAGTGGAAAGTTATTCAGCTTAGATAGTTCATTCATTTTCCAGAGCCTTTTAAACCTGCATAATATATTGAATGTCAAAAAGCTATAAAATCTCTTTATTGATATCTATTTGTAGATAGCAATATAAATCTTGCCATAAATCCAAATAAGTAAATGACTTTATCTAAACAGATTTGGGGGATTGCTCTGTTGTTATAGGGGCATAGCCTAGGTGTTATATTAGGTATCAGTGAGCTTATTTTTTTAATTTTTTTATTTTTTGAGTTGGAGTCTCGCTCTGTCTCCCAGCCTGGAGTGCAGTGGCACCCTCTCGGCTCACTGCAACCTCCACTTCCCGGATTCAAGCAATTCTTCTGCCTTAGCCTCCACAGGCACATGCCACCATGTCCTACTAAATTTTGTGTTTTTAGTAGACAGGGTTTTGCCATGTTGGCTAGGCTGGTCTCAAACTCCTGACCTCAGGTGATCTGCCCACCTCGGTCTCCCAAAGTGCTAGTATTACAGGTGTGAGCCACTATGCCTGGCCCTATTCCCATAGCGAGTCAGTGTTGAATGTTTTTAAATAACAATTTGTATTAACAATAATGTAAATATATGTGTTGTATACTACACATATGTACTGTAGTTTATAGGTGCCTACATTTATAAGAGACACTATGATAAATACAGAAAAAAAAACTTTTGTTATCATAATGGACTTTCTTGAACTAAGGCTTTATATCAGTTAAGATATTGTTAGCTGCCCAAATAAACAAATCCCAAAGTTTATGTTTCACTGATGTAAATAAAAAATTAAACGTTCTTGATTTGGGGCAGTTTTTTTCAAGCAGTAGTACCTCAGGGACATTGTATATGTCCATCTCGTAAGTCTTATCCATCTTCAACAGATGGTGTCAAGTGACACCATGATAGTCCCTGCCCTGTGGAAGAGGAAACAATATGGGTTTGGTCTGGAAGAGATTTTCATTAAATTCCATGAGCCAGAAATCGGTACATGGCCACCACATACCAAAGGGGAAGTTGTAATATTGAGCCTAACTCTATGCCCAGGAAGGGAGGAAGTAGGTTTTGCAAACAGTAAGTCTTAACTACAGTTCTATTTTACATGCCCTTACAGTTGCATAACACATTTATTTTCTTCATGTTTTTTCTAGATTATCACTTTATTCATCAAGCCTGATCATGATCGTGCCTCCATCCTAAGTGTCATTGCTTTTGTGCATGCCCTCTTAATATGTCTTCTGAGCTTTTACAACAGGCTCCTACCTAATCGACCTGCATCTTATCTTCCTCCATTTTCCATATATGCTTCACACAAAGGCTTACATTTTAAAACACAAATATCATGAAATCATTCTCTGTTTCAACGGCTCTTAACTGCCTGCAAGGTAAAGTCTTAAATCACTACCTTGGCCTTGCATATCCATCATGATCTGGCTCTTTTACATTTTTCCATATTTGTCTTCTGCCAATCTCTATATTTCATTTCAATTACATCAAGCTACTTAAACTTTTCTAAACATGCTCTATACTCACCTGCTTCCAGATGTATGTACATTTTATTAGTTCATCTAAAGCATTTTCCTTTATGTTCCATATTGGGGAGTACTACTCATACTTTAAGACAACTAAAATCTTAAATTTAAATAAACAATATTTTTCAAGCAAGCTTACTTTTTTCTCATTATAGTTTAAACATTCTCTATTTATATCATTTACCCATATCTGTGATTCATAGTTTATTTTTTTAATCCCTTCCCCAAGATTGGAAGATTCTAAAGCTTATGAGTTGTATGATATTCTCCACTGATTCAAAGCCTCTAGCATAGAATCTGCTCTATACAAAAATAAAAAATTAATAGAATTCAATCTTTGTCTTGGTGGGCTAAAGTATTTTCAATGAATTAATGATAATGATGTAGGCTTTCATGGGAATATATAATGTATTATCATGTAGAAATTCAAATACAAACTCTGTAGTTCAAAATTTCAGTTGTTTGGTCAAGCAGCACATGCCAAAGAAGTTCTAACAAGCAAGTCAATCCAATTTCCTTAAGCATTTATACATAACCTCTGTCATTTTCAGTCACATACTGTCACTTAAGAAGACATTTCTTCTTCTTAAGTCATCCTAAGAAGAAGATACTGTCATCCAATCAATAGCTATATTTTCTTCCAGACTCAACATTTCCAAGGGATATTCTCCAGTCGAACCTGCTCTTGCTTGTCATTCTCATTTTGACTGTCATTAGGACAATGCTTTAAGTGTTTGTTCTGCATTATCTTCAACTCCAGTAGAGCCATAAATGGGAGAGGAAATCAGACCTTCCCACCTCCAGAGGTACTGTTAGCTCTTTTTCTCATAAGTCTCTACAGATAAATACACAATGGTGCCTTGAACAATAAGACCAACCCTCATGATCCTCTTACTCAGCTTACTCAATGTAGATGATTTGGGATGAAGACCTTTATGATGATCCACTTCCACTTAATAAATGATAAATATATTTTCTTTTAATTATGCTTTCCTTTCTCAAAACATTTATTTATTACAATTTAAGTTCTGAGGTACATGTGCAGATCGTGCAGGTTTGTTACATAGGTATATATGTGCTATGGTGGTGGTTTCCTGCATCCATTGCCCCGTCATCTATATTAGGTATTTCTCCTAATGCTGTCCCTCCCCAATCCCCCTTCCCACTGCTATTCCTCCCTTAGCCCCCTAGGTCCCAGCGTGTGATGTTCCCCTCCCTGTGTCCTCATTGTTCAACACCCACTTATGAGTGGGAATATGTGGTGTTTGGTTTTCTGCTCCTGTGTCAGTTTGCTGAGAATGATGGTTTCCAGTTTCATCCATGTCCCTGCAAAGGTTATGAAGTTATCCTTTTTTATGGCTGTATTCTATGGTGCATATGTGCCACATTTTCTTTGTCCAGTCTATCATTGATTGGCATTTGGGTTGCTTCTAAGTCTTTGCTCTTGTGAACAGTGCCACAATAAACATATGTGTGCATGTGTCTTTACAACAGAATGATTTATAATCCTTTGGGTATATACTCAGTAATGGGATTTGCTATGTCAAAAGGTGTTTCTAGTTCAAGATCCTTGAGGAATTGCCACACTGTTCTTCCACAACGGCTGAACGAATTTACACTCCCACCAACAGTGTAAAAGGGTTCCTATTTGTCCACATCCTCTACAGTATCTGTTGTCTCCTGATTTTTTAATGATTGCCATTCTAGCTGGCATGAGGTGGCATCTCAATGTGCTTTGAATTTGCATTTCTCTAATGCCCAGTGATGAGGAGCTTTTTTTCATGTTTGTTGGCTGCATAAATGTCTTCTTTTGAAAAGTGTCTGTTTATATCCTTTGCTCACTTTTTGATGGAGTTGTTTGTTTTTTTCTTGTACATTTGTTTACGTTTTCCATAGATTATTAGCCCTTTGTCTGATAGGTAGTTTGCAAAAATACTTCCCCATTCTGTTGGTTGTTGGTTCACGCTAATGATAGATACTTTTGCTGTACAGAAGCTCTTAAGTTTAGTTGGATCGAACTTGTCTATTTTGGCTTTTGCTGCCATTGCTTTCGGTGTTTTAATCATGAAGTTCTTGCCCATGAGTATGTCCTGGATGATACTGCCTAGGTTTTCTTCTAGATTTTCTTAATAACATTTTCTTTTCCCTAGTGTGCTTTACTGTAGAATACAGTATATAATACATATAATGTACAAAATATATGTTAATCAAGTGTTTATTATTATTAAGGCTTCCAATCAACAGTTAAGTTCTTGAGAGGTCAAAAGTTATACAGGAATTTTTCAACCATTTAGAAGGTTGGTTCCCCTAATCCCTGCATTGTTCAAGGATAAATGTACACTCCAACTTAAAAAACAATGACATTTTGCTTGCTATCAGTAATTATATACTACATCTTTTATTCCTACCTATTAATAAAATCTTCATTCAAAAATTCCTATATATATATTTAGGAATGACCAAAAACCAACCTACAGCCATTAGTACCTATTTGGAAGATTAGCACTTATATTGTTTCCTCCAAGAAGTTTAGCACTATGCAATGTAAGCAGAGAGCAATCAATAATCATAATAACTTGCTGAATGATTAGTTGAATGACTATATCATGTATCATAATACTAGACATTGTCATGATTTAACTGACTGCGGTTACTATATCAACTGGTAAATTTGAAGCATTCAATTAGAGAGAAAATAAAGGAATCTTGCAAATTAATTGATCAGTATTGTGTACCACACAGAAAACATTTTGGTTAAATAAACACTTCATATTTGAACCATTTGTGATTGATTAGAGAGTCTCAACCTAAGATGAATTTAGTCCCAATGGGACATTTGGCAGTAACTAAGATGTTTTTGAATGTCACAACTTGAGGGAGCTTCTAGTGTATAGAGGTCTGAGACTCTTCGAAACATTCCCCAGGGCACAGCAGGTTAGTCCCCTACAATAAAGAATTACCTGTTCCAATATGTCAATCACGTCAAACTGGAGAGATTCCAGTTTGAAAGACATTGCTTTTTATTTCTTCAGTATTTATCTGGACTCCAATGTTTATTTCACTTAACTCCATTTATATAAGCAATAAACTTAAAAAACCCTGTTTTTTGATGAACACAGAATGATATCAGAGAACCATGACTGTGATATTGCCATATATATCACTTATATTTTCACATTGAAAATGACTGTTTTAGTTTATTATTTGGGAATTGTATAGACTTTTCACATAGCATCTCTAGCAATGTGTAGAGGGGTTTTCCAAGTTGTGTACTAGAAAACAAGAAGTTGTTGGTTTGCATGCTTATCATGAGATAATTTATACAAAACAACAATTGTATTCTTTGGGTAAATCTTTATATTGGTTCACACAATCAGGGATACTAAGAGCGACTCATAAGTTAATTTTCCCTCTAGCACTTGTCAAAACTAAATCAAGAAAACATCTCTGACACTCATCATGTGTCCAAACACCAAATCCAAGCAGGCAAAAAAAAAAAAAAAAAAAAAAAAGCAACTGATTTCTAACCCCTAAGATTTTTACGATATGATTCTTCCACACAATTTCCACCAGCACTGCCTTGGTTCATGCTCTCAGCACATTTACCTGACCAACCTGCTTTCTATTTGCCTTTAAATGTAACATCATGCTCATCGTGGTCCCATTATACATCATCCTTATTGTTACCAATAGTGAATCGTCTACCCCACAAAACCCATCATGCGTCTCTCTGTACTGGTTGCCATTTGATCTCCTCTGCAGGTAATAGTTGATTTTTTTTTTTTTTTTTGATGTCTCACTCTGTCACCCAGACTGGAGTGTAGTGGCACGATTTTGGCTCTCTACAACCTCTGCTTCCCAAGTTCAAGAGATTCTCCTGCCTCAGCTTCCCGAGTAGCTGGGATTACAGGCATGCACCAACACACCTGGCTAATTTTGTATTTTTGGTAGAGATGGGGTTTCTCCATGTTAGTCAGGTTGGTCTCAAACTCTGACCTCAGGTATCTGCCCACTTCAGCCTCCCAAAGTGCTGGGATTACAAGTGTGAGCCATTGCACCTGGCTAATAGTTGAATATATTTTACATTCAGGCTTAGAAACAGAAATCAATCTAGACACTTGTGGTTGATACATGCTGCCTGCTTTTTCTGGGATTATCTCATGGACTAGGTGGATCCAAGTCTGAAAGTTGGAATTCTTATTATGAACATTCGTCATAAAGCACAAGCTCTTCAATATGTAAGGTCCGTTGTGAGCAAGCAGCTGTATTATTCCCTAGTATTCTCCCACACCTCTCCCTTACACTTGCCCTTTGCTGCTGCTGTATCTGATAATGCACGTCCCCAAAAGTGACATTTTGTCATGCCTTCTCATATTCCTTCATTCCTTATACCTAGAATGTCCTGTCTGCATCTTGTTTACCTTATGAACTCCTAAATCAAGGATTTATCGAGAACATAGAATTACCATATGACTCAGCACATTCTCTCCTAGGTATTGACCCAAAAGAATTGAAAACAGGTACTCAGATACTCATCCACCTCTTCACAGAAGTCCTATTTACAATAGCCAAAATGTTGAAACAACCCGAATGTCCATTAATGGATAAATGGTTAAATAAAATGTGGTATATCTATACAATGGGTTATTAATAAATTTTTTTTAAATGAAGTACTGACACAGGCTACCACATGGATGAACCACAATAACATGCTAAGTGAAAGAAGGCAGACAGAAAATTTCACTTGTAATGTTTCCATGTACATAAAATATCTAGAATTGCTAAATCCAAAGAGACAGAAAGCATATTAGTGATTATCAGGGGCTGGAGTTGGGATAGGAAGTGTCTGCTCAACTCTACCAGGTTTCCTGTGGGGGTGGCAAAAATGCTTTGGAACCACATAGGGGTCACAATTGTACTATATTGGGAATGTACCAATCCTACTAAATTATACATTTTAATGGTGAATTTTATGTTATGGAAATTTCACCTCAATTTTTTTTCTTAAGACAGGGTCTCACTTTGTCACCCAGCCTGGAGTCTAGTAGTGCCGTCATAGCTCACTGTAGCCTTGACCTGCCAGGCTCAGGCAATCCTCTCACCTCAGCCCCCTGGAGTAGATAAGCCCACAGTTATGTGCCACCTTACCCAGCTGATGTTTTAACTTCCATTTAAAGAAAGAATTTATCTAGACAGCTCAGCCTACATTTTGAATGTAAAACCATTACTGACATTAACTATTTGAAACACCCTTTCTCTTGACTCTGAAAAAACCCTGTCTTTATCTTTGAAGAGAATACACATGTTATAATCTAATTGCTGGTTTACTACATCTCTTATGTAACCCAAGCCAAATTGCAAATTTGGTTCTCATATCCCTTATCTTTGTCTTCCTAAATTGTATGCATTTGAGTTTATGCAATAAAAATAAAATAATATGCTTCCTAATTTGAGATAACAAGGATAGATCTGAATCTGCTTTATTAATAAATAATATATTTAATAATATTTAACTAATATACTGAATATTATTTAACTAATATACTCAAACCATTGGTTTTATAAATACATGGCATATCAGCATTTAAATGTATATTAATTATAATTTTTGGATTCAGATGGTGAACACATTTGATGTGGTAATTCAAAAACACAATAATAGTTTAATAAAACCTACATACAGGCAGAGTATTTATTGGGTGCTCAGCACTCGGTTTTCCACTTTATCTAGGTATTCTACTGACTTATTTCCTTGCTCCCTTTTCTAGTTGCTCCTTCACAGAATTTAAATTTCTGCTCAAATGTAAACCTCAGAGAGGCCTTTTCCAAGATGCTTATCTCAAAGACCCTCAATCATGTAACAGTGTGTTTGAACCACTTTTTGTTAACCTTACTTTATGTTATTTGATGTTATTATCTCTGATATGGGTTTCCACCAGTATATAAACTACCTGAAGGTGAGACTTTACCTTTTTATTTTACAGATGACTCTCTGAAACACCTATTTTTTTTAAGAGAAGGAAAGAAAAAAAAAATGAGTAAAGGAGAGAAAGAAAGAGGAAGAGAGGGAAGGAGGGTGAACAGAAATATTGCTTTATTCTGAAAAAAAAATGGGTATTAACAATGGCCAATCAATGTTTCATTTAAACCTATGAGTAGGTGTGATGTGGTATTGACAAGAATGTATATTTTATGTATTTGAAGTGGAGAGCTCTATAAATATTTATTAAGTTTACTTGTTCCAGATCTGAGTTCGAGTCCTTGATATCCTTATTAATTTTCTGACTCATTGAGTCTAAGTCTCTATGTATCTGGGTGTTAGGATCGTTAGCTCTTGTTGTTTCATTGGTCCTTTTACCACTATATCTTTGTTGCTTTAAAATCTATTTTATCCGCTACGAGAATTGCAACTCCTGGTTTTTATTTATTTATTTTTGCTCTCCATTTGATTGGTAAATCTTTCTCCATTCCTTTGTTTTGAGTCTTTGTGTATTCTTGCATGTGAAACAGGTCTGGATGTAACATGCCATTGGGTTTGGCTGTGTCTTTTGATTGGGGAATTTAGTTGATTTAAATTTAGGGTTACTGCCATTTGATGTTAACTGGCTGTTTGATCCATTCATTGATGAAAATTCATTAGATTCACCAGGGTTGAAACGAAGGAGAAAATACTAAGGGCAGCCAGAGAGAAAGGTCAGGTTACCCACAAAGGCAAGCCTATCAGACTTACAGCAGATCTCTTAGCAGAAACTCTACAAGCCAGAAGAGAGTGGGGGCCAATATTCAACATCCTCAAAGAACAGAACCTTCAGCCCAGAATTTCATATCCAGCCAAACTAAGCTTCACAACTGAAGGAAACATAAAATCTTTTATGAACAAGCAAGTACTGAGATTTTATTACCACCAGGCCTGCTTTACAAGAGCTTCTGAAAGAGGCATTACACACAGAAAGAAACAACCAGTATTAGCCTTACTAAAAATATACCAAAAAGTAAAAAGCACCAACATAGAAACACCTATTTTTTATTTATTTATTTTTGAGACAGATTTTCACTCTTGTTACCCAGGCTGGAGTGCAATGGCACAATCTCGGCTCACCGCAACCTCCGCCACCTGGGTTCAGGCAATTCTCCTGCCTCAGCCTCCTGAGTAGCTGGGATTACAGGCACACGCCACCATGCCCACCTAATTTTTTTGTGTTTTTAGTAGGGACGGGGTTTCACCATGTTGATCAGGATGGTCTTGATCTCTTGACCTCGTGGTCCACCCGCCTCAGCCTCCCAAAGTGCTGGGATTACAGGCCTGAGCCACCGTGCCCAGCCCCTTTTAAAAAAAGATTCTCACTGTTATATCAGTGGGTAAAAATCTGACCTAGGAACAGAGGACAGAATTAGCTGAACTGACTTAAAAAGAAGTATGTTGGCTGGGCGCAGTGGCTCAAGCCTGTAATCCCAGCCCTTTGGGAGGTTGAGGTGGGTGGATTGCAAGGTCAAGAGATGGAGACCATCCTGGCCAACTTGGTGAAACTCTGTCTCTACTAAAAATACAAAAATTAACTGGGCATGGTGTC
Organism: Callithrix jacchus; assembly: GCF_049354715.1. Lineage (NCBI taxonomy): Eukaryota > Metazoa > Chordata > Mammalia > Primates > Cebidae > Callithrix > Callithrix jacchus. Next base: position 84,751,280 of record NC_133507.1, read on the forward strand.
GTGTGCCTCTAGTCCCAGCTACTTAGGAGGCTGAGGCAAGATAATTGCTTGAACCTGGGAGGCGGAGGTTGCAGTGAGCCAAGATCGTGCCATTGCACTCCAGCCTGGCACCTGGAGACAGAGTGAGACTTTGTCTCAAAAAAAAAAAAAGAAGAAGAAGTGTGTTGATGAATTTTAGTTAAGCTAGTATTTCCTCAATGCCTTGGCCTCATTCTTTTTTGTTGTTGTTGTATAATAAAGATAAAAATAATGTATTATTGGTTATTGGGAGACTCAAATGAGATAATACATTCACAGAGATTAGAACCCATAGTAAGTAATCCATTTCCAATTCCCTTATTTAGATAGTAAAAATATTCATTTTAAATGAGCTCACATTGGCTGCCTAGATAATTTTCTTGGCCTCTTAAATTCTACAAATAGTACTTGAAAGAGATTTGAATGAATGCTTCAATACATGAACAGTTAAATTTCCCCTTACAGTCAGCCAATCTAAAAGGACTTATTCAATGACTACTATGTGCCAGGGGCTGTGAAAGTTACTGGCTGTTTAGCGTGAACAATAGAACACACAGTTCCTATTTTTCAATTTTTTATATCCATAACCAGAATTATAGTCATTCACTTTTTATAGTCAAATAGGTAAACCAACACACAATTTACCTAAAAAATATGACATTAACATTGATTTTTTTGGTTTAGGTATTGCGTTAATGAACGTTGTAAACATCTGGAAATTATTTGGATTATAAAGTTCTACTGACACTTAATACATAGGGCCCCAAACACCTTAGTCTTCAATTCCTAACACAAAATTGTCAAGTACAGCATTCAAATAGCATAGCAGCCCTCTTTCCTATGAGAAACACTGAAAGAAAGTTTGTCATTTGTCAATAACACTAAATTAAGCATGGTGGCTAATAGCTTCAAAAGTTGAGGTCAACTACACAATCGGAGTTGCAACCATTCACTATACCTTATCCATATTTTCCAATTTAGGTGACCGTGTTTTCTGTTTTATATAGTACCATCCCCATTAGAAAAGGAGTTTCACCTGCAACTCAAACATTTTTGTCAGTGATTTTAGCATCTCTGCGTCTATTATATGTTGCAGTGATACAGACAAATCCAAAGTTTAGTGAATTAAAACAATACCTGTGTATTTAGCTTTGAATTTTACAGGTCTACACTTTGGGCTGGACTTAATTAAGTTGTTCTTGTCTCTGCCAGCTCTTCCAGTTATGGCTGGCCAGTGGCTCTTTTTGTGGGATTGGTTGGGCACCTCATATTTCCTCCATTTTTTTCTAAATCCTCACACAGACTAACCTAGCCTTGCCTACATCAGATTGGTAGAGGTCTCAGAGAGACCAAGAAAGTGTCCTTTATTTTAGCCAAAGCAAGTCACAGGTCAACCCAAATTCAAGAATAGAAACAGCAGACTGTGTTTGGTAAAAAAAAGCTGTAGAGTGAGCTTATAATGAGCATGAATAAAGGGAAAAATGAAGAATTGTGGACATGCTTGCAATTGATTTACCAAAATTTTGTTGAGTTCTTCTGAATCCCCACCTAGGATGAGCTAAAACTGGGTTGTTTGCAATCGATCAGAGAATAGTCAAGCTACTGAGTAGGTTTCATATTCCTGGGTTTTTCATTTCAATTTTTTCTCTTTTACTTTCAGCCTCTTGCCTGAAAAGTCTTACAGTTGAACTCATCCATGTTATTACAACCAAAATTATATCTAAGTCATTAAGAAAATGATAGGAATGATGAAATAAGATTGGTGAAAATACCATGAAAATTCAAGGTTACTAATATTAAATTGCAGTGGTAAGGATTTCAATTAGACACTTGGAAATACTTCCTGATTATTATAGTTTGAGACATTGGCAAGTGATTTTAAAAAGGAAGGCAATGCTTTCTCTGGAGATTTTCTTTTTAAAAAAAAAAACCACTTTATTGGTGGAATGCCTTTAATGAAATTTTGCCAAGATATATTGGGTTACATGAGATGAACAGTTGATGCCCTATATAGTTCAAAGAGAGAAAAACATGGCAACTTACAATGTTTCTACTTTGAGTAGAAAGACTGTATTTAAAACAAATTATGCCACAGAACAAAAAATTACTCATTATTCCCACTCCAGTGGGAGATACAGAGCATCTTTAGTTTTACATACTGGACCCACATGTATTAATAGAACTTCCTGTCACCTCTATAGGAATAGCTCAAATAATCAACCCTGGTTTATCCAGGTGGAAGAATTTCAACTAAAACTTAGATCAAATTTTCTTGGCTTACAATACATCAGCTGTTGGGTGAGTCTAAAACCTAAATACCTAAATCTCCAAATCTTTTTCTTCTAACCTTATTTGTTTACATGGCAACCCAAGTTTCCTTGTCTTTGTTCTCTCCATTACTCCAAATCCTTCCCCCTTTCCCTGCTGAGAATTGCAATGAGCTCAACTTAGAAAAATAAATGCAAATCTAGAGGAATGCCCTACTAAATGTAATTTGGACTAATCCATTGGTCCAAACTAAATGACCAAGAAAATATGACTTCATTATTTTAAATAGCTGAAAGAAGAATTAATTATGGAATTTCTGTATTTTAGGAAAACTTATAGTTTTTTTAAAGGTTAAAATAGCAAAATCCCTTTTTTATTTTTCGTGTGTGTGTGTGTGTGTGTGTGTGTGTGTGTGTTTAATGGAAAGTTAAACAGAGAAAGAAGTAGTCACGATGTATCAACAAGCCAGTTTTAACAATTATCGGTTGAAGGCTACTTTTTCCTCCCATATTATTTTAAAGAAAATCACAGTCAATCTATCATTTTATTTTATTTTTTAATTAGCAATGGCAAATGTTATTTATGATAAAAGAAAAATAAGTGTGACTGTGCCAGATCCAACAAACTTCCCTTTACTAGTTAAAATTTAAGGCTGAATTTCTGCATTTTTGGTACCTGCAAAGCACTCTGAACATAACATTCTGTCATTCTTTGAAATAGCAAATAGAAGTCATTTACACCAGATGAGCGACAGGCTGGAGAATTGGCATACCTACAGCACAGGATACACAGCACCACGCACCTATTTCAAGGGAATGAAGAGTGGGTGGCCAGAAGAAAGAAAGTCTTTTCCCCATTTAACCTGTAATTTGACAACATCTGTGAAGAATTATCCCCAGCATTGGCATCATAATTGTTTTATCTACCATCAATCACCAGGGAGGGGAGACAACTTGAAATAGATGTTAACGGCATTATAGCTTAACAACATGAAAGTAGAAAAAAGGGAGGAATGAGATCCGTGAGACAATGCCCAAATTCATCAGGAGGCTTGAAAGACACTATATTGTTTAGTACAAAATGAAGACAATATTTGCTTATGTAAGAAAAGCTTAAATTCTAGAGACCATCATCTATTCCGTATTCTAGGTGTTAAAATTTCAAATATTATGTTATATATGATGGGGATTCAGTGCTTTGTATATTTCCTTGCATTATTGCTTCAGTAGGAAGAGCAATATCAATATGAACATTTTATACAGAAATTGAAAAATAAATGAAACCCCTTCCATATGAATATTATTAATATAATGATATACTCACATTCTTCCGGGAACCTGAACTCTGAACAAGCATGAACACATAAAACCATCTCAGATTTAGCATCTAAGAACTAGGTAATGTCTATTTACTTGCACCTAATATATTGAGAACGTGTTTTTTGGCTTATAGAATTACTGATATTCAGCCAAATACTTCTTCAAGATTGGTTGCCTAGATATAGGATTTAAAGAATATTCTGCATGTTACAGTGAAAAAAAAAATTCTCAAAACATTTTCTTCACTTTCTTCCAAGAAATAACACTTTCCTGGTTTTCTCCTACCTCTCAGCCTGGCTCTTTTTTAGTTCTGCTTCTTGTTTTTCTACATCCTCAGAAATTTTTAATGTAATAAGACACCTAAACATATAGATCACCTTAGACCTCTCCCTTGAACTCTAGGCTGATGTATTCAGCTCCTGATATTATCACCTGCATTTGGATATCTAAGAGTGATCTCACACTTACCATGCCAAAACTGAGCTCCTGGTTTACTCTCAGTACCAAACTTTATCCTTCCACCATCTCCTCAGTCTCAGGAAATGGGATCACTACCCTTTGAGTTCCTCAATTCAAAAGATTTGGAGTTATTCCTGACTCTTTTTCACTCACACTCTGCAAAATATTCTGGCCACTCTCTCTCTCCAGAAAACCTACAGAGTCTGACAACTTTTCACAAATTCTAAATTATGAATCTTCTTCCAATTATGTCTGCCTGAATTATTACACTGGTCTGATCTTCTTACTCCTACCCGTGCCTTTTCTATTCTGTTCTTAGCGTAATAATAAGAGTGATTCTTGTATAACAAAATCAAATCATGTTACCTCTCTGCTCAAAATGATTTCTTATCTCACTAAAAGTTAAAGGTAAAGCCAAAGCCTTTACAATGGCTTAAAAAACACTATGCTCTAAAGAGACACTGGTTCCTGGTTCTTCTTACCCCTTTCATGTTGACTCCTACTATAGTCCATACTGTCTTCTATCTCTCCCCACTCCACTCTTCACTATTCCTTGGACATCCACTGGGTTTTTATGCTGGCTATTCTCTTTTCCTGGGACACTCTTCCTCTTGATATTTGCATGGATTATTCTCACCTCCTTTAGGTTTACATAGAAATGGTACACTCTTTGGGTAACCACCCTCACCATCTAAAATTTGATTACTAACCATCACTATGCCTTTCTCTCCATTTTTTTTTTTGTTTGTTTGTTTTTGTTTTTGTTTTTTTTGGCAGAGTCTTGTTATGTGGCCCAGGCTGGAGTACAGTGATGTGATCTTGGCTCAATGCAACTTCTGTTTCCTGGGTTCAAATGATTTTCCCGCCTCATCCTTCCAAGTAACTGGAATTACAGGTGCCTGCGACCACACCCAACTAATTTTGTATTTGTAGTAGAGATAGAGTTTCACCATGTTGGCCAGGCTGGTCTCAAACTCCTGGACTCAAGAGACCTGCCCATACTGGCATCTCAAAGTGCTGGGATTACAGGCATGAGCCTGTACTTAATTGTTTACTATCTGTTTCTCTTCATTTTGCTATTGACTCAGACCTAGAAAATTGGATTAAACGTATTAAAGCTGGTTAATTATGTGATTTCTCATAGTTAAAATAGTGGACACTGTTTCTTCATTATCACTTTGAAAAATGAGAGTAGATGACCACCAAGCCCTAAAGGTCATGCAACATATAATCTTGAACTTATATGTATATTTCTAGATGTGGATGGAATTTGATGACTATGGATGGGGATAGTTTTTTCTTCCCAGCCTCTGTTTATATCATTGTATCTGTGGGAATATACTTTCATAATGAGTGCCTTTGGTGGAGCAAAAGTGTATTCCCTTACTTCTTCCATCAATCTCATAGACTACATTTCTTAACATAAGAATGATTACTCAAACTCTTTTTAAATTACTTAATGCAATTTAAGAGTTAATTTATTTGGTCCTATTTAGTAGATAAAATGTTTTAGCCTAGTGATTTTGGGGTACACCACTCACATCTCCCTCCTTACTTCAAGACTAAGTATTCACTTCCCACAATACCAGGAGTGTTAGCAGCTTTTGGCTCAAAGCTGAGACCCTCCCTGAGAATTATCCTTAGGTTGAGAGGTTGCCATATCCACGTGCATGTTCTATCCCCAAGAGCAGCTGACAGCCAATGACCAGGCAATTAAGTAAGGAGGGGAGTACAAACACTCAGGCTTTTCCCTCTATTTGGGCCCCTCTTATTTTTTCTATTTAGGACCCTAGCCCCAGGCTCCTTAGGATTGGTGGAGGATTTTGGAAGTGGTTAGCAGTTTATTTTCTCCTTTTGTCCAACACTGCTTTCTTCACTCCCCGACTGTGTTGATTTGAGGACACTTTCAACAAATTTCTTGCATGCAAGTCTCTACTTCAAAGTCTGTTTTCTAAGAACATGACCTAAGACTGTCAGTGCCAGAGATGAGTCCAAGGAAGCACACTCTCAAAAGGGATTTGAATCTGGAACACCAGACATCAGATTGGGAGGAAGGACCCCATTAGTGGCCATGGGGAAGTCCTGTTCGTCCTCAGCATGTGGTTTGAAACAAGTGTTAATACTCTCACCACAGCTACACTGACGTGGGATATCAGTGGAAGGGAATTCATTGATGGGTTCAATACTCCAGGTGATTTTGAAGGTCAGAGTATGGATTAGTTATGAAGATTTTAGCATCAGAAAATTGTTTCTGGGGACTATTGATGAATTTTAGAAAAACAATAAAAGGCTGAGGGTGACTAGGCATGAATGTAAGGAAAATTACAAAAATCTGAGAAAATCTGAGGATCTTCTTTGCTGTGTTTAAAAAGGTTCTGATCTCCTGAAGCCAGAACAAAGCAAAAGCTGAAGCTCTTATGCAGTACTTAATCATTAAAACAGCAGAATCCCAGAAAAAGTTGAATTCTCAATGCTGATACATCTGACCCACTAAAGTCAGAGTGCTGAATGGAAAAGAGGAGGATTGTAAGACTTGATATTTGAACACCTGTATAGATGCCCTTGATAATGTTGAATTCCCAGTCCCCTGAAATCCTGCATGAACAGAAATGTATCCCTCTCATTTAGTAATGTCTAATATTAACCCCTTTGCTTGAAGATAATATAGACAGTTCTGTCTTGTAAGACAACAACACATGGTCACTCAGGATGCATTCCTATCTCCCTTTCTCTGTGCTGGTGAAAGACTACCCAACTTTTCAGGGATTGCTTGACAAAGGGTCTAAGTTGTTGAAAGCCAGAGACCTGTTTAAGTGCAGGTATATGGAAGGCAGGTAATAAGTGGAGTCCTGGTCTAGGTCAAGTTTACTGTGGTTACTTTGCACAAATAGATGCACCAGGTGATCATATCTCCAGACTATGGATGTCTAATTGGAGTGGACACATTTGGTAGTTGGAAGAAGCTTCCCATTGTTTCTTCAGTAGAGTAACAGTAGCAAATTCTTCTGATTAGAGACAGTAGTTATTCTGCGTATAGTTTGCCTTTTCTGCCTACAAAGCCTTGGCCAGAACCTACTGAAGGCTCTCAAAATGGGAGATCCATAGACGTACAAGCCCATATAACATTACGTCAGACTGAGGTCATGGGATTAGCCAGTCAATCACATACTGTAACCCAGAAACTGTCTGCCTGTAAGAAAAATGAAATCGTCTCTTGCAGGTACAGATGAAGATCAGTTTGGTGATAATAATATAAAGAATGGGGCACCATTCTCCAGCATGCAGTATATATTCAAAACTAATTATTATTTTATGGTGCTGAATTCCCCAATATATTTAATGCATGGCTCCAAGATCCAAGTAGACATAGGAGTTATTTTACTTATCATTATATCTCATAACCCATTGGGGGAATCTGTGCATTGTCTCTGTAACTCTGAAATTTGTGGGTTTAGAGAATATCTTTCTCAGAATAAGGATGCTACTAGTAGGGGACAAAGCAAGAGTCTCATTAAACGTTAATCTTTGACTGCCATCGGGTTACTTCAAGCTCCTCTTGCCAACAGACCAGGGGTGAGAAAAGTGGTCACCATTCTGGCAAGGGTCATCGACTGCGATCATCAGGAGGAGACAGAACCGATACTGCTCAGAGGAGTCAGGGAAATATGCATGTTTTACTTAGTGACCGCTGGGTCATTTGTTCCAACAGTAAATGGATAAGTGTAACAACGTTTGTCTGATATGTGTGTGATTGTCAGGTGTTTATAGTCTGTGTCAACCTACTAGGGAAGTCACTGAGACCAGGAGAGGTGCTTTGCCAAGGTTTGTGGAATCTAGAATGGGTGTTTGAGGAGGGTAATGGTATCATTGTAGCCCTGAGAGCAGCTGTATTAATGAAGACTCTATTTCATCCTACTAATCTTATTTTTTGGTAAATGCCCACAGGAAGTGACCAACTAGAATTATGAAAGAGCTAGATCTAGTTTAGACAAACTTACTACAGGAAGCAAGGGGGTCTGAATGATGAAAAAGGTCAACTTTAGTGGATTTTGTGGTGTAAGGCCCAAATAAACCCTTAGAATTCTAAGTACATGTTCTCTCATATCCTAGGAATATTGGCTTCTGATAATGTACAGCTTAATCTCTCTCTCAGGATTATCCTAAATTGAAGGGAGCTGCCTCACCCAAGGTTATCATCCTGCCTTGGGGACTGGGCCAACTTCAGTAACTGTAGCAATAACCACTTAATTAGTCTACAAAAGTTCAGCCCTTTTGCCTCAATTTAGGATAAGTCTACAAGGCCATGCAAATGTCTGAGTTCCCTGTGGGATCTGCCAAGGCCTCAGTTGTGACAGAAAAATAATTCAGTATCTCCTTCTGTCTAATCTCTTTGTCCATACTTTATCTAAGGTGTTTATCCAGAGAGGAAACTTCACAGATCCTTCCTACATTCAGATCTTTCTCTCAAAACCTGTTTTGTTGAACTAAGTATCAATTCTTATAGATATTAATATTAATGCTTATTAGGTAGTTCCATTCCATAAATATACATAGATATATGGATATATTTATACTTAACATCCATGTCAATGTGTTTACATATTCACATATATAGATATATAAACTTTGCTAATATTAGCATTGATTTCTATACTGCTAAAGGAAGGTGGTAATCTTTATCCTTCTCAAACTATCATCCCCATCAAAACCTTCATGATTCCTATTTCAAAAACATAACATTATTACCTTCCTAAAAATACTAGCTAAAAATTACTATTTGATTATTACATAGCAGGCATTACATTGATCAATGGCAATGGCAGTAACAAAAGATAGATCTTAGGCAATTTCTTGCTTGTAAGAGATCATTTTAAGAGAAACCACATTCTGACAGCAGCATGGGAAAGTTGAAAATACAACTATGTGTAGCTCAGAAAGCATACACATACCCTAGGGTCCTATTGTCATAGAATAGCTTTTGAGTAAAACAAATTCAAATTTTATATTATTGATTTAATATCCGAAGTGTGTTTATGCTTGAAAAATATAGCAAATATAAAATTTTTCAATTTTATATTTTAAAATTTAAAACCATGTAATTGTAAGCTAATCAATTGTACAAAGAAATACCAGGTCTTAAGACATGAAATCTGTAAGCCAAAATAATAATTGAGCAGGTGGAAAAATGCCGATGTAAAGATACAGCATTCTCAAGAAGACCAGTAGTCTGTTCCACTAGCCCGCGAAGGAGCATAAGGGACAATGCTGAAGATCCCCAGACTAGGGATGTAAGAATCTTTGCTAGAATGGTGAAACTAAGAATTGGTTGTTGCATAGGTGGTCTCTGGAACAAGTTTTAATTAAATTGAGTAATAAAAAAAACACTGCCCTTTACGGTGAGAAAGAGCTCATAAAATTTTTGTACAAATTCCAGGTAATGTTTGCATTAATGTCCATGAGGGGTTTCATTTTTGCTGTTTTCAGCTCCATAAAAGTTTCACCTAAGAAAATAATGAAGATCTTAGTCTTTCAAAAGTGTTTTGTGCATCTGAGCTACTTCACAAGTTTGACCATGGTAACTTTGGTGCTCTAACGAAATCTATCACATACGAATGAAAAAAATGAGCTGACTTTCAAAAGCTTCTACTACTTCGTTATTTCTATCCTGAAATGAAGCACATTAAAATATTTGTTGTTTAGGGACATTATAATCAACTTTCTGTTTCATGAATAATATTTTTAAGAAAATTTACCCTGTCTCCTAAATATGCTGATTTATCCGCCTCTTCAAATATCCAGTCATTCCTCCAGTCAAATATGTCCTTCACTTGAACAGCTACATTATTTCTCTAAAACCTAGATCTATCATGACACTCTCCTACATAAAAGCATTTCCTGCATTTCCACAACTAAAGCCCAACCAGCCTTTTATATCCTCATCATCTACTTCTCCCCAAATTGTATCACATATTCCAGTCATCTGTAATTATCTACTGTTCTTCTGTATTGTATTTTATCATACCCCATTATTTGCATACAATTTACCTTCTCCAAGGAGTGACCCTTTCCTATTTGTCTTTCTGTACACACATTGTAACTGATTAGCCAAGGACATAAGTTTTTGGACTCAGAAAGATATGGCTTAAAGTCACAATTTGCTAGAAAGATGAACTTAAAAATATTTAAATTCATCTTAGTATTTTAACTGATAAAATAGAGGATAAAAACTTACAAATCATTAATAATTGATCAAGTATTTAATACATGGAAATATTCTGTTATGTCTAATATGTGCTCAATAAACAGTAATTGGCTATTTTCACCATAAAAATAATAGCAACTCTGTAAATACTTCCTTGATACACACTTGCAAAGTTAGATGTTCCTACTAGCATTTCTAAGTTTCTTTAGCACTCTATAAACTATGATGGAACTTCTAATATCATGTTTTTTTAACATAATATTCTATCTTTCCTTTGCAGTAAACTTCTTGATTTCACCACTCTTAGAAATCTTTAAATAATTTCGTTTTCCTACCTCTATCCTTCCTGTAGTATAACTCTATTAAGTAACTCAACAGGATAATATGATATTTTTTACATATTCATTTTCTGCAATTGCTAAGACCTTTTAAGGAAAAGATTATAGTAGAGGCTGGTAACTGATGGCTATATTTTTTTCCTCTTATTCCTTGTCATATAGCTAGATTGTATTTCCCAGTCTCACTTCCAGTGAAGTGTGGCTACAGGATTGAGTTCCAGCTAAAACATTTAGAGCTGAATCAATGTGTACCATTTCCAGGCCTGGTTCAGAAAAAATTGCTCATACATCATTCTCTCTGTTCTTTTCTCTATAACCTGTTTCAAATAAGCACAGCAATGGTGAGACAACATGTTAAAGACAACTACCAGAAACCAGAAGTAGAGAGACTCTGGCTCCCTGAATCACTATTTTGAGGAGGAACACTTATGGCTTGGGACAACTGCTTTATAGTTAGGAAATAAACTTAAGTTAGATCAGGACTCAAGAAACTTTTTCTTGAGAACTAGATAGTAAATATTTACTACACATCTCTACCATTGTAGCTAATGACAACATGTAAATGAATGGATGTTGTTGTGGGCCAATAAAACTATTAATAGCACCGAAATTTGAAGGTCATATAATTTTCATTCATCATGAAATAGTATTCTTATTTTGATTCTTTTTCCAGTTTTTTAAAAAATAATAATAATAATAATTCTTGGGACAAGAAGTGAACAAAACCAGGCAGTGACCCTAAGCTGTAATGTGTTCACTCCTGTAAGGCTATCAAAACTTCAGGGTTCATCAGTTGCAAAAATTGTTATTAGCTCATAAATAGAAGAGCTGTAATTTATTCATTTTTGTATTTCCAGAAACAAATATGGCATAGAATAGACAATCATAATTGTGCAATGAATGGTAAAGAAATGAATGGGTGAATTTAACTACCTTTACCTTTATCTTAGGAACTCATTCAGAGCAGGAGCCATGGCTAAACAAAGTGGCATAAATTTCATAGTGTCTCAATTCTACGTCAGGTACTCTGAATATTTTATATGTGTATTTGAGGATAATGAAAACAAATTTTAATTTTAATATGATTAGAAAACATGTAAGAGTCAAAGTACCATCAGTATGAAAACCTCAATGACTAAAGGTAGACTTTCTTCAAATAACGAATGCACTACTACAATAATATAATAACAGTTTATTATCTATTTTGATTGTAATGTGATCTTAAAATCAAAGACCTCAGACAAATTAAGATAGATGACATTGGAAACTGTCTGCTCTTGATGTATCCTGATCCTTCCTTTGTAGCACTTTTCTTGATTGTAACACACTCATTATTTATTTTGTTACTTATTTAATGCATCTTTTTTTCCCATTGGATATTAGCATTTGTGGGGGTAAGTACTGTGTATATTGTGTATATTCTCAATAATTAACCTAGATTTTGGCATTTCCGAGACACAATACATATTTGTAGGTGAATGAATAAACTATACATATAATTCTGCTTAACTAAGTAGAGGAGACTAGTTGGAAGAATATTGTGAATCACATGAAAATTGTATAAAAGGCAAGTTTTCTTCACTTGACATGGTGCCAAGTAGCTCCAAAAAGGAAATAGTCATTTTCCAAATTCAGAAATAAAATTGCTAAATTAAAATGAACAAAAAACATGATTGTCAATCTGAATAAAAATGGTCCTTACATATTTCTAGTAGAGTAGTTCATGATTCTCTGTAAAAAGCAACTATGTCTTTTCTATTATATAAAAAATGGAGAAAAGCAGCTGTTGTTGAAACAAGCTAAAGCAAGTCTGAAGCCTTATAACAAATATAGCGGTCACATTAAGCTTGCTCCATGAGTTAAGCCTGCCAGGCCAATAGAAGACATCACAGGAACTTCAAAAGCCTGAATCACCTAAGCAGGCTGGCGAAGAATGCTATTTTTAATCACCTTAGGTCGATTTATGACCCTGGAACTCTATCAAACATCCAGCAATTCCCTGAACTTAATTCAGGTACATGTAGTTCCAAGCTCATAAGATTTTAGCCTCAGTATCATAGAATCAGAACAGAAAATGAAAATACTGCCATATAAACAGAGCGAAGTGGTTCAGCCACACATCTCCCTGTTAAGAGAGAATATGGGTACGTAGGAAGGAGAACAATTCTCAGATATATAGCCCACCTAGGTACAGCACTTTCAAATGTACTTCATTTATTTATTTTAGGCCATTTTTGGCTCGAAATCATGCAAAATTACTGTCTCTAGTTTCATTCTGCTCTTTTGAAATAGTCCAGATTTTGCGCTAAGAGTTTAAAGCCACAGCAAAGAGCTAGGCCAAGAGGGAAAGCTTTTGAAGAGTTCTCACAGCTGTGAAAACACAGGCCTCAGGCTGTGTGTAGAGTTACTTCAAACAGCTGCTTCAGGTGACTAAACACCTTGAGTCTCATTCATCAAGTGTTGTTTATACTGGCTGACAGACCAGACTTGGAGAATTAACTCAGAGAAAAAAGATGTACTACATACCAAGTATGGGAAAGGAACCTAGTTCTTTAAATGTGAAGCAAAGCTGGGCGGGGGGGTGGGGGGGAACCAGAGTAAATTTAAAATAAAGCAGACCAGGACTAATTTGATTTTAAGTTAATACTTCTCATGATATCCTTCACATATTAATAATCAAAGGTGAAGCAATACTGATGGTTTGCTACTTTTTGATCCTATAAATAAAATTGAAAAGGACAACTCCTACATGCAGTGAAATACCTCAAATAAATGGCCACAAAACTTCTCATTAATTGTCAGTGAACACAATATTGAAATAGTAGGTATAAATAATGCATTTTCATTATTTTAAAAAGGAAAATATGGCTTTCTTCTTGCCTAGATTCACTGCTTTATTGCAAGTCTCATGAAGGCTTGGCCATAGGGTTCATCACCCAGTATTAAAAAATTCTTTTATCTAATCTATTCAAAAAGGTGACATAATAATATATTTTAAATCTTGTAACTGTTTGCATGGATCAAAAGAAGAATGAAGTAAAATGACATGAGTCAGTGTCAAGCAAGTGTTCCTAGTTAAGTAAGCTTTAAATATTGAAAGCCAATTTTAATATTTCCTTTTAATCTAGAAATATGTCACTTGGTAATTCTTTCTTTAAAACATCAGGCTGGTTACTAACAACATTTTTCATGGCTTCAATTCAGCTCTAAGAAAAATCTACCTTCTCCTCTGTGTTAGCAGATGCCATCAGTTGTCACTTATATTGGCGATTAGTTTATTATTTACCTTATGAGAGGTTTAAAAACTCAGACCTCTTTTTAGCTCTCACCAACCCCCACCATTCCCTAGTTCATGAATTAAATTTAAATATTGCCTCAATTTTTTTTGACTTTTTTCCAGTTCAAAAATCACTTTTACCTCTTTGAATTAATGGTCTGTAAAGCAGTTCTCAAAATCTGCTGTGCATAGAAATGACCTGGGGATCATATAATATGCAGATTCACCAGGACTAGATAGGGCCTGAGATTCAGCATTTCTAACAAGCTCCCATTCTAACATTGTTGCTGATGATCCCAGGACCATACCTTGAATTAATTGCAAGACACTAAAGCACTAATGAATATTAGTCTTCACTTTAAAGGCTGTTTTCTTTTCCAGCTATACGAGAATGGAAACAGCAATTTGTTGTCCAATTATTAGACAAAACAATAATGGGAAACAAGATTATCAAGAGTCAGCACAAAGTTCTACTATTTACGGCAGAGAACTAGAGATTAAAGATAAAACATTTTCATACATTCAATGCCAGATCATACAAAATTTAAATGAGACATACACATGACAAATCACTTTGCAACTTTCAAGGACATAATTCATAATAATGATAACTGGAGACCTGTGGGGGAAATCACTTGGAAGGGTTTTTTTTTGCCACATCTGGGCGGTAACAATGGGGTTAAATGAAAGGAAGCCATATTCATGGGCAAAGAAGCAAAAGAAGCTAGCAAATAATAAAGTCAGGAATGAGGGAAGCAACGGAAATTTTAAAAAAATTATAAAAAATGATATTTATTGAAAATCTACTATTCTACAAATAAGAATCTTACAAGGCAGGTATCACCTTCATTTCATACATGAGGGCAGTGTGTTCCTATAGGATTTATCCACTTATTTATGTTAACACAGGTAATAGCTGGCAGACATTTAAACCTGATTCCTTCTGACTGTAAAGTCCTCCTTCTATTGACCCTAGGTCTGAGTCTCAGAAATAGGACAGATGGAAGGATTATGTAGGGATTAAAGAAAACAGCTAATAATAGCAGTGTTCCCAGGAAAACTGAGAAATCAAGCAACTTAAGAGTTTGGGGTAGTGATAGAAAAAGTTCACTTGAGAAATGTAATGGGAAAGGAAGGTGAAAATGCAGCAAGTGATTAGTAGAGGGAGATGGGCACACAATGAATGATACATGTTCTGCAAAATGGGCAAGACACGCTGGTTCCTAAAACTTAATTATACAAGTTTGGCCCTGGCTTTTCAGATTTAGGCCATTAGATATGCTCCCATTCAATCGCAGCTGCTTTATATAAAATAACAGACCAGTGCATTCAAAATATTGAATAATTGCTATTTACCAGTTACTGAATGAGGGAGTGTGTTAATAAAACTCTATATGGTGCATCTAAATATATCTAGGAGAAAAAAGTTGGCAAAGAGATTCTTGGTGATATTGAAATAGCTTCACAAAGAATGCTTATAGGTGAAGTAATAGAATTATTCTCTTAGGTAATTTTAAGAATAAAGAGTGTTTCTGGATCACAAATACATCAAAATTTCTCTTGCCCTTGATTTGTGAGACTAAGACATATATTTTATGTACAATACAGAAGTATGATTTGGAGAACTGATGTGCAAAGAGAAAGCAATGTAAACGAGAATGACCAAGATATTCTACATGAAGTTTGTCTAGAGGGACAAATCTCACTTTGTTTAGTTACAGCTATAAGCAAAGCAGTAAGGCACATTGGAGAGGATCCGCAATAAGGATGCTGTCTTATAATGGGGAGGAGGAGTTACAATACCAAAACCAAAGAGACAAATGCAAACTATCCCTTTTTATGACATTCCAGTAAATATTAAGTAATATCGCTGAATAAAGCATGGTATCTAGTAGCTTGCTACTACTATGTTGCAGGGTCAGTGGTTTCAACTTCTTTCTCTCTTCATTTCTGTAAAGTGTTTGCAATGTTAACGGTATCTCATATATTTTGATTCTTTTTGCCCGATGGCAGGGAAAGAAAATAAAAGTCGGACTTGTACTATATCTAATTTATTTCTCTAAGGTTTTGGTTGATACTTTTTTCATCCTCTACAAGAATGAAACTTGTTTTACAAAGTAAAAAAAAGTAAGCTGGAAAGGAGCGCATTCAGGAAAGTCTTCGCAGGTTAGAGTCTGCAAGGAATAGACAAGGTTCAGCTGTCACCTACTTTAATGTGCTCTTGTTTCATCTTAACAAGGGATTTTCTTTCTGCTCTTCTAACCTCTCCATGTGTATCAGGAGACGTATTTGAAGCCCTATATTTTCCTCCTCCACTATTTAAATTCTTACCAAAAGTTAATTTGCTTGGAGACCTAGTACTCCACAAGAAAACTTGTCTCAGGAGGAGCTATTACAACCACCTGCTACTAGAATTTTTAGATATTGTAGAATAAATAAATCCCAGGGATGAATATTTGTAACAGCAAGGAGAGAATCATGTCTGTGATATCTCCACTTAAAGGAATAATTGACTTAAGCCTTATATAAGTTGGATTCCAGTTTGTATGCAAACTTTGGTTTACATGGTGCTATTTCTTCCTCTTTGTTTCTTTCTCTATTTTTTTTCCTGTCTGTGCTCCTAAGAATATCTCCAGAATATCACTGAGTAAAACCTCGAAGACTGCTGTGTGTACCCTGTAGTCACTGACTTGCAAACAGATTGGCAGCCAGTAGCTTACATGTGCTTCTGATTATGTTAATGAATTAGAGGTCAGGCCCTTTGACTCTTCAGTTGAAGCAATCTGAATCCAGTTAAACGTAAAATTAAACTAAAAAGAGTTTTGGTTACCTCATAATCTCGGCAAAAATAGCTCATTTAATATGTCATGAAATCTGGCATAAATGAAGGTTTCTTCTTTGATCTATGTACAACAAAGCTAGAAAACATAAATTTTCCCAACTTTAAGAATAATAATAAAATATATATTTTACTCACTGAAGCAAATGCAATTACTCATATTTTCCACCTAATGCATAGTAGTAAATTCCATCACAACTTCACAAGGTGAAAATGGTCAAATATGGACAAGCTTGGCTCCAAGTTTCAATCTGCTCCTTTGAAAGCTCAGCAAGACAGCTGCCTAGTTTTCTATCCACATCTCGTTAACACATATCAATAAAGTGTGGGTACACTTTAAAGTGTGAGTACAGAGTAGTGCTCCCTAGAATGAGTTTCAAGCTGGCTCTACTCACACATGAAGAAATTGACATTTAGGGGCTATTGGTCATTCCCAGACGCAATGGAAAGTTTCTGTATGTGGTTGTGTTTATATTCAACATAACTAAAGAAAATTTTTTTTTAAGATGTGGTCTTTTTTTTTTTTTTCTTTTCTTTTTGAGACCGGGTCTCACTCTATCGCCCAGGCTAGAGAACAGTGATGCTATCCTAGCTCTCTGTAACCTCAAACTTCCCCTGGACAAAAGCAATCTTCTTGCCTCAAACTACCAAGTAGCTGGAACTACAGGCACATGCCACGATGCCTAGTTAATTTTGTTTTGTTTTGTTTTTGTAGACACGGGATCTTGCTATGTTGTCCACGCTAGTCTCAAACTCCAGGCTCAAGGAATTCTCCTCCCTCAGCCTCCCAAAGCACTGGAATTATAAGCATGAGCCACTGTGCCCAGCCAAGGAGTTGTGATTTATTAAAAGCCGTAATCAACTGGTAAAATATGGATTAACCTGTCAATTTCTCAGGGCCAAACCCACTTGTACAAAGCCATGAAATAAGGAAAGGGAAGAGCATAATGAACATCTTAATTTTGTTCATTGGAATGCTGGTTTAAGCAGACGGGCAAGGCCAGATTCTTTAATAATAAAATCAGTTTAAGAAAAAAATTATCCCATAGTGAATAAAATGATAAAGTGTGGTACAAAAACAGTGACTCATAGCCAAATAGCATTTTCTTTTAAATATCACGCTATCTTAAAAAGGCAAGAAAGATCAATTTTATTAATCATGAGGACTTTGATGAATATTATACAACTAAATATATTTTGAGTGAATTTCTACTGTAGTTACATTAGTCAAGATTTATTAAGCATATCAGTGATCTAAGTACTATGTTTGAAATACTTAATACCCAGACCTGACAATGATTCTTGTCCCCAATTTATGGATGAGAAAGCTGAAGTAGAGAGGTTGAGTAGTTTGTCCTGTGGGATACAACTAGAAGGAAAAAGAGCCATGGTGTAAACCTGGGCTAATCTCAAGAGTCAGCATTTTTAACTATTAATTATACTCTGCCTTCTAAACAGATAGTGACCCAAATCATTTCTTTACCATTTGATTTATGTATTACTCCTAAAGCGAGGGAGATAGGGAGGAATGATGTCTTTACATGGTGGTCTTGCCAGGGCACTACAAGATTATGGCAGAAGGTAGATGTCAAACAATAAGTAGGTCACTGAGGTTAGCCACGAGAGACTTCACTGGATCCTGGACAACAAATATAGTTACAGAAAAGCAAACAGTTAAGCACTTTTCAGTCTACCTCAGCCACGTGAATCTTATTAAAACCATTTGGGATAGCTTTCTAGCATGTCAACTTAGCTTAGAGATGCAACTTCACTTCCCAAAATTCCTTTTCCTACAGGTGCCTGGGTGAGTTGGTCACAAGAGACATTTCATGAAATCAGATAGGTGCAAGTGAAGGAGCAGGCATTTTTACAGTCTAAGACATCGTCAGGAATGCACTGTTGCCACTCTGTTATGTAATTGCCAATGTTCTAACTCATCTTGTGAGTGGGGATGGCAGCCAGGCTTATTGGATCTCTTTCTTCAACTGTTGAGAATCCCAAGCTAAGATACACGCAGAAGGGGCTGCTTACTTGCAGCTCACCGGCATCGGTGACCCTGGAGGCAATGAAAGACAGACGTGGTTCCAGTTTCCCTTACAGGGTCCTATTATTCTTTGGTTTCCTCTACTTTACACCTATTTTCCCTTCCCAGATTATGTCCTTCCTGACTTTAGGCTTGTCACCAGATGCAGGTATAACAGGCTTAACTAGACTGACTAACTGGAGAACTGGAGTTCTATAATGTCTGCAAATTGTATCAAGTTTTTTATTGTGTATCACTTATTGTGGAGCTGCTTCTCTAATTGAACCTTGAGTTCAATTATAAGGCATGAACCATTCATGCCTTATAAATTGGTCTTAGCAAACTTTTGGAATTTGGGGCTACAAATGCTGTCAACGAAGGCTATCATGGCAGAAAATGTAAAGGTGAGAAGAAATGCACTACTTCATTTATTCAGTAATTTGAACCTGGCTAGCCAATTTTGCCTCCATGTGCGTGTATGTACACATTAAATACAAGCAGCAAGAAATTGAATTTGGTGTCATTAAACTAGCTAAATTCCTTCTGCAGGGACCCTCAGGACAAATTAAATCTTATCTAACACCACCTACCTACAAGAAATGAATAGAGTCTGCCTAAGGCAGTCGTGTCCATCCTAGCTGCCAGAATCAAACTGTATGTGATGACTAACCACTTGTGAAGAAGAAAAAAACAACTTCAAAAGTTAAGAAACATAATGTTAAGCACCTCCAACTCCAAAAGGAAACTCACAACAAATACAAGTATGGCTAGGTAAACCGCATGGTCTGACATGCCCTAGACACTGCTCTGTGCTTTATTTATTAGGGTAAATGTTTATAAATGTATCTTTCACTATCAAATTTGTCCCAGTTTTGACCCAATTACATAAAGATTGAAGACCAGATAAAACAATTAAGATTGCTAACTTATATCTACTATTAATATAGCTCAGGCATTGCCCTGTGGGATTTAAAGTATTACTTTATTTGCTCCTAGAAAACATCCTCCCACTATTGGGAAAGTATCTATCATTAGGACCCACTTTGATAAAGTATCTGAAACACACAGGTAGAAACTTGCCAAAGCCCACCTGGTTGGACAGAACAGGTGAAAAGCAGAGGCCCTTAATCACTCAACAAACTAGGCTGAGTCTAACTAATGGAGTGGATCTGGACCCCTGCTCTTGCACATAAAGACTGTCATCCTTAGCAACCTAATGTAGGAACAGAAAAACAAATACTGCATGTTCTCACTTACAAGTGAGAGCTAAGTGATGAGAACACATGGACACAAAGAGGGGAACAGACACTGGGGCCTACTTGAGGTGGGAGGGTAGGTAGAGGGAGAGGATCGGTGATATAATTTGGCTCTGTGTCCTTACCCAAATCTTGAATTATAATCCACATGTCAGGGGAGAGGTCTGGTGGGAGGTGATTGAATCATGGGGGCAGACATCCCCCTTGCTGTGAGTAGCTGTTTGAAAATGTGTGGCACATCCACCTCTCTCTCTCTCTCTCTCTCTCTCTCTCCTCTCTCTCTCTCTCTCTCTCTCCTGCCACCATGTGAAGAAGGTACTTGCTTCCCCTTCACCTACTGCCATGACTGTAAGATACCTGAGGCCTCCCAGTCATGCTTCCTGTTAAGCTTGCAGAACTGTGAGTCAATGAAACCTTTTTTCTTCATAAATTACCCAGTCTCAGGTAGTTCTTTACAGCAGTGTGAGAACAGACTAATACAATTAGAAAAAATAACTATTGGATATTAGGCTATGTACCCGGGTGATGAAATAATCTGTACCACAAAGCCCCATGACACAAGTTTACCCATATAACAAGGTTACATAAACTCCTGAACCTAAAATAAAAGTTAAAAGAACTAAAAAATAACCATATGAATTAAAATAATAAAATGTGTAAAAACTCTGCTAATAGATATTCTTAAGATTAATGATTTTTAACCTTTCAGTAGCATGGGCTATTTAACCTCTTATTAAACTATCTCCCTCAAACTAAAATCAACATACTTTATTACTTGATTGTATAAGATGATTTTATATCTGAAAATTGATTCCCTTTAGATTCAGACTATTTAAATAATTTTTACTTTTGTCTTTCATGAACAAATTATTTACCCTTTTCTGAAAGATTATTTTGAAATTAATTCATAGTGTACAAATGAACTAAAATTAAATTTTATTTTTCTCAAATGTAATAACAGCAGCAACAAAATTGTCTTCAGTTTCTACCACTAATACCTTTACAAGTTGTTTATGCCAAAACATTGGATGATGAATTTATGGCTTTACTAGGCTACAGTGTCCGGTTTTTGGTTAAATATCTATCAAGATATCAATGTAGATGTGATTAACTTTTACAATAAATTGAGTATAACTAAAGAAGAGGAGAATAATCCCTCTATCTCCGGTGGGCCTTATCTAATCAGCTGAAGGTCTTAAGGCCAAAACCTGTGGTTTCCAAAATAAGAAAAAATCCTGACTCAGGAATGTAACATAGACATCCTGCCCTATGAATTTTAAACTCGTCAGTCCCACAGTCATGTAAGCGAATTTCTTAAAATAAATCTTTTCTAAAATGAATAAATAAAACATTTATTTTATTACATACAGGGATAAAACTTCAACAGGTTTTATATATACATTTGACTCTTGAACAATGCAGGGGTTAGGTCACCTAATTGTGGTGCAGTAGAAAATTTGTGTAC
The DNA here is from genome assembly GCF_049354715.1 of Callithrix jacchus. Classification (NCBI taxonomy): domain Eukaryota; kingdom Metazoa; phylum Chordata; class Mammalia; order Primates; family Cebidae; genus Callithrix; species Callithrix jacchus. Next base: position 84,772,744 of record NC_133507.1, read on the forward strand.
AGCTTTTGACTTGCTAAGCAACTACTCATAGTCCTCTGTTGACCGAAAGCCTTACTAGTAACATAAACAGTTGATTAACACATATTTTATATGTTATATGTATTATATGCTGTTTTCTTAAGGCAAAAGATGCTAGAGAAAAGAAAATGTTATTGAGAAAAATCATAAGAAAGAGAAAATATATTTACTCTTCTTTAAGTGGAAGTGGATCATCATAAAGATCTTCATTCTCATTGTCTTCATATTGAGCAGGCTGAGGAGGAGGAGGTGTTGTTCCTACTGTCTCAGAGGTGGCAGAGGTGGAAGAAAATCCACATACAAGTAGACCTGTGCAATTTAAACTCATTTTGTCCAGGGGTCAACTGTACATGATATAAGATATATACATAATATATAATATAATATATAATTAGTTCGTTTACTTGGAGAACCCTGACTGGTACCCATGATCTAAGTAAATTCTGCAAGGTGAATTCTGCTAGCCTTTGTGGAACGTCAAGCATTGCTCTTTATATAACATTTATATTAGACCCACAAATTGAAATATTGTCATTATAACCAGTTTTATGCTACCCATGTATGTAATAATAAAAAAAGAGAACCTGTGGAATGACATAATTAACCCCAAATGTAATTGACTTAGTGGTTCTGCCTCTTAATATCATCATCAATGATAATGATGAAAATTATAACTAACATTTAATGAGCTCTTACTATACATCAGGTATATCTCTGTTATTTCACTTCAAAACAAAAATTTATTGAGGCATATACTATATTTTCCAACTTTACAGGTAAAAAAATCTGAGATATTAGAATATTGGGTAAATGACCTAATTCATATTACACAACTACAAAATGGGAGAAATCGAATATTAACCCAAATCTATTTGATCTCAGAGAATAGGTGCTTGATCACTAAACTATTTTGAAATTCAGTGCCGTGCAAGCCTGAAAGACAGTAAAGTAGACAGGGACTTGATGTCAAGACTCCAAAGTTTAAGCCAAGTTTAAAAACCTACCTACCACATGTCTTTTAAACACTCACTTCCCTCTTTTAGCTCCAGATTCTCTATTTATAAATGGAAGAAAAAAAAGCTGCCAAAAATCTTGATAGAGGGATAAAAATATGTCAACATGTAAAAAATAAAGCATCATTTTATTTTCTTATTTTCAAGATAAGCATTCATATCCTGGCCTGTTTCTCCCACTGACCACAAAATGTCCTGGGATATTGAACATTAAAATAACTCTTGCATTAGAAGACCTTAGTTTTAGCACCCAGCATCAATAAAATCCCTTTACATTTGCTAATATTGACACAAGGATCCTCAGAACATTTTATCAGCATAGCAGTTCTGAGATAGTACCAACACTTTTTTTTTTAACTCATTAGATTAGTTTGTATGTGTATAAGTATATTTATGTAACAAGTTAAAATTGAGGATTTAAGAAGTTATAAAAGGGAACTAGGGAATGGAAGAATAGGACCAAATGGGTAAAGTAATTACAGGTCAAAACAAAGCAAAAACAAAAGTGGAAAAAAAACTTAAAAAAAAATAAATATTATAAAACTAATAAAATGTTAATGTTCAGTAAAACAAGGAGTCAATTTAAAAACAAAAACAATACTATGTAAACACTGTGTTAGGCCTGGGTAAGAGAAATTTTACCAAATTAGGGAACACACGGGTCCCTTTAGAGAAGAATTTGCCAAATGTTGTTTCAGACATCCTTCACAATGCACTTACTGACTTCATTTAGAATATTTTGAGCTCCTGTGAATACATATGTTCATGATATTGCATTTCCATTATTCTTAGAGTCAAGAGGCAATAGCTTCTTTACTTAAATAGCTTGGCTTTTATTTCTCTCTTTAATTGACCAGCAGTACAGCCTGAAGGTGTGTTTACACTCAGCAGGAGGAAAGGTAAGAATTCAGAAGCAAGCACAAGAATAGATGAAATGAACAGGAAAATCAAAGGAAAACACAGGGGAAGCCAAAACAAAGAGAAGAGAAGGCAGTTTATTTTAGCAGTGTGATGAACTGAGTTGGGAAAAAGGTTCTATAATATGGCAACTTGCAGGGACAGATCCAAGTGGGCTTATTAAGTCATTTTATGTGAAAGTCAAATAACTTTGATAAATGTAGAGCACAGAAGCCCATTTGACATATCAGTTATGTATAGTGAATGAAATTGTCTGTTTTGCTTCCATAGTCTTAAGATACTTAGGAAGAGATTAGGTAAATAGCATCCAGAGAAGATTAGGTAAATAGCCCCATACACCAAGGGGATTGTTACTTTTTTACAGTATGTTGAGCCAGTGAAGTTCACCGTATAGATTCAGACTATAGACTTCTACATACCATCAGATCATTAACACTAATAGAAAATGAGTAAATGTAAGAGACAGAGATGGGAAGGTAAGCTGGGAAAGAAAAGTCAGCTTTATGTCTTTGTTTTCAGGACAGGGTAGAATGATATACTAACTAGTTTCCTCAGTTCATTTTGTAGTGATGTTTTTCAGACCTTAGTTCTTTCCTCCCTTTTCTACTACAAAGGGAGCACGTAGTGCCACAGCCTCACACAAAGAAAGAAAACACAGTAGTAAATTATCTTAAATACACCTGAACTTGTGATACCCAGAGTCAAGCTTTCCCTAGATTTTTTTTCACATACTTCTAGATTTATTTTGGCTGGGATTGAAATGTAATTTGTTCTTCAAAGGAACATAACAATGGAATTACAAGAAGGAAGCTTTTGTTCGCTCCCTGGGAGTTCTGAAAAGTAATAATTATAAAAAGATAAGATTCTAAATGAAAATGTCACTTGGAAAGGTTGAGGTTGACAGCAGCACAGACCTATGTGAAGTGAAAAAAGTCACATTATAGTCATGAACATAAATATAACCAGGTGATGTAATTTTACATCTCATTTTACATGATTTATTGTATAAATGTTTCATAAGTTTGAAATAAAATCCTTTCTAAGAATGAACATTCATTCAAAGCCCCAGGAAGAAATACTTCTTTTGAAAAATGGTACTCAGAGACAGTATTATTATTAAAGTAGAATTAATAGTATATTGATAAGGTAATATAAACTAAGAAAGTGGACACAGGTGCACAATGAATCTGAGAATAACAGATGAATTATTTTGGATATTTTCATTTATTTTTAGTCACGTTGTTAGGACTGTACTGAGCAGGGTGATCTGACCTCAGCCATTGTGCTATGGTTCTACATAAGCCTTGGAAATACACATACATTCACACGCGTACTAAACACCACCACTGCCATAGTGACAGCAAGGTTAGCATTTGAATACATTAAATGTCAGCTGTATAATTATATAGGCCGATTAGACATTGGGAGCCAGCTTTTGCCAAAGAATATGGCCTGAGGGTATTTTCTCACTCAGAGTTTCCAGGATGCTTTATGCGTATGGTAAAGTTAAGCCCAGTTCAGCAGAAGAGCTAAGTTGTATAAACATTTTTCAGCTTTACCTTTCTAGATTTATAAAACTTGCATCTCTTGATTCTTATGTTTTAGGAAAATGGATTGTGCATACACCTGCACACGCACATCCACACAGGTGGATGTCTTAGAAACCATGTGTTACTTCCTTGCGCATATGTACCTCCAACAAAATTCCACCGAAGAAACTGTGTGGTTTTGCAGAGTGCTCATTCTGCATGGAAGCAGCAGGAGGACTGGTTCCCTAATCTAACTTTGTCACTGTCTTTAAAGCTGACATGCAATATCTCTGCATTACATGATGGACACAGGAATAGTTTTTCCAGTCTGATTAGCTGATAGATTTCTTTATGACACAGAGACTCATCTCTCTATATCTCTGTTGTTTCTCTCAGCTGCTTACAGCCTTTGACAAATCAGGACAAATACATATGTCAAACTGTTCCAGTTTGTCTGTGTCCCTCAACATTAGCTGGGTGCTCGCTAAGAAGAGGATTCTAGTTAACATTCATTGAAATGAGTTGCTATAGTGTATGAGAAGTACTGAGAGGAGATTTGAATGTTGTGAGAACGAACTTCTTGATCCTTCTCAATAGACCAGACGAGATAATATGAAGTGTGCCCTCAGCAGTTGCAGGAACCACATGCCATTAAGAGGGAGCATAGCTGTATAATTTCACCCTGTGGACAAATAACTGCATTTTTATTTTATATTTATTATTTTTTAAATTGCATTTTAGGCTTTGGAGTACATGTGAAGAACATGCAAGATTGTTGCATAGGTACATACATGGCAGTGTGATTTGCTGCCTCCCTCCCCTTCGCCTATATCTGGCATTTCTCCCCATGCTGTCTCTCTCCAACTCCCCACCCCCTGCTGTCACTCCCCTGTTTTCCCCTCAACAGACCCCAGTGTGTGATGCTCCCCTCCCTGTGTCCATGTGTTCTCATTGTTCAGCACCCGCCTATGAGTGAGAACATGTGGTGTTTGATTTTCTGTTCTTGTGTGAGTTTGCTGAGAATGATGGTCTCCAGGTTCATCCACGTCCCTACAAAGGACATGAACTCATCATTTTTGTTGGCTGCATAATATTCCATGGTGTATATGTGCCACATTTTCCCTGTCCAGTCTATCATCGATGGACATTTGGTTTGGTTCCAGGTCTTTGCTATTGTAAACTGTGCTGCAATGAACATTTGTGTGCATGTGTCCTTATAGTAGAACGATTTATAGTCCTTTGGATATATACCCAGTAATGGGATTGCTGTGTCAAATGTTTATTATTATTATTATGAGACAGAGTCTCATTATGTCACCCAGCCTGGAATGCAAGGCTCACTTGCAACTCCACCTTGGCTCACTGCAAACTCCACCTCCTGGGTTCAACGAATTTTTTGTCGCAGCCTCCCGAGTACCCAGGACTACAGGCGTGTGCCACCACACCTGGCTAATTTTTGTATTTTTTGTATAGCTGGGGTTTCACGATGTTGGCCAGGCTGGTCTTGAACTCCTGACCTCATGATCCTCCTGCCTCAGCCCCCCAAAGTGCTGGAATTACAGACATGAGTCATCGTGCCCAGCCTTCATGTTATATTATTTAAAATGTAAACCAATATCTATGATAACATACCAAATCTAGTGAGGGCAGAGTAGTATGAGTGGGAAGAACAAATTATTTTTATTAAATAATTTTCCCCATACAGCTTAATATTGTCCCTAGAGTGGCCCCCAAATTAATTATTTGGACTAGTTTTTATAATGTTAAGTTGCCAAATAATCAACACACAAATCAGAACTAGTTCAATTTTCATCAATATATTTCTTCTTGTCATGAAACTAATCTCATATAGATTACTTAAAAGAAAGTTTATTAAGATTATATTAAGTTTATTGTTTAGAAACAGGATTTTTTTCTTTTTTTAGGTAGTTGAGCATCTTAGATATTTAGTATTGAAAGAGGCATCAGTGTTAATCTCAGAGTAATGCCCAATTTTATAGAGAAGTTGATGTCAGAAAATTTAAAGTGATTTCTTTATTCTTACATCTAACTAATGGCAAAATCAGGCCTAGAGCCGTGATTTCTGTTTCCCAATTCAAAAGCGCTTTACATTACTCCATATTGCTTAATTTAAATGTCTTATTTTTGCACCTAGTAGAAATTAGAAAACTTCCAGAATATGAGGAAGTAGTGGTTAAGTGAATTGGTTTTAAATTTCAAAAATAAATCTACGTTTCATTTGGATCTCTATGCATGCTGATTATGTGACATTGGGCTACTTATTTTATCTCTTGATTTCTGTTTTTATTCATTTCTAGAAAAATTATAGTAATGCATTGTAAGTTTGTTGCAAGAATAAGATTATATCATGCATTTAGTGCATTTACCTCAGTGCCTGGCAAATGGTAAGTGCTTGATAAATGTCAGCCAATCATACAGCTCAGGTATTGAAAAACCTTTCTCACAGAAGGAAAGATTTCAGTTATTAAGATTTTTGAGCTATTGAAGGCCAAACACAGCAACAGAAAATACATAAGTGAATGGGTATGGCTGTGTTTCAACAAAGCCTCATTTCCAAAAACAAGAAGTGGGCTGGATTTAACCCATGGACCAATTGTCAGTTTCTGATATAGTCCGTAATTGTCAAGTCAGGTTTGCTATAATTAACCAAGTGGTAAAGTGGTACAATACCATACAATTCCCATACATACTTTTTTCTATAGAGTCCACACTTATGTGGAAAAATATACCTTGATAGGATGTATATTACACAGTTGAAATCAGTAGTGCCATTACTTCTCAAAGATGCATTTAATTGCATTGTATGGTTGTGATTCAACTGTCAAGAAAAATAAACAATAAACAGAAGTTCATATGTTTAACCATATACACATGAAACCATGGACCCCACTGAAAATTCCATGCATGTTGTTGGTCACAGAGTTAGAATAGATAGATGTAATTAAGTGGCACATGTTCTCTGAGTACTGTGTTGTTTTGTCTGTTTCTGTTGAAAGAGGAATGAATCAAACATGTGGTCTTCTAATCTACACTGTGGTAACAAAGTTAAAGATTAAGAAATTAGCAATTCTACGTTGCAACTCTCTGGGCCTGGAATGCTAGCTCTATGTACCTCTTACCTACAGGTTGCATGTAATAATCAACACTTTCATCCTTATACTACATCCTTTAGACAAGATACATAACAAATTTTAAGATAAATTGACTAAATTATGCAGCATCCATTCACCTCCATCCTTCTTTTAGTTAAAAAAAAAAGAGGGAGAGAGAAAAAAAAAACTTGTGGGGGGAAGCCACCTCTTTCCTTCTCCTATCTTCTATGGCATGAGTAGAGTTAGCATACGCCCCACTTGGCTTAAGCCACTCAGTAGAGAACAATCTTCTAGGTCAAAGCATGGGTTCAGAAACACATGGGGCCCATGTTAAAGAGATCAAGACACAGTACGAGTTTTATTGAGATGTCTGAGAGAAAAGCAGGTATCTTTCTTTCTAAAAGAATATAGAGGGTGGAATCACTGTCATCATGCTCCTCCCACACAATATGAGAATGGAGTGGTTGTACACTCTAGGTCCAGGCAGCAGTGTATGCATTGTACATACAGTACTAAAAACTGCTAAAAGAGTGTCTTGTATTATCACTATTCATTGGCAATTCTAGACAATACAATGATGAAATAGTTTTCCTGTTGAGGGCAGACTGCCTCATGGTGCTCCTGCTATTCCCCAGTTAAATTCCTTAGTACCCACTGCTTCCACATAGAGGCTGAAACTTCCAGACAAAAGCAACAAATACAATAAATCTTGCCTTGATGATACCACAGAGCTCTGATTCTGGCCATGCCAAAATCAAACCCTGCCTCTCAACATTCCGTTGCATAAGAACTCAAACTGTCTGTGCTTAAGCCAGTTTAGGTCCAGTTTTCTAACATTTTAATTCAAAGTTTTTTGTTTGTTTGTTTTTTTATTTGGAATCAAAATGTTAGAGTGTCAAACTTATCAGTACATTATGCATTTTAATAATTGTCAACTGCTCATAACTCTGTTATAGGGTGTTTATACATAGCAGTTACTGGAAACATGACATTGGTATAGAACACATGATGATGCTTTTCATTGGAAATGTCTCACTCAGCTACTGCCTGGTACATTAATGATTCTGTGTGCTGAAATTTATTTAGGCTTAAGATCACAAAGTGCTCAAAACCAAGAGGATACACTAAACTAATAATACTGTTCATATATATGTACACACATATGTATATACATGTATATGTACATACATTTATACATTTATGAGTATATATAGATACACACACACACACACACACACACACACACGCACCCCTACATGGTCGTAACTTTTGATCAGAATTCATAAACTCTTCTCAAACCACTACATTCATTTCTCTAGGCTAGATATCATTAAGAATGTCCTTCAAACAGAATTATGTTATGTTCTTGTTCTGTCCAGGCCGCAAGTATAAAAGTATATTCCATTTGATTTTCTGCTTAAATTTTGGGGATATTACTGGGAAAAAAATTCTGGTTAATAATTCTCTGCAACCTCCAAAGTGTACTCTTTGTGACCTACCCTCAGTAGACAAGGAAGAGTGAGAGATGGTCTGCTCTTTTTTCCATATTATAGGATCAGTCTTCTGATTGTTATCTTCATCCTGAGGAAGCTTGGTTTTAAGTTTCCTTTGAATCCTGGCTGATGCATGACTATCAGCATCTGCCCTCTGCCCAATGTTTGACTTTCTCTGAAATATGTACATCAACGATTAATAACCTTCTCAAAGTGCTATGAAATTAGCTTTCTGATTATGTGATTTAATTGCTGCAGTGGTGAGACCGGGTCATTCGCACTGCATCTTCACAGGACTATCTTATATAATGGACTGAAGGAAGCAGTGAGGATAAAAGGGAAAGTGGCAACCTAAACTAGAAAGAGATCATCTGCATTTTCACAAAGTCTTAATGAACAAAGTGATTTCAGATATATTCTAATATTTCTACTATAGTGGATATTTTTCAGATTATACAATCAAGATGGTTAAAAAAAACTATACTTTTTTTTAAAAACTATAAGAACAACAAAGTTTATATGGATTTCCTGAGTGTCAACTACTAAGAGAAGCACTTACACATTAACCAAGTAACCTCCTGAAAATAAGATACTAGCATTATTGTTGTTCCCTTTAAAATATGAGAATACAGGCAGAAGGTGTTCAAACAACCTATACATACCCTACATCTGCTAAGTAGTACAGTTAGCATTAAAACTGAGGCAGTCAGCCGGGCGCCGTGGCTCATGCCTGTAATCTCAGCACTTTGGGAGGCCGAGGTGGGCAGATCAGGAGATCAAGAGATAGAGACCATGCTGGCCAACATGGTGAAACCATGTCTCTACCAAAAATGCAAAAAAAAAAATTAGCTGGGCGTGGTGGTGCATGCCTGTAGTCCCAGCTACTCAGGAGGCTGAGGCAGGATAATTGCTTGAACCCCAGAGGCAGAGGTTGCAGTTAGCCGAGGTCAAGCCACTGCACTCCAGCCTGGCTCCTGGTGACAAAATGAGATTCTGTCTCAAACAAAAAAAAAACAAACAAAGAAAAAAACGGAGGCAGTATAGCTCAGAAGCTATTCTGCACAAAAAGTAATCTGCTATCTGCTGTCTTTCAGTAAATAAGGATTATATAGGGATACAAATGCTTTTAAAAGGAATGTATTGTTTTAGGTGAGATGGTGTAAGCACATGCCATGTGGTATGTCATATGAAATGCATCCATAAAACATGTACAGCATCCATGAGATGGCTATTCAACAACTATAAAGTAAATAGTACCATGTAGAAGAGGGGGCCATGAAATATCAATGGAGGGCAGTGAGTTTATAATTTTATTTTTCCATTGGTATCCTCAAATTTGATCTCAATGCCACCCAGAAGTCAGAAGTGGATGTAAGACTGCGGACACCTTGGACCTTTCGGAGAAGGATTTTAGTTCTGGCTTAAATAGTAGGAGAGAGAAGTCCTAACATCAGAGCAGTAATGATATCCCCATTTTTGTTTTGCTTTTTGTTTTCTTTCTTCCTTTTTTTTTAAAAAAAACATTCATCATTCTATTGTGTGCCAGCCCCAGAAGCAATCCAGTAATGAAGGTGATGTTTAATAGCAATGGAGGCCCAGTAGGGCCACAGCTCGAAAGGAGGGAAATCATTCTCTCTTATCAAGGAAGCTGCAATCCCAGAAAGGTGGGGTAAGCCTCTGCTGCTTTCAATCTTTCTATCTCTCTGTTCTTCTGCCTATGGTGCTCAGATGTGGGCATAGCCACAAAAGAGCACAGCAGGCCATCGGATCCCCAGATTACAGATCAGAGGACAAAAGAGGAATCTGAGGCATAGTATCGGAAAGACCATGATGAAAGAAAAGCAACCCTACAAAGTTGTTTATAAGTTCCAGGGATGAGCTCCAAGCTGTGCACAGTTTTATTCCAGTGAGAAAAACAAAATGGTTGAGAAGTCAACAACTAGACCAAAGCCCAGGTCCCCGACTGACCAATAGATGACTGATACTTGGGACAGATCCAAACAGACTTGAAAAGATTTGTAAATTATATTGACATTGGACTCACTGCCCACAGAAGGCAGATTGGAATTTGCATCCTTAAACTAACTCCGTCAATTTCCTTTAAAAATAATCAATATTCTCCTCAGGATTTAAGCAATGCTCAGAGACTTGAAACATAATATTTAAGTATCAGGGTACAGTCAAAATCACTTAGCATGTTGAAAACCAGGACAATCTCAATGCATGTGGAAAAAAAAAGACAGTCAATGAATGCTAATTCTGAGATAAAAGAAATGGCAGAGTTATCCAACAAAAGTTTTAATGAAGCTCCTATAAAAATACTTTAACAAACAATTGTAAATATTTTGAAGTCAATGGAAAAGTACGAAAACTCAGCAATAAATAAATAAACACATGCATAAATAGAAGGGATAAATATTAGATGGATTACAGATGAAAGTTAGTGAACTTGGTGATAGATAAATAAAAATTATCTAGTGGAAACAATTCACAAAAATATTTGGAAAATCGTTAAACAAAGCCTCAAAGTCTCTAATATAGGCATAATTAGAGTACAGGAGAGGAAAACAAGATGCCAAGATAAAAAATTGAAATAAATAATAGTTAAAATAGTCTACAATTTGGTAAAAGATCTAAACCTAGAGATATTAGAAGTTGATCGAACCCTGACCAGGACAAAGTCAAGTAAATACATGCGTGGAAACATCCAAATAAATCTGTTAAAAACAAAAGTTAAAAAAAATTGAAAGTAGTCAATATATAGGGAATATATAGAAAACAAATAGTAAAATGAAAGACCTATGTAAACATATTAAAAATAATCAGTGTAAATGGTCTAAGCAAACCAACTAAAAGACATGGATTGTCAAAATGAATTAAAATACATGGGTTAATTGCATACTATCTACATTGAACTTAATTAAAATGTAATTATATAGGTGAGCTAACATAAAAGAAGGAATAAACTTATACAAACACTAATCAGAAAAAAGCTGGAGGTGGTATCTGTGAAAACAGCAAAATAAAGCCTTCTAAATTGTTTTCTACATAAAAGCAATGAGAAAAGCTGCAGACTATAATATTTAACTTTTCAGAATGCTGGGAATTAACCAAAAACTCACAGCAATCCAGGGGACTTCCTTTTCCCAAGGAAAAATATGTTAAAACTCTGTATGAACAGCAAACTTGGTGATATTTTAATTTACCCTATTCCCACCTCTGTCCAGCTTGGACAGAGGTCTTGAAAACCAGTAACTGCAATCATAGTGAAAACCAACAGTCTGGCAACTACCAAGGAAAGCAGAACAGAACTAGAACACTTCCATTCCCAAAGAATGTTATTATTTGATGTTGCTAGTGGCATTCTGGAAATCTCTACTTGCAATGCTGTTTTTATTAGACCTGAACTGGGAATCTCCCACTATGACTAGTCTTGTCTCCAAGGGCATTTACTGAAAGTAATTAGATACAATTCATGAAATATATGGCTCCCTGAAGAAGTGGTTAATCATTGGAGTGAACCATAGGCTAACCAAACAAGTTTTAAAGGAAAAACTAGAGAATGAGATGATGAGAGAGGTTTTGAAGCTCCATTATATTCTTGGGAATTTAGAAGATCACATGTGAACATAGGAGAATGTGACCAAGATTATATGCATAGACAATAAAAACCTGAAAATATCCTAAACCTTCAACTGGGGTTAATTTTGAAGCTCTGCACAAGCAGGAAATGATTGTTTGAAGACAAAAACAGAATTTTTAAAGCAACAAGACAGAACTAAGTCAACACAAGTGATCATTAATAAGGTTATTGACTGATTTTTTATCAGATTGTGAATGTCAGAGGCAGTGGGATAACATTCAGATAGCTGAAAGAAAAGACTATCAACAAAGAATTCTTTATTTAGCAAAACTATACTTTAAAAATGAAGAAGAAATTAGAAGAAATATGAAATAACTATAGTAAAATATTGATTATGTGATTGAAGTACTGATTCATGCTATAACATAAATGAATGTTCAAAACATTATGCTAAGTGAAAGGAGCCAGAAACAAAAGATCACATATTCTATAATATAATTTATATGAAATTCTTAAAATAGGCAAATATCCAGAAACAGAAAGATTAGAGCATGTCAAAAGCTGGGGGTCAGGGGGCATTCTTTCTGCAGTGGTGACATCTAGAACAACATAAAGATGATGCTTGCAAAACTTTGCAAATATAGTTTTAAAAAATACATCTTAAAAAGGTGACTTATATGGTATGTTAATTTTACTGCCAAAAATGTTAATTCACTGGAAGGAAGAGAGGGAAGGATGGATGGAGGGAGGGAGGGAGAGAGGGAGGGAGGGAGGGAGGGAGGGAGGGAGAGAGAGAGGGAGGGAGGGCGGGTGGAAGTAGGATTTGTTATATTAATATATGAAAAAGTAGACTTCAAAGTAAATTTACAGGAATAAAAAGGGACATTGTATAATGAAACAAGAAATATGTATAATGTCACTAAGAAATAACAACTCTAAGTACATATGTAACAACAGACTTTAAAACACATTAAACAACTTTTAGAACTGGAAAAATTTACAATTATAGTTGGGGCATCAGCATTTTTGTATTAGCTTCCTAGGATTGCCATGATAAAGTACAACAAACTGAGTTGTATAAAGAACAAGAATGTATTATGTAACATTTCTAGTGGCCTAGAAATCTGAGAGCAAGGTGTTGCCAGGGTTGCTTCCTTCTCTTGGTTGTGAAGGATACTCTTCCATCATGCTTTCTTAGTTTCTGGGGTCTTGATGAAAATCTTTGTCATTCCTTGGCTTCTGCTCTATCTCGCCAATTTCTGCCCTCATCTTTATTAGGCATTTTCCCTGTGAGAATGTCTGTATCCAGATTTACCCTCCCTATAAGGACACTAGTCGTATTGGATTAGGGGCCTACCCTACTCCACTATGACGTCAGCCTGACTAATTACATATGTAATGACCCTATTTCCAAGTGATTTCATATTCTGTGGTATTGAGACTTGTGACTTCAACACAGAATTTTGGTGGAACACAATCAAACACATAGCAACTCCTCTCTCCGAGTTCCTAGACATAACTTCAGAAACATAATACACTAAAGAAGATACTGATAAATAGCTTCATCAAAATGAAAACTTTTGCACTGTGAAAGACATTGTTAATTGAATGAAAAGATGATCAACAAACTAGAAGAAAATATTTACAAGTCATATATCCTCCAAAGGACTTTTGTCCACAATATTAAAACTCAGCAATAGGAAAGGAAACAGCTCAATTAAAAACTGGTCAATATAGTTGAACAGGCACTTTAGCAAAGAGGACAGATTTTGGTCGTTATGAATAGTTTATTCATATATATTTGCTATATATATTTATAAACAGGTTTTGTGGGAAATCTACCATTTTATTTCTTGGTAGGTACCCAGGAGTAGAATTGGTGGGTCATATAAGTGAGTGACAAACACATGAAAAGATGCTCAAAATTATGAGTCATGAGGAAAATACAAATTAAAATCACAATGAGATACAACACAGCTATTAAAATGAACTACTGAAAAATATTGATAACACCAAGGGCAAATAATGATGCAGAGCAAATGAAACTCATAAATTGCAAGTGAGACAGCAAAATGCTATAATATTCTGGGTAATAGTTTGACAATTAAATATTCACTTATCTATGACCCACCAATTCTACTCCTGGGTACCTACAAATAAATTAAAAGCTAGATTTCCCACAAAAACCTGTTTTTTTTTTTGAAAGAAAAAAATGTTCTTCAATTAATGAATGGATAAACGATCTATAGTTCTGTTGTAAAGGGACATACTTCTGATACATATAAATGTGGGATGACTGTGAAGGACAATATGTTGAGTGAGAAAAGCTAGCCTCAAACAGTTACATAAAAAGAACAGAAAATGAAATACCGCATATTCTCACTCATAGGCGGGTGATGAATAATGAGAACACATGGACACAGGGAAGGGAGCACACGACACACTGGGCTCTATTTGGGGGAATAGGGGAGGGACAGTGGAGGGGGGAGCTGGGGAGGGATAGCAGCATGGGGAGAAATGCCAGATGTGGGTGAAGGGGAGGAAGGCAGAAAAGCACACTGCCACATGTGTACCTATGCAACTATCTTGTATGTTCTGCACATGTACCCCAAAACCTAAAATGCAATAATTAAAAATAAATAAATAAATAAAAAATAGATACATATGATTCTATTCATGAACAGACAAAACCATAGTGAAAGAGAGAGGAAAAGTAAGTGGTTACCAGTGTAAAGTGTTGGGGTTAGAATGGGATGAAAAAAGCAAGAATGGCGGAGTTTGAGGGGCTGGTAAATTGCTTTGTCTCCTGATTGTGATTGTATTTAATAGTTACATTAATCTAGCTATCTATTAAAATTCATAGAACTATGCAACAAAATTCAATTTTTATGTATGATATTCACAGATATCTTAAATAATTAAGGATGTTATGATCTAGTCCCAAAGGAAAGTGAAGACTTTGACACCAAAATGTGACACTAGTTTTTAAAAAATCAAAACAAAATAAAAAATGGTCTAATGTTGTGGCTCATGCCTGTAATCCCTGCACTTTGGGAGGCTGAGGTGGGCAGATCACCTGAGGTCAGGGGCTGGAGATTAGCCTGGACAATATGGCAAAACTTTATCTCTACTAGAAATACAAAAATTAGCTAGGTGTGGTGGCAGATGCCTGTAATCCCAGCTACTTGGAAGGCTGAGGCAGGAGAATCTCTTGAACCCCGGAGGTGGAGGTTGCAGTGAGCTGAGATCATGCCACTGCACTCCAGCCTGGGTGACAGAGTAAAACTACCCCCTACCCACCCCACCAAAAAAAAAGTGTTCCTTGCAGATTCCACGATGATTTTCAGGTCCAGGTGATAAATAAATGTTAAGTCACAAACACATTTCGTAGTCATAACATTGAGAACTACACGATTAGATGGAGACCAACACACATAAGTAAGTTCACAGGGTCAATCATATAAAATCCTATGGTTCTGGCTGGGCACAGTGGCTCACGTCTGTAATTCCAGCATTTTGGGAAGCTGAGGCAGATGGATTGCTTGAGGTCAGGAGTTTGAGACAGTTTGGCCAACATGATGAAACCCTGTCTCTACTCAAAATACAAAAAATTAGCCAGGCACACTGGCACGCCTACAGTTTTAGCTACTTGGGAGGCTGAGGCACAAGAACCGCCTGAACACAGAAAACAGAGTTTGCAGTGAGCAGAGATGGCGACACTGCATTCCAGTGCAGGCAGCAGAGCAAGACTCCCTCTCAAAAAATAAATAATAAATAAATAAGTAAAATAAATCCTATAGCCCTGGAGGTTGGGTTTTTCTTCAATACCAACTGGAAAAACATGCAACCTATATCATTATGATAGATACATACTCCCTACCATCTACTCCACACACTTTTCCCCGGAAATTCTTTGCTATGATCTTGCTGTCAGTAACTTCATCTACATCATTTCTCACTTTAGGAACTTCTTTTAAAGGTAAAAATAAGAGTTATGAACATAATTTCATAAGCCCTAGTAAGATTTAAAACACAGTCCCTTCACGGAGTTCAGGGAAATCAATGAAGAAAAGTCTAGTTCTGTTATTGTTGTCAGATTTAGCTAGTAAGACTCTTGCATATTATATGGTAATATAAAGTTTAGTGAATATATTTGTATTCATTTTTTATCTGTATTCTATCATTCTATTATAAGTCTTGTAATAACATTTTGAAGAGTCCATACAGTTGCTATAGGCTTCTTTAGAATGTCCAATTCCTAAGGACTATAGCAATTGTATTTGGTTGTCAATAATTAGTAAATATTTATACTGCTACCAATTTTATTATTTACAACAGTTTTTTCTATACCACTTTGGGCCACTAAAATTCTAGCCCTGGGAAATGTATTCAACTGTCTAATTTTTATTTAATATATGAGGAGAATGCAGTCCATAAAAGCTAATAATTTTTTTCCAAATTAAGCCATTACTTCAGATCTGTCTTTTTTTTTTTTTCAACTTTAAGCACCCTGACCCAGAATCAAAAATTTCCAATGACCTTTTTTTCTTTCCTTTATTCTACAACGAATCCCAACCAACTTTCTATTAAAATGCTATTATTTTCCTCTAAGCTACTTTGCAGATCTGATTCCTCAAAGTCTGATGAGCAAATATGCTTATTGTTTCTTTTGATATTGGTCTTTCTTGAATTTAAAAATCTAGCACATTTGATATTAAATGTGCCTTAATTTTTTCTCAAGTTTATAATTTTTTTAAAAAGAGATTGTAAGCTCTTAGAAGACAGGAATTATACTGTATTATCATGACCCATAGTTATTGTATATTGAGAATACTCAATAAATGCCTGTCAGTTTTAATCTTCCATATGAAAGATTGAAATAAATTTGTTTTGCAGAAAAGGCATTTTTTAAAAACACATAAGTGAAAATAAGCCATGTAGGTAATATATTGTTACATTTGTCTTAAAATAAGCCTTAGGCATTCTCCCACACTTTTCTCACCATTATCTCCATCTGTAATAATAAAACATATCTTCTGATTACAGCTATTTCTGTTATCTCAAGTCTGAATCTAATTTATTTGCTATTCAACCTTACTTTTCCTCTCTTACAAGATTTGTTTTTCCTGTAATGGAATCCAAGGTTTTGATTTAAAAGGTAGAAAACATTTTTTTCCAAAGATGTGACATTTTAAACTGAAAGAAAAAATAACTTTAAATTAGGTTGGGAGTATTTCACAACAAAAACATCAAACAAATTTTAATTTCAATCCAATAATTTGTATTTAAATATGTGCTGGAGTAGATGACCCCTTTGGGGAAATACAACAATATATACTCTGCCAAGAAGTAGAAATCTCAAAAATGCTTTCGTAACAATCCTTTTGAAATACTTATTTACAGAGAGCAAATGATTTCTTAGAAAGCTTGTGGTGTTTCTAAAGTTGCATTGTGTTTCCAAAGCTATGAAATATGATGCTCCTTTCATGACACCATCATTAAAATTTAAAAAGCTAATTTAGAAACCACCAAACTATCAGGTACATTTTCTTAGAGACTTGTTTTCTGGATACTGTCATTCGCTGGTTTACTTATTAGTAGAAACATAAGTTTAATTTGTTATACCCACATACATGCTAATACCACGTACATGGCAATAAATCATGCAGTTTCCCCACTTACATTTTGCCCAGAGGGCAATTTCTCAACTTCTGCTTTTCCCCCAATAGTTACACTGCTATTCCTTCTCCAACTACAATACAACTTTGATTGCTGGCTTAAATCCTCTGGTGAAATAATTATACTATGGGGTAGATACATTATACTTTGGAATTTGAACACTGATTACTTTCTTAGAAGAAATTTTGTTTCTTTCATCTTTTAAAAAGGGTGTACTTATTTTAGCTCTGAAAAGTTAAATACGTTATTATTAAGAACATTTAAAAACACAAATCAGCGTCCTAAATGAGAGATGTAAAAATAAAATATCCATTGCTGATAGGCTATTCTTAAATTTTTATGAGAATGATTAATTTGATATCCAGCCATACCCTGGGCATCCAAGGAAGATTTTATTTTATTACAAATTATCTATTTTGAAAAGAAAAATGAATTTGACTTATTTTTCTTTGATTTTTCTTTAAAGTACGATAGTCAGAAACAAAGCAATATTGAAAAGTTCATGGAATGGTATAAATTTTTTTCCATGAGACTTTCATATCTCAACCCTCATAGGGAATCAAATCTGAAATATTAGCAAGAAAATGGATCTTTTCCTCCTGAATTACCAAGTGATCTATCTAGCATGTTTTCCCTGGAGAACGTTGAGTTAAACTTTTACCTTAAATAACTGTTCTAAAACCTCAGTACACTCACTTGAAACAACTCTGAATTAGGAAAATACCCAAAGGCACAAGAAAGTACTTTGCAGACTTAGAGAATTAATATCACTTAGAAAAATAAAGCAAACTGGACAACCAAAAAATATGAAAGTGTATACATACGAGCTGCACTTTCACTAGAATACGAGCTGCACTTTCAATAGAATTCTTTTATTTTTCTGGTAAATAAATTTGAAAAACAACTAAGTTTATTCTCACCATTTCTTCCTTTCTTTTTCCTTTTTCTTCTGAATTATTTTGGCGGGTCAAAATGATACTTTCTTTTCTAGCACCTTTTACTTGTCTTCATTTTGACTTCAAGTACTTCCCTCTGCTGGTTTTATTCCACATCCTCTGTTGCCAGATAGTATCTTTCCATCTTTTATTCTCTTTCTTTCTTTCTTTTTTTTAGATGGAGTCTCACTCTGTTACCCAGGCTGGGAGTGCAATAGTGTGATCTTGGCTCACTACAACCTCCACGTCCTCGGTTACAGCAAACCTCCTGCCTCAGCCTCATGAGTAGCTTGGATTACAGGTGTGCACCACCACACCCAGCTAATATTTGTATTTTTAGTAGAGATGAGGTTTCACTATATTAGTCAGGCTGGTCTTGAACTCCTGACCTCGTTCTTTGTTCATCTTGGCCTCCCAAAGTGCTGGGATTACAGCCGTGAGCCACTGTGCCCGGTAGCCCCTTTCTATTTTGAAATTCACTAGTACTCTCTTCTCTAGAGAGTTTTCTATTAAAATGGAATTGAGATAGAACTACTAGAATATCTCCTTAGACTACAGCAGTCTGTTTGCTCTCTCCTTGCAAGCGTGTGTTTCTGAGTCTGGGTATGCTTTCTGAAGACAAGAATTTAATATTCAGATACTAAAACAACCCAATTACAAGGGAACAAATCAAAATCTCAGAATCACATACTCCAGTGTCATATTTTCAATGTCAAAAGTGTATTAGCCTCCTCAGTGAGGTCAACTAGTCAACTACTTTCAGACTATTGCTCTGTGATAGTGACTTTTGAAGGACAAGACACTGTATAAAAAGTCAATATTGCTCTTTATAGTTCTTAAGTCAGTAGTGACATTTGGGAATTCTAAAGGCAACAGAGTATTTGAAAAACAGCATTATTCCCCTTCTATAAAGAAACTAACTTACAATAGAACACCATTAACTAATCTAAGCTGAAGATGCTTTAAAAATAAGAAAATATTCTAAAGAAGAGCTAGATGTCAAACAATCCAACTAGGAAATTTGTATAAACATTCATAGAATTTTATATATTTCTATATAAATCAGTTGGGGTCCAGTTGTGAGACAAAAATTACATCAGTTAGCTTAATAAAGTATTTTGTATTTAAAGAATTGTTAACTAGCCCTAAGGTTGCTAACCAGATAATTGAAAAGTCCAGAAAGAGAACATGAAGGTGTGACGACAGCAATCACCAGAGGAGCTACCATCTGCAGGCCTGGAGGGATGAAGGATAAGGGAAAGAGATGTACTTCTTAAAAACTTGGGAGATTGGAGTAGGGACTCCTTAGAACTGGCTTCAGACATCTGAGAGGAGTGGTTAGCTGCCTGGCATTTGAGTCTCTGACTAGGAAGATGGTTCCTGTGGTCCTGGAAACTAGAACTCAGGAGGGTTCACTGTCTAGTGGCTGCTGGCATCTATAAGGGGATGTGGTAATGCTAATTCTGCAAATGCCAAAAGAAAAAGAAAACCTGCAGATTCAGCTGCTGCTATGGGAAGAAGCTGCTGTATCACCAGGAGCATACCTCAGTGTTAGGTGCGATCACCACCTTTGGCTTTTCATTTTCTCTCTTTTGGCAGCTTTTAATGTATATCTACCCAGCAAAGCAGACATCTGATTTGCTAGCTCCTGGGATCAGAAAGCAGAATGTAGAAGTGAGATGTAGCACTGAGAAACAATAGTTTAATGATTAATGAATAAATATCACCTGATTCAATCTTGGAGTCGAATTGGATACGATCGTTAAGGTGCCTAACTGAATGGCATTTCTATTTTAAGGAAGAATACAGGTAATGAAAGAGCAAACAAAGATAATGTCAGACATAAATGCTATGAAGTAAGGAAAACCGAAATAGCATTAGAAGTAATCATAGAAATGCTATGTAGATTGATGCAGAGAGACGCCTCTTCAAAGAGCAAAGGTTGGTGGAAATGAAGAGAAAAAGACAATCTTACGAAGAGAACTGCAGGCAGATACATAAAAAATGTAAAGGCCGAGACACTGAGGTGGCAATTGCCAGGCATTTTCTAAGTTCTGTGTAGAGAATCCCAATATGACTGTTGCAGACTCATCAAGGGGTTGCGGGTGGGGGCACTGGTAAGAGATGGACAGGTGAGCAAGAAATAGGCTCTGGAGGGGGCCATGTAGGGCTTTGAAGGGCATGGTAATGAGTTTTCCTTTTGGGGTGAGGGGAGGGCAGATTATGAAAGGTTTTAAGCAAGGGAGTGATATAACCAGATTTACATTTTCACATTTAAAATCAGCCAGTTCATCAGCCCTTTTTCTGTGCTTTCTATGTCCATATATGATAGAGTATGTTTATATATAATGAGTGACATGAAAGGCACATGTGTGTAGGTTTATATAACACCACTGGGTCAGAACCCAGATTTTATGGAGTTGAACCAGAAGTGGCATGTGCTTTTTAAGGGAAGGTCTATATTGAAGGATCACTACAAGAAGAAAGTGGTTCTTGTTTCTAAAGTGTGCTCTTTCCCGGGGTGCAAGATAGTTCTGGATCTGATAATAATACAAATGCTGTGGCAGATAATTTCTTATTCTTTTTTTTGGGGGGGAGGGGGAGGAAGGCAGGAAGGAAGGGAATAAGGATGGTAGGGAGGAAGGAAGGGATGAAGGAAGGAAGGAAGGGAGGAAGCGGGGAGGGAGGGAGGGAGGGAGGGAGATAATTTCTTATTCTAAAAAAATTAGAATTATAGCATTACATGATAAATTTGAATGTCATATTAAATGGAATCAAAGCTTTTCCTGAAAGGCAGTAATAAAGCATATTTCAAGCAATTGCTGAAATAAAAGCTAAGCCTAATGAGGAGAGGCTCCAAAGCAAAAAGCTGACATCATAGCATGGTATCTCTATATAGCAAAAGAATAAAATGGAACTATAAGAAAAGAATTCTGAAAATAGTCGCTATTCCTTTATATCAATGTGGGTTAAATGTCACCACCAACAATTTCTCCAACGTACAACATAAGACAGGCGAATATAGGAATCATATCTATATTCTCTTTAATGAGTTTTATTCCTTCATCCCTTATTTTTTTGTAAATAAATATGGGGACTAACTTATATTTTAGGACTGTTTGGGGTACCGGGAATACAGAGATGAAAAAGATGGTAATAATACTGTACTCATGATGTTTATAATTTTGCATGTCTCACAGGAAACTAAATTGAGTTCTCATAACAGATTGTGAGATGTCATTTTCAATAAAGACTATTGTATGTGTATGTGTGTATACACATATACTACGTACATATGTACCTATTTATATCTATGTATATAATATTTATATATATGTTTGCTAAATGGTCAGCGGAAACTTCATGGTAGCAGCATAAGAGTTAAGCATAGGATTTGGATAAGGAATAGAAGAATATTTCAAGTTAAGGGTAGTAATAAGCAGAGTGGGAGAGATGAGATTCAGAGATGGAGCTGCATCTGATGTTTATAAGCAAAGTGAAGCTCTTAAAAATTAATATTAGAACATTTAATGGTTAGCCAAAATATATTTGATAAGAAATCCAAAGTCTGTACAGATTTAAACAAAACATTTGATAGCAATGAGCTTGATCATGATAAGTAAACCATAAATGGGATAACAATTCGATAGGTTCCATAGCCTGTTTTTACAATTTATTAATTTATGAAGGAATGAAGTAAAGAAGGTAAAAAGAAAGAACCACTATGCTCATTGCCTCTCTAGTCTTCTTAGGTGTTAGCCATATTTCATGTTGATGAGTCCTATCCTCTCCTCCTTCCCCACTAACCCTAAGTACTTTCTTGCTTATTATCCAAGCGGTGCAGCTTTATATACACATTAGATCACAGATCTTATGTTTATTTAAAAACGAATAACATGCTCTGGAAAGGTATATATACTCCAAGTGTGAACTCATAGCCATTTAAGAACAGGGAGATGTTTTAAGAATATAGAGTTCACTACTTTTTTTTTTTTTTTTTTTTTTTGAGACAGAGTTTCGCTGTTGTTACCCAGGCTGGAGTGCAATGGCTAGATCTCCGCTCACCGCAACCTCCACCTCCTGGGTTCAAGCAATTTTCCTGCCTCAGCCTCCCGAGTAGCTGGGAATACAGGCGCGCACCATTATGCCCAGCTAATTTTTGTATTTTTAGTAGAGACGGGGTTTCACCTTGTTGACCAGGATGGTCTCGATCTCTTGACCTTGTGATCCTCCCGCCTTGGGCCCCCAAAGTGCTGGGATTATAGGGGTGAGCCACCATGCCTGGCCGCAGAGTTCACTGCTTTACCAGTCTATAGAAATAAAGAGAGTAGCAGATATACCGGTTTTTCCCTACATGTGGATTATTTCATCACAATACCTTTGTAACTGCTATTATCTAAAATTCTAGTTACAAATTATTTTACATTGAAAATCTGAACAATTATTGGATTACATTCATTTGCTTTTCTAATATTTCAATATTAAAAGCTTCTACATATCACATACACTGGATGAGAACAGAAAGTAAGGAGTAATTACAGTTTGCATAGGTAGAAAAATAGAAATCAGGCATCATTAACATCCAATGATGATCTGATTTAGTCTATAGGAAGGATGCACTTTTATTTTTTTAACTCATGTACTAAAAATAGTCATAATGGAAGTATGCGCTTCTTCATAATGTATTCTGCACTAAACAAAGGAGGGGATTATTAAATCAATGCTACCTGAATCTTAGCCAGTATAAAATGTTAGTAATGATTTTAAAATTTAATTAATAGGCCAGGTGTGGTGTCTCATGCCTGTAATCCTACCACTTTGGGAGGCAGAGGTGCGAGGATCACTTGAGATCAAGAGTTCAAGGCCAGCCTGGACAATGTAGTAAGAGCTCAACTCTATAAAAATAATTTTAAAATTTAATTAATATAGAAGCACAAGCAAAATGAGGAGAGATCTGGGACAACCAGTGTGGCGTGGCTATTCAAGGGTCTTCCTATTTACATTGGAATGTACTCTCTGTTTCAGAATAATATCTGAGGTCTTTGTACAAATTACATATATATATATATATATATATGGTCTGTAATAGTTACTGGATACCTTGCACAGCAGGGAATGTTTACATTGTGAAATATCTTCATCTTATTTCTGTTGTATATCTTAATATTATATAGCTTATAAGACATTTAGGGAGCCATAATTACCTATATTTAGGGTGATTGTTACTGTTGTTGTTTATGCCATAAGCAACCAGGAACATCCTTCTCAGAGCATTTAATAGGTAAGTTTTATTTTTTTCTAGCAGATGCTGTTAGTTTATTTGCCCAGAGGTCCAGGTCACTTTTCCTTTTTTTCCTTTTCGCCTGTGAACTCTTCCTTTACCTCCATAATTGGGGATAAAATAGGCCATAGGTCAGCTGCCCAAACTTCTTTCTCTACATATTTAGGTAACAATGCTTTACAAAGAAAAGAAGGGAGAACAATCTTTACATATTTTGTAAAGAACAATTTATCATCTTATTAAGAAATAAAGGGAAGAATTAGCCTTTAAATTGTTATCTCAAGCATCTGATAAGTTCCTTTGGCATCAGGCAAATTTTGCTCTTCAAATTGGATCTAATGTTGCTATGAAAGCATTAAACGAATTTATTGATTAAAAAAATCTTTATTGTTAAAAAGGACAAAAACAGCTTCTCAAAGAGATGTGTCAATGGCTTTATGAAAGGCAATATTATACAACATTTTTCTCGAATGCAGAGAAAACTGGTCATATTATAAAAGCTTTTAAAATTAAATAGTACATTATTTAATTTTAATAAAAAATGTTGAAGATAAAATATGCTAGTCATCATTTTAATGATGTCAAATATACATCATTCTTATTGAGTAGATAATTTTTGCTAGATTTTACTTACATTTAAAAAATTTCAAATCCTGAAGAAAGACCCAGGATTCCGGGGAAATTTTTTTTTTATAGTTTAAATATTTTGAGTCATCTGAAACACAATAACATTTGAACATTTGGAGTAAAAAGAACTCAAAATCAATTTGCAAAGACATCTATGTTCAAAACAATTATAAAGTTATTATCCTTATTTACATCTTAATTAACTGAAGTCAAGAAAAACTACCAACATAATACTCTCTGTTAGAGGGAGGATGAGGTGAGTTCAGTTTTTTCCTTTCTAGTCCTATGAGAAAAAAAATTGTGCCTTATTATAAACCAGGGACTGTGCTAAGTACGTTTTCATAATCTTAAGCTTCCAATATTATTATTTTTATTTACAGATTAAAAGTCCCTGAACATCAGATAAATTAAATAAAAGATCCAGGATGACATAAATATTAAAGCACAATTGCTCCTCAACTTAAAGATAGAGTTATTTTCTGGTAAAGCCATCATAAACTGAAAACTATCATAAGTCAAAAATGCATTTAGGACACCTGGTCTACAGAATATTGTAGCTCAGCCTATCTTACACATTCTCAGAACACTTAGGTGAGCCTACAATTGGGCAAAATCATCTAACAAAAAACCCGCTTTATAATAGCATTGTAATGTAATTAATTAAATTACTTAATTTTTTTGAACACTATTTAAAGTGAAAACCAGAGGTTTTATGAGTATTCAAAGTAGAAATTCTACTGAACGTGACTCGTTTTGCACCATTGTAAAGTCAGAAAATTGTTAAACCATCATACGTCAAGAACTGTCTCTATATAGCTTATATACACTTAGACTCAGATTTGACACCAAAACAATACTTATTTCATAATAGCTAACACACTTTTCTTTTATTTCAAAGCATACTTCATCAGCCAAACTAAAGCCCCAGCCCAATGAACTTCAGTTTTGTTGTTGTTGTTGTTTGTTTGTTTGTTTTTGAGACAGAGTCTCACTCTGTCTAACAGGCTGGAGTGCAATGGCACAATCTCAGCTCACTACAACCCCTGCCCCCTAGGTTCAAGTGATTCTTCTGCCTTAGCTTCCCATGGCATCTGCTACCATGCCTGGCTAATATTTTGTATTTTTGGTAGAGATGGGGTTTCACCATGCCGGTTAGGTTGGTCTTGAATTTCTGACTTGGAGTGACCCGCCCACCTCGGCCTCCCAAAGTGCTGGGATTACAGGCATGAGCCACTGTGCCCAGCCAAAACCAATGAAGTTCTAATACAACATTGTTCAAAAGAAATATGATGAAAGCCACAAGTGCTAGCTATATGCAATGTTAAAATTTCTAGTAGCTGTTTTTAAAAAGTAAACAGAAACAGTTGAATTTAATTTTAAAATCATATTATGCTGAAGTAAAAGTATTCATATTATCATTAAATATGTAATCAATATAAAATTATTGATGCGCTACCTCACATTCTTTTTTTGCATGCCATCTTCTATATCAAATGTGTATTTTACAACAAACATCTCAATTCAGACCAGCCACATGTCAAGCACGGCACAGTCATCTGTGATTAGTGGCTACTATTTCAGACAATGCAGTTCTAACATCTCCTGGGACTTTTACTTTCAATTTGCAACTATAATTTTTTTTTCTTTCATTATTCTGTAAGGTGTTGACCTTCATATATATACTGGATGAAACTTACTGATCAGGGACCAGAGGATCTGAATCGTCAGATGCTGTTTCAACCTGACCATGCATTTCTGCTAAAGCAGGTAGAGCTTAATATGCCACCAGCCTTAGTGCCATTCCTTGTCCTCTCTGGAGCAGACTATTAAAAACAAGATATGATGCCAAAGTGGTAGCCAAATATCCAATACAGATGCTCTGCAAACCGTTGGTATTTTATGTAGATGAGATAACCAGAATTTACATTTGAGTTTCCAAAAATAATTTAATATTTTCCTTCATGATATTTACTGTTCTAATTTGCCTGAGGTAGGTATCTATATGTCATTTCATGATAAAATGGCCACCTATTTTCTTTGATTTTTTTATGCAACTACATGTATTTTTTATCTGCCATCTATTTTTATATCTTTTCCTTATACTACCCTACTTGCTTCTCTAATGTATGCAGTCTGCTTTTGAGCTGTGATTATATATTTTTATATCTTGCTTATTAAACAAACAAGTACTTGCGTCCGAATATTCATGGGATTTTGCCACTGGAAAGTATTTGCTTAGATCAATTTTAATAATTTTCTCTCTTACTGGAGAGGCCTTCTCAACAAGGCAAGACTGTGAAACAAAATATCTCACAATTTCCCAAATGAAAACAAACCCCAGTTCTTGCTCTAGCTTCAAATTTTAAATATTTTGTTTCCTCACATACATCATGCTGTTCTCCATCTGTATGTTGCAGAGATGATAACGGCAAAAGTTTACCTCTGAATATTTCTTTTTCTTTAATGAGGAGCATGTGTGACTACCAGTGTTTGTGGCCACACAAGATTTTTGGAGGAAAAGGCAAATGGTATTTCCAGCAATGGTTCAAACTCTATGTAAAGTAGATGTGTAGAACCACCTTTTTATATAATGCTACTGTTATCTGGGGGTTGTGTTCTGAAAATATATATATTGTCCACAAATGTAACACTCAGGTCTTAAAAAAACTCGTCTCCCTTCTAATGTCTGATCCTCAGAGGCTCCCAGTATCCTTAAGCGGTAAAAGACATGTAGCTTCTCATACCAGCTACTTGTTCCATTTTCTGCCCATCTGTATGTAGACAGGGGTAAAACCTTTCCCTTGGCTTTACAACTCCTTCTACCAATGAAACATACCTACTCTATACCCCATGGACCAAAGGCAAGCCAGCTAATATTAATATCTGAACAAAATCTTCTAATAACTTCATATCACACATCATTCAAAGCCCTTACTATGGTCTCAAAACCCTAACAGTTGCTAGCTTCTGAGTACCTCTATCTTTGTCTCCTTCTGGTTTTATCACCACTTTTGTTTTTCAT
The DNA here is from genome assembly GCF_049354715.1 of Callithrix jacchus. Lineage (NCBI taxonomy): Eukaryota > Metazoa > Chordata > Mammalia > Primates > Cebidae > Callithrix > Callithrix jacchus. The sequence goes on from NC_133507.1 coordinate 84,799,955, forward strand.
CATGCATTGTTCCTTTTGCTTCTTGCTCAAACAACCGTGCTTAACCTTCAATGGCTTTGCACTGGCTTTTTCTACCTGCCGTACTCTTCTGCCAGTCATTGGAACACTTATCTCTTCACTTCTTTTAGGTCTCTTCTTAAATACTCTATGCAATTAATGTCTTTCTCTGCTCATCATATATAAAATGGAATCTCTGTCTCTACCTTACTTTTTCCTGCTTTTTCTTCTGAGGAAAAATTATCAGATATATTATATACCATATATGCATTTGTTTATATTTGCCATCTATTCTTTTCAAAAGCTCACTTTCAAAATGCAGATGGCATCCATAGTAATTTCTTAAATATAAATAATTCCTAATAATATTTGACTCTTTTTTCAGTGATAAAGATAAAAGCTATTACCATGTATTGAGTAATTATTATGAACAAGACTTTTATCTCATCTATTGGATTTTAAAATAACATATCCTTCAACACCCTGTGAGGTAGATATCACAACCTCTGTATTACAGATGAGAACACTGATGCTAGATCCAAATCTTCTATCTTCTCTGTTCCACTATAACATAACCTCCTATGAAGACAGTTTAGCCTCATGCATCAAAGTTCTAAAGATCCATAAGACCTCTCAGATATCGCTGAGTAGTGAAAATTTCAGGCACCATGATTGGGATACAAAAGTATTTTGGAACTGTTTTGTCTTTAATTACTTAGCAGATAGCATCATTTAAATGTCTCCTTATTTAGTCTGTCCACCTGTAATAGCACCTCCTGAAGAATAGGTTAATTTTTTCTTTGATTGCTCCTGCTTGATTTAAAGAAAATGTGTTTTAAATTGGTAGCCTTCCATTCCTGCCTCTGAGTGTTTATTCCAAAATTAGTTTGCTTTTGCCTTATTGTAGTTGTCCGACTGCATGGTTTCAAATAACTTTAATCTTTCAGGCTGATACCTGCATTAATCCTGCTACCTGGATTAGCCATGTGAAAGCATGTTCTTGAATCACCTATCATATTATGTTTTCTCACCCTAAAAACACGGCCCCTTGACAGCAAGCCTCATCTACAAGTATATTTTTAAATGGTTAGGACGTCAAATATTTATTTCTTTCAAAAAATTTAATATGTTCTCCTGGGGCCTGATTACAGAATATTTTAATGCTTACAAATTTTTTCAGTGGCACAGTACTAGTTTGTTTCCTAGGAAACAAATGCACTTATACCTCACTGCACACATCCTTAATCACTAAATTCTATCATCTCTTTGTGAATGGATAACTTCTAAAGATTGTTTGTTTTTATAAGAGTTACCAGCTACAATATCACTTCAGGTAAATTTCCAAATATGTTATCAGTGAAAGATTATTTCAATTTAACCTAAAATGTAAGAGGGAGGCTTTATGAAGTAATCCGAAGATGAAAATATATATTCTTTTATGGCTGAGTTACATCCATAAATATGAAGCTATGTATGTACTTGCTATGAGGTATGTGTGTACTTGCCTCTGTTGTCAGTCTTAGTATCATTCTCTTTTACACAGAAAATGTATAGGCTAGTTATTTCTCCATTCAAGAAAGTAGCTTGGTTTTAGATATCTTTCTTTCTTAACCAAATATTAACTGAAATCTAATAGGAGCCCACAGAAGGGACAATGCATTTTTAAAGTGACATTTTAGCATTCAAGTCATTCATATTCTTCAATGTGAATATAATTTTTATCTAAATGATTTCAGAGGAAAGTGGATTCATTTGACTACAGTGCTTTTAAGACCAGTGGGAAGCTCATCATCTTAATATTGAATCTGTAAATCCTTTCCACTAGGGATGATTAACAGCTTTGTCAAGTGTTTATTTTACTTTAAGTAGAATATGTAATTTCCTGGTGTAAGGCAGACAGATTTCAGTCGATTTTTCCCATCACATGTCACACTCATACTCTGGGCTCAGGTGATCTAGCTTACTTCTATTAGACTTCTATTTTGCATGGTAATATGATCACCCGACAAGTTTTTATACTTTAATGAGCATACATCAATCTGTTCTATGATTCGTTTATCCTTGATTTTTTAAAAAAAAGTTCTCAGCAATTCTGATAGGAAGCAATAATAGTGAATTACTTCCAGATGGCACTTTTGCTATACTACACGTGTGGTCTGAGCTACCCCAGGATAAAACTTCTGTTAGTGCAGTGGTGATCTAGTCATATTAAGTTTTTTTGTTAAAGCATTGGTGAACTCTACTTAGGGCAGTTCAGCCATAGGTACATAATTAGGTAGCTGAGAAGAGTCACTTACATACTCAGTGTGCACACAAATTTCCCTATCAACCAGCCAACAAAAGTAAAAATGGGAGACAATTTATTGTACATAGGTGCATTATCAAAATGTGATTTAGGTGACTCGCTTGGTGTGTCATATCACTACGGATCCATAATCAGATGGAGCTGGCAAAAAGAAGTTATCACAAAACTTCTGGTCTCCTCTCTCTGTTTTTCTAAGAAACCATGAAATTAGCTACATCTCTTAAAATATTAAGTCAAGATTTTAGAGAGTCACAGTTTTTAACCATAATATATAATGTTTGGTTACTTATGTTTTTAACAAAACTTCAAGTGAATTCCAAGCAATAGAAATCCTTCTTAAATAATAATATTTAAAGAAAAACTTTTCTCTGCGTTTTCTGAGGAGGAAACCAGGAATCAGGGAAAACAAGCTGATTCGGGAGTTTGTTCATAAGGCAGCTTCTCATGTGCACCCTGAAGTTACATTTTTAATAGCCTAATATTTTCCATCTAGCTTTGGAAAATTATAATCCATGTTCAAGTTGATGACCCTGAGGTACAGTACAAAGCAATAATTTTCACTGAAATGTTAAATTCAGTGCATTAAGATAAAAAAAAAGAAAACGTATTTTAGAAACACTTTTAAAATGAAAATCCAATCTTATCATCACCCTAATTTGATCAGAAGCTCAGTTAATTGGAATACAAATAAGACACTAGGAAGTCTGTTTCCTGAGATTTTACTTCATTTCTTAAACCTCAGACAGAAGATAATAAATATATGCTTAAACTGTAGTCTATGTAAAAATGAGAAAAAATAGAAGCCGAAACCATAGTCAACGAGCTTAATTTGTTCACAACAATCATGTTAGAAAAGGGAAACTTGCAAAGTTTTATGCATATGTCCAAACATCACCTGGTTTCAAAATCTAGTTTATTATTCAAATCTATGTACCAGATTGCCCCAATATTTGAAAGTAGCAAATATTTACTGAATCATGATTTTCAGAATGCCATTTAATTACTGATAAATTATGTTGAATTCTCTTCTCCTTCTCCTTCTCCTTCTCCTTCTCCTTATCCTTCTTCCTCTTCTTCTTCTTTTTGAAGCGGAGTTTCACTCTCATTGCCCAGGCTGGAATGCAATGGCATGATCTTGGCTCACCGCAACCTCTGCCTCCCAGGTTCAAGCAATTCTCCTGCCTCAGTCTCAGCCTCCTCAGTAGCTGAGATTAAGGCATGTGCCACCATGCCAGGCTAATTTTGTATTTTTAGTAGAGATGAGGTTTCTCCATTTTGATCAGGCTGGTTTCTAACTCCCAACCTCAGGTTATCATCCCACTTCAGCCTCCCAAAGTGCTGGGATTATAGGCCTGAGCCGTCGTGATTGGCCTGAATTCTCTTCTTTTATGAATAAATTGTATGAGCACAAATGTCTTAATAATCCAAGTACCATGAATCTATTCCATTTTTGAAAGCATATCAACTATTTGCAGAGAGTTCTATATGTTATTTCTTTATATATATATATTCCCCCATATATATATATATATATATTTTCCTATATATATGTGTGTGTATATATATTCCCCTATATATGTATATATACATACATATTCCCCTAAATATATGTATACATATATTCCCCTATATGCATATATAATATATTTTATTGCACTTTAGGTTCTGGGGTACATATGCATGATTGTTGCATAGGTACATAAATGGCAATGTGGTTTGCTGCCTCCATCCCCCTGTCACATATATCTGGCATTTCTCCCCATGTGTTATTTCTTTTTGATATGTTGGTCAAAGTCTAAAATAAAAATTGCAAATTAGAAAATCCTTTGAGAATAGAGTTCAGCCAGGGAACTGTTTCAAGGTAAGTTTTATATTAGTTTCACTCATTTTAATGAGCCTTTGTTAGAAACCAAGCAAGCAAATGCTCTAGACTGAAGAGTTACATGCAAGCTATCTTTTAAAGAAAAACCATCATAAATCAAAACCTCTAACTATCTGCTTATATTATCAAGTTGACACAACAAAAGCATAGACTGGTAGCTAAATGAGATAGCTTTTATTAAGAAAGAAAATGAGACTTCAAATTTGAGTATCAACTTAAATATGAGATTTGAAACAGGCTACAGACACCTCTAATCAACAATTGACACTGCTCTCTAATATATAGTATAAAAAATGGATGGATGAAGTTTTATTTTAAAAATATGTACACAGTTGATGTGAAAGGACACACACACAGGAAAATGGTGGAAAAATATTACATTAATCAGTAAGGATTAGATGAGTCATTTTAATTCTTAGGAGGCTTGAAGGTAAAAAAGAAAATCTTGGATTCAAGGGACTGATTTTTTTCTCAGTACTAGCTAACCTTGGGCTGTCTGCTTATAACTACAAATTGTCCTTAGCTTGAAAAGAGCCTTTTAATATTTAAAATTATTGGTCTATGGTATCTATAATTTTTTCAGCCATAGGGCTTCATTTCCTTTGATGTGTATCAAGGTTCCTACTGATATTATTACTACTCCTGCTGCCTTTTAGCCCTAAGAAAGGTTTCTGTCTCTTTAAAACTGGTACCAGTGATTGGTCTTCAGCTCTGAGAGGAAATGTTATCTACTTGTGTAAGAGTGAGGCTAAGGCAGATATGGGACTCTCCTCAATGACTGATTCTATCATCTACATTTAAATTCCATTATGATTTCAACACCTTCAATTTTGCTTTGTTTCTCTCTCCAAGATTCAAATTATCTCAGCAACAAGCGCCTCTATTAAACAAAATCATATTAGGTTCAGAAAGAACCTGGCAGTTTCAAGGTCTCCTATATGGTTATACAGTACATCTATATACAGTCGTGGTGAAGTGGCAAAAAACACTTTCAAAAAGTGGGAATACTTTATTTCCTATTACTCAAATATTTGTCTTTCAAAATTAAAAGCCAAAACTCGCAAGCTTAACCAGAAAAACAATATATGCAAAAACGTCATAATCTGATAATGTCTCAAATACTCTATTTCAACTTGGTTTCAAGTGCAACAATAGAATCTGATAGATGTTAGCTGGGTGCAGTGGCTAATGCCTATAATCCCAGCATTTTGGGAGGCGGAGGCAGGATGACTGCTGGAGTTCATGAATTCAAGACCTTCCTGGAGAACATACTGAGACTTGTTTCAACAATCTTTTTTTAAAATAAAATAGCTAGGTGTGGTGGCATGTGCCTGCGGTCCAGGCTACTTGGTAGGCGAAAATAAGAGGTTTGCTTGAGCCTGGGAGGTTGAGGCTATGGTGAGCTGTGACGTGCCACTACATTCCAGCCTGGGCAACAAAGTGAGACACCACCACAAATAATCATTATCATCACCAAAAATTAGATTTTAACACTTAGAGTTCTTTGTTTTTTAAGAGATAAAGATCCTAAAAGATTTTATAAAATTAAAGCAGCTATTGCTGTCTTTATTTTGTATATAACATTAAATGTTTTTAAGTTTCCACTTGATGAAATTGCATTAACATAAAAAAATTATTTACTATACCATATATAGCTAGTCTTTAAAAATCATTTATTCCTGATTGCTGGAAGTTGTTAAGAGTATAAAAACATATATTTTATAAAGCACTTTTATGTACGCACTTTCCAATACACTTGATATTTATCATAGTTTTAAAAATGAAATGTACCAACCACCTGAAAGGAAAAATCAATATAATATAAGGCAACATTTAAATGATTTTAAAACGGATTTTAGATAAATTATTTAACATAGAAAAGATTCATCAATGGGTTCCTGAAGTTAAAGCCATATAACAAAAGCACTTTTTTTTCACATGATCACCAGCTGAACTTTGAAAACTCTGATAATACTATGTCCCAAGAATGAAGAATCGGTAGTAATTACTTTCATGAAATACAAAGAAACACAGCCTTCAATCTTATAATCCAAATAAAACCCCGAAGAACTAGAAGATGCCTTGAAGTCAATCCTTCAGCTGACGAGAAATCAATGGACGGATAAGATTGCTGTGATAACTCTAGTGTGACTTTATTTTGAGTTAGAAAAGGCCTGGAACATTTTGGACCATCTAATGAGATGACTGCTAGCAGGATAAGCAGTCAAGATTTACAATAATTAGTGTTTGTGGGGGACAAAATACGTAAGTCATTCTGCATATCAAGTCAAGTAACAATATAATTTGACTAACGTTGTAATTTCTATACTACCGTCTTTCTAAAAATGGAGATAAGGATAAGGAAGACATTGTAAATACTATATGCAGATAAAATCTAATTTTTCTTTCATACCTATTAATTTTTCATAAGTAGGTATGATGAAAAATATTAACACCTGCACATGGATTGAAAATACCCCTATAATTCAAAACTTTTGATGTCCTTTTAGTAATTTACCAGTGTTTGGTATCAATCTCATCTTTAATTTTGGCCTATAAGTTGGTCAATAAATTTTCACTGTCCGCTACTCTTAAGAAAATAAATCTTAAATATTATTTATTTACATTTCACTTGGAAAGTTACTATTTGTGGTTGCTAGTAAATATTGGGGAAAGGAAGAGCCTTGATGTGTGGCATGCCAAGTTTTACAGTGTAAATGATCCTGCTATGGCTTACATCAAATTACCAATAGTTAAGCAGATGCCTTCCAAAATTCCTGAAAATAAGCAAACATAAACTTGAACCAATATAAGCAAGTTCCTCATACCACCAAACCATTTCTCTATATTCCAACAAAATAAATATTATTTAAAATTTGTTTAACATATATTTTATTACAGATTATTTCTATATGTTCATCCTACTACAATATGCACATTTGTGTCTATGGCAGCCCTGAATTTTGTCTCTGTGTTCTACTTAATTTTAAATCAAACTCCACCAACACAACCATTTAATATGTCTTCACAAAGATAAGGTCAAGCTCCATTCGTGATTATCTAGCAAATAATTCCAAACCACAACTGCACTAGGATGTGCTGTTGTTTTGATTTGCATGTTTCTTTGACCCACTTTTGGTTTTTCCTTGCCCTTGCACCCCAGAGCTTATGCTACTCAAATAATATGTCACTATCATAATCCTCGTCTTAGCTCCTGCTTTTCAGAAAACCTGAGCTGGAGACATCTGATTATTAAATAAATTAAATTTACAAATATTAAAACAGAAAACATAAGCATTTAATGTAAAGAATAAAGTTATTCATTATATTCTGAATTCATAACGCCATCTTATAATTTTTGGGTCAAAAAAGTTGGGGCAAATAACATGAGGGTAAATAAAAGGTTCTTGTACTATACATATATTTAGCATGCCACCATTTTTATTATTTATAACACTTTATAATGGCTTTTTGTAGCATGATTTTTATATCATGAAATCTGCCATTTAAAAATGTATAACTCAGTGTTTTTTGGTATATTTACAGAGTTATGCAACCATCCATTGCCACTATCTAAGTTTAGAATATTTTCATCACCTCACAAAGGAATCCTATACTCATTGGCAGCCACCCCCACTCTATTCTACCTCCAGTCCCTGGCAATTGTTAATCTACTTTCTTTCCCCATGGAATTGCCTGTTCTGGAAATTTATATCAATTAATTCATACAATATACATTTTTCTGTGACTGGCCTCTTTCCCTTAGTATAGTATTTTTATATTTCATCTATTCTGTAGGATATATTAGTACTTCATTTATTTTTATTGTCAAATAATATTTATTATATGAATATATGTTTTTCTGTTGATGAACATTTTTTTCTACTCTTTTGGCTATGATGCATGATGAACATTTGCTTAGAATTTTTTTTGCAGTGATACCTGGTTTTATCACTCTTGGGTATATGCCTAGAAGTATAATTGCTGTGATGTATGGTTTATGTTTAACACTTTGAGGTATTAAAACCCTGCTTTCTAAAGTGACTACAACGTTTTACAATCTCAACAGCAATGAATGAGGATTTCAAAGTCTCTGCATTATCATCAGCATTTGTTGTTGACTTTTTTATTTTAATCATTCTAATGAGCATAAAGAAACAACTCTATTGCTTTTGTTTTGCATTTCCTAATGGCTCATGATTTTAAGTGTATATTTGTGTGTTTACTGATCACTCCATATATCTTCTTTGGAGAAATATTGATTAAATGTTGCCTTTTGTTAAATTGGTTATTTGAATTTTATTGTTGAGTTGTACAAATTCCATATACAATCTGTATAATCTTACCAGATATATAATTTGCAAATATTTTGTCTTATCAGTTGACTTTTTCTTTGCTTGATGCTTTCCTTTGAAAAACAAAAGATTAAATTGTGATCAAATTAATTTATGTGTTCTTTTATCTTCTGTCACTTATGCTTTTGATATCATCTCTAAGAAACCATTGAAAACTCAAGGTTATAAAAATGTAATTATGTCTTCTAAGATCTTTATAGTTTTAGCTCTTGTATTAGATCTATGATGCAGTTGGAGTTACTTTTTTGTATAGCGTGAGGTAGTGCTCCCGCTGTCTTCTTTTTTCATATGCATTCATATGGATATCCAATTCCAGCACTGTTTGTTAAAAAGATTATTCTTTCATCATTGTCAAGAGTAAACTGATAATAAATGTGAAGATTTATTTCTGAGACTTGTTATTCTATGTCATTGACATATATGTATATTTTTATGAAGTATTACATTATATCGGTTACTATAGCTTTGGAGTAAGTATTGAAATCTGGAAGGGTAAGACTTAGTAAATCTCAAAATTCAAAAATGTGTGTCTTCCAACCTTTTTTTTTTTAAAGTTGTTTTGACTGTTCTGAGCTTCTTATATTTGTATATGAATTTTAGGGTCCATTTGTCAATTTCTGTAAAACAATAGGCTTGGATTTTGAAAGGAATGGCATTTAATCTTTACATAAATTCTGATACTATAGCCATCTTAAAAATACTAAACGTAATTACCCATGAGCATGAGATGTTTTTCCATTTATTTAGACATTCTTTATCTCACAAATATCTTACAATTTTTGAAATGCAAGTTTTGCATTTTTTTTTTTTTTTTTTTGAGATGGAGTCTCACTCTGTTGCCCAGGCTGGAGTGCAGTGGCATAATCTCTGCTCACCACAACCTCTGCATCCCGACTTCAAACAATTCTCCTGTCTCAGTTTCTCGAAAAGCTGGGACTACAGGCGTGCACCAACATGCCTGTCTAATTTTTGTATTTTTAGTAGAGACAGAGTTTTGCTATGTTGGACAGGCTGGTCTAGAACTCCTGACCTCATGATTCGCTCCTCTGGAGACCTCCCAAAGTACTCAGATTACAAGTGTGAAGCACCGCACTTGGCCCTGCATTTCTTTAAATAAATGTATTCCTAAGTATTTTGTTTTAATGTTATTATAAATTAAATTATTTCCTTAATTTTATTTTTGTATGCTTGTTAGTGTATAAAATACAATTAAACTATTTTCTTAATTTTATTTTTGTATGCTTTTTAGTGCATAAAAATACAATTTATTTTGTATTTTAATCTTATATACTGCAAGTGTGCTGAACCCATTTGCTAGTTCTTATGATTATTTTTGTGAATACTTAGATTTTTCTATATATAAGATTATATACAATCTGCAAGTAGAAATAAGTTTATTCTATTTCTGGATCTATTAGACATCTATAGTCTGAATGTCTATTATTCCATTTTCTTGCCTAATTTCTCTGGCTAGAATCATCAATACAATGTTGAATAAAAGTGGCAAGCATTAAGTATTAAGCTATGGAATTTTTGTAGTTGTCTTTTAACAGGTTGAAAATATACCTTCTATTTCTAGTTTATTGGTCTTTTCTTTAAAATCAGAAAAGGTTTTGGATCTTTTTAAATACTTTTTCTGTATCCATTGATATAATTTGGGTTTTTTCTTTATTGTATTAATATAGTGTATCATATTAATTGATTTCCATATGTAGAACCAAACTTGCATTACTGGGATAAATCCCAACTAGTATGCAGTATAAGCCTTTTTTATATGCTGTGCGGTCCAATTTGCTATTATTAATAATTTTTACATTTATGTTCATAAGAATTATGTGTATATAGTTTCCTTATGGCATCTTAGTCTGAGTTTAGTGTCAGAGTGATATGAAATTAGGAAAAAATGAATTGGGATTTACTGTTGTGTTTCTATTATTTAAAAGAATTTGTGTAGAATTCATATTAATTATTCTTAAAGTGTTAGTAGAATTCACCAGTGAATCTATCTCTTCCTGGGCTTTTCTTTGCAGAAATTTGAAATTAATTACTAATTTAATATTTTTACTTGTTACAAGCTTATTTATATATTCATTTCTCTTTGAGTTATTTTAAGCAGTGTTTGTTTTTCTAGGAATTTGTCCACTTCATGTAGTTTATTTAATTAGTTGGTATACAATTATTAATAGTATTTTTTATAATCTTTTTATTTCTGTAAGGTCAGGGATATTAAATTATCTAACTTCTACAAAAAATTAGCTGAGCATGGTGGTGCATACCTGTAATCCCAGCTACTATGGAAGCTGAGGCAGGAGAATCGCTTGAACCTGGGAAGCAGAGGTCGCGGTGAGTGAGATCACTCCATTGCACTCCAGCCTGTGCAAGAAGAGTGAAACTCCATCTCAAAGAAAAAAGAAAAAAAAAACTGTAATAAAAAGAATAAACAGTCTTGAATTGCTGACACCACCCTTGCCTATTCCCCAGCAGCAGTGTCATGGTGCAAAGAGTGTTTCTGGGTGTTGGGGAGAGGGAGAACTCAGCAATTGTGAGGCACTCAACTCATTGCTGCCATGTAATAGCAGAAAGAAAAACCAGACCAAACTTAGCTGATGCCCACCCCTGAAAAACTAGCCCTACCCTGGAGGGAATCACCAAGCTCAGAGGTCAGAACTTGAGTCCCTGCAAGCCTTGCAACCGCAGGATAAAGGCTCTGGAGACCTAAATAAACTTGAATGCAGTTTAGATCACAAGGATGTCATCTTCTAGGAAAATCCTACTGCTGAACTGGGCCCAGAGCCAGAGGAATAGGGGGGCACAAGACCTACTGTGACACCAGGTGGCACACCTGTGCCAGTGCTTGTTTACCCCTCCTCTGATCTCAGGCTACACAGCTTGCAACTCCAAAATAGACTCCTTCCTTCCACTTGAGGAGAGCAGAGAGAAAGTGGGAAGGACTTGTCTTGTGTATTGGATATCAGCTCAGCCACAGCAGGATTGGGTGCTGGTCAGAATCATGAGGCCCCCTTTCAAGGGCTAAGCTCTCAGATGACATTTCTAGACACATTTTGGGGCATTAGCAAACCCAGAAATGTCCAGTTCCAGTCTCTGGAACACAACATGAGATAATATAATATATGATAGCCACAGCCTCTACCTATGCCATGACACCCATTCCCTCTAATGCTCTGTATGGCAGAGAAATCATTGTGATCATGCACTTGTGGAAATTTTGGGAACTTCCTAAGATGGTTCCCTGGGGGATGGGGAAGGGTAGTGACAGCAATTCAAGACTGTTTTTCTCTACCTCTTCAGTGCCTCTATTAGAGATATGATGCCTTGAAGTGTTAAACATAACCATATGTCACAGCAGTATGTCCTTGAAGGGAAGGACTCAGTCTTAGCAGGCTTCATCACTTGCTAATTGAGGAGTACTTGGGCCCTGAATAACCAGCAGCAATACCCAGGTAATAGGACCTTGGGTGAGATTTAGACTTGCTGGATTCAGGTGAGACTTCATACTATACTACAGAGGTACAGTAATGAAAACAGCTTGGTACTGGTATAAAAAATAGACACATCGACCAATGTAACAGAATAGAGAACCCAGAAATAAATTCACACATGTGCAGTAAGCTCATTTTTCACAAATGTGCCAAGAACAGACATTGAGGAAAAGACAGTCTCATTCAATAACTTGTGTTGGAAAAACTGGATATCCATATGCAAAAGAATAAGGCTAGACCCCTATCTCTCACCATATACAAAAATTAAATCAAAATTATTTAAAGACCCAAATATAAGACCTCAGACTATCAAGCTACTACAAGAAAACATGGGGAAATCTTTCCAGAACATTTGTCCAGGCAAAAGTTTTTTGAGTAATTCCCCACAAGTTTAGGCAACCAGAGTAAAAATGGATGAATGGGATCATCCAATGGGATCAGGTTTGAATGCTTCTGCATAGCAAAGGAAACAATAAAACATGAAGAGACAACTCACAGAATAGGAGAAAATATGTGCAAACTACCCATTTAAAAAGTATTAATAACCAGAATACATAAGAACCTCAAACAACCCTATAGAGAAAAAAAATCTAATAATCATTAAAAATTGGCAAAATAATTGAATATAAATTTCTCAAAAGAAGACATAAAAATGGTGAACAGGCATATTAAAAGGTGCTCAACATCACTGATCATCAGAGAATGCAAATCGAAACTACAATGAGATATCATCATACCCCAATTAAAATGTCTTTTATCTAAAAGATAGGCAATAACAAATACTGGAGAGGATGTAGAGAAAAAGTAACCCTCATTCATTGTTGATAGGAGTGTAAACTAGTATAACTACGATGGAGAATAGTTTGGAGGTTCCTCACTATAATGGAGGTACCATATGATCTAGCAATCCCATTGCTGGGTATATACCCAAAAGAAAATAAATCAGTGCATCAAAGAGATATCTTCAGTTGCATGTTTGTTGCAGCACTGTTCACAGTACCCAAGATTTGAAAGCAAACTAAGAATTAATCAACAGATCAGTGGATAAAGAAAATGTGATACTTATATACAATGAGTACTACTGAGCCATAAAAAAATGAGATATTGTCATTTGCAACAACATGGGTGGAACTAGAGGTCATTATGTTAAGAAAAATAAGCCAGGCACAGAAAATCAACCAAACCATGTTCTCACTTATTTATGGATTCTAAAAAATCAAAACAATTGAACTCATGGACATAGAGAGTAGGAGGGTTGTTATCAGAAGCTGGGAAGTGTAATGGGGGATTGAGGGGTGAGGTGGATGGTTAATGAGTACAAAAGCTACATAATTAGAAAGAATGAATAAGACTTAGTATTTGATAACACAACAAGGTGACTGTGGTCAATAATAATTTAATTGTTCACTTTAAAATAACTGAAACAGTATAATTGGATGGTTTGTAATATAGAGGATAAATGCTTTGTGGGATGGATACCCAACTTTCCATGATATAATTATTATGCATTTTATGCCTATATCAAAACATTTCATGTACTCCATAAATATACATACCTACTATGTACCTACAAAAATTTTAAAAAGAATACAGGAGTTACATATATATATATATGCACACACACATACATATATTTCTATATGTATAGATATATATATGTGTGCATGTTTGTGTAACAGCATGGAAACAGCATTATAATATAAATAACATAATGCATATAATATGTAATATGTATATGTAATACTTATATGATATATACAATATTAGATACTATATTATTGTATGCATTATATTATATTGTATCAAAGATACATATTATGTAATTATATATTTATTATGTATCATATGTATGACATTATGATATGCATTATGTTATTTATAACACTGTTACATTACATTTTATGCTGTTACATTATATATCTATACATATATGTGTGTGTGTAAGTATTTCACATATAATAGCTACAACCCCTCAATATACCATGACATCCCTCCCCTCTAGGACTCTGTATGGCAGAGAAATCACTGTAAGAGTGCACCTGTGGAATTTTCTGGAACTTCCTAGAAATCCATCCTTTCAGGTGCCAGGGAAAGCTGTGAAAAGGTCATTTTCTCACCAGAGGCGCTTTGCTATGATATCACCTGAGGGGAGTTCTGGAGGATGCTGCTGCATTTTGCTGCTGTGCACCATAATAGCTGGATGCTGGAGAAGTTGTTAACGCCACAGGAGAGTGATGTCCAAGAAGCTGCATGCATTGCAGAACTGGAGCAATGGAGCAGAACCCATGCTGAAGAAGCACAGTGAACTGCAGAGAAAAAGCAAAAAACACTGAAACCAGGTGTCTAAACCCTTTCCTTCTGCAATCTCTTCCTAGTGCTCTCCACTGACAAAGGTTGACACCTTTCGACCAGAAAGAAAAAGCTATTTAAAAGGCCGAGATCCACAGTCATACTGCAAGCAAGAATATTAGAATATTTGGAGTTCAGAGGCAATAAAGTGATAACTGGCACATCATCATTTTGTGTGACATGTAATCATGTTTAAAGGGATAGAATGGGTATAATGATGGAAATGTAAAGGTATTAAGCATACACTTTTCCTGCTTTGCAGATTTGCCTGGACTCTGTTGAGAATCTAATGTAATCTTGATATCAATTCCAACCTTATTGAGGCCATTTGATTTCCTTTATTTATTCTTGTATTATTTCTTATTTCAGGGTTTATCACTTCGCCAATTTTCACAAGTCTAGGGAGTGCTATTCAAATTGTATTCCCTAGAGAGAGCACCCCTTGGAAATGTGACCATGTGCGGTGAAAATGCCAAACACATATGTCCTTAGTGAAAAAACACACCTTCTTTGAGCACTAAATATCTCATGAATAGTTTCAGTAGATTAGATAAGATTATCTCAAAAGCTTAAGAGTTCTCTATGTCATTTCTTATTTATATCAAACTCTTTGAATGCTGTTTATAATAACAAACTTGTGGAGGACAGTTTGCAGACTTATGGAGGATAGCTTCCTTAAAAGAGCAACCTAACATAAATAAGGTAGAATTGCATATTTTAGAGAATTATGTCTCAAAATCTAGTAAAATTGATGCAGAGGAAATTGAGATACACTTACGTTTTCCTGGATGCCCCAAACTGCTTATTATCTGCCACAGCCCAGGTTTGTTGATAACATCCCACGCTATTGCGGGTTCAAAGATCTTTCAACATTCTATTTGGTACTGCTGTATGTTACATGGCAGAGACAAGTTGCACAGTTCTGCACTGTATATTCTGGTGATCATACTCTCTGGTTCATGCCTGTTGGATTCTGTTGTTTAATAACTTTTCCAGAATTCCTTTATACCAACTCTGGCTCATAGTAAATGTTTTAGAGGCTAGTAGTTATGCTATGATGAACATTTTTAAATTTTTAAAATTAGCTCATTGTGACATTTCACAGGTGCTTCACATGTTAAAAAATGACTTGCAGTAATGTCTAAGAATCATTTGTACTTCCATTAAAAGTTGGAGAAAATATATATAGATCGTGTGTGTGTGTGTGTGTGTGTGTGTGTTTTCTGGAGATTTTATATTTCTTTTTTATATATCCTGGAAATTTTATGATTTTTCATATTCTACCTTGGAGACAGAAAATATGTTATTTTATTCATGGTCCTTTTATTTGCATATATAATCTTGCATCAGAGATTCATGCACACTTAGGTGCTTAATAAATACCAAATGTTAAATTTTTAAATGAAAATAATGGCAAGTTTTCTCCTCTTCCTAGAAATTTCTAGCAACTAGAAGTTGAATATGAAAGGAAAAAATAGTATTGTCATCTATTCTGTAAAAGGCTTCCTCTAGTCTTCAAAATATTTCTATCTCAAATTATAAAATACATACATAAATATCATTCTATTAGAATAAATATTTCTATTAGAATAATATTTTATTCTAACAGAAATAATATAATATTCTAATAGAAATAGTCATTATCCAGACCTGATTCTTAATCTCTTTAATCTCTATACATTTACAAGATGGGTTTAATCATTTCTCTTCTTTACTGCTAAGAAACACTACTAAGATTTTGCTTACTTTTCAAAATGCATTCTGTACAAAATACTTCTAGCAGTCTGAATACTACAAAAATGTTGATTTGATATTTACAAACTTTATCATTAGAAATTTTATATTAAACCATGAATATATATAAACAATTCACAAATAAATACACACATATGCATATATGTAATTCGTTTACATTTACATAGCTACAGAAGTCTTTTTGCCTGTGTATAGCCAATCATGTCACTTTGCAATGGCAGACATGTAGTTACACATACCACTTCATGTTGCTGCAAGGGTTCTGAAGGTGACAAGAACAAATTGATGGATATAGAAGTAGGAGAATCTCACCCTGACAGAAGATGAATGAGCCGGACTTGCCTCATGTGAGCCACGGCTGACACAAGCAAGGTGGAATCAAAGAGCGAGCAACTTTTGACGACCCATGCTTTCCAGCCCTGACCACTGTGGATGGCCGTGATTATCTCCAGACAAAATGACTGTGAGTAAAAAGCTTACATACACTTAAATTAAACACAGCAGGGTTTTTGTAATCTCTGTTTGCATTTTACTTTCTGTTAAGAAGGAAATTGCTTGGACTTGGAACATTTCATTTAATGGCATTTTTAGTTACCTTTTGTACTTCTAATGCCATAGTCTAAATTCACTCCAAATTACCCAGTAAGACATAAGAAAACTTTTGTCCTTTTTTGTTTATTTTTTTTTAATTGCAGTAGCTTCCTTACCAATTTTACTAAATTAAATGTGTTTTAAAACATCTCAGTTCTTGAAGCTTAATTATTCCAATCTCTGGGTGAAGTACAGCAAACAATACATACCCCATTTATGTAATTTATTTTGCAAAAGAAAATAATGGAATGCAGTTGTGCTAATGATACATACATTTCTGTATTTTTCCCCCTTTTTGACAACAACTTAGCAAAACCATGTCATTTTGAAACAAAAGCTTTAAGGGCATTTTGAGGTTTTGGTTTGTCCATAGTCAGCGTTAAGGAGAAGGAGATAAAGTGCATAATATCATGTGCCTTTCAAATATCATGACAGATTTTGTTTTGTTTTCTTCATATCATCCTTTTATCAATGAATATTATTGATACTCACCCATAATAAACTGTGAATAAAGATCATGGCTTGTAATTGTAATGTGTAAATAAGAAGAAAAATAAGTAGGTACTTTAGTAGTTGAAACAACATTCATTACATCCCAGCAGAGTAAAATCTAATTGTTAGACCACATAGGGTCTTGAAAACTTTGGAATAAACTTCAGTTTAATAATAAAAAACAAAAATCTATCCCTATCTTCTTGTTTAAAAATAGAAGAACTTTGTGATTATGGACTGCATGATTATATAACATTTGCAGTTAATACTCATTAATGCAATAAGTTAATTGTTCTAATTTGCTGAATTTCACCTGCTGCATCATTTAAATTAAAGGTCAGTTAATTGATTTATGCTGTACTCTTGGGAAGTGGGTAACCAGACCCTCATCCCAAGATTGTATTGCAAGATTGGACAGGGAGTGAATGGGAGATGCAGCCATTCAGAGTGGGGAGCACAAAAAGAACAAATAAAAACCATTTCCTCCACAAAACAAACCCACAAAGTAAAAACAAAACACTTCAGGTAAAACAGCTAAGTACGGTATGGGTAAATATGCAGATGTATATACTACGTATGTACACCTTTAGCCTGTTTGTATACATATCCACCTAAAATTGGATATGTACACAGATGTAGACCAGTAGGTAGAATGTGAGAATTTTGAATTATTCAAAGGCAGCCGTCTAAATGGCTCATAGATTGAACTTAAGATAGCAGCAGGAGCAAGCCAACTGCCTCCCTCCCAGAAGAAAGTGTTAGGAAAGTACCATCCAGGTTTTGATTGCCATATCTCCATGAGGCACAGGTATGGTTCCAGGTCTCCAACCTTCTCATGATTTGCAATTAGGAGCCCTGTATCCCATCCCCCATGTCTCTTACTGAAGGCCTGCCCTCAACCTTGGTGGAGCATGACATGATCAAGTAGCTGCTTGGCTCCCACTCTGAGGGTGCAGTGGTCACGTCCTCATCCTTAACTGCCTGTGGTGGAGCATCCATCATCCTAGAAGTGTCAGATATTTCAAGTTCTTTACTGCTCCCTAACCATAATTAATTCATTTTTGATAATCAAAGTTTGACAGTAGATTTATTCTTTTGTTTTGTTTTTGTGTATGTGTTTTTGTCTGGCTCTGTCTTGCAGGCTGGAGTGCAGTGATGTGATCACAGCTCACTGAAGCCTGGACCTCCTCAGTCTCCTAAGTGGCTGGGACCACAGGCATATACCACCAACTCATCTAATATTTTACTTTTTGTGGAGATGAGGTCTCTCTATGTTACCCTGGCTGCTCTCAGACTCCTGGACTCAGGTGATCCTCCCACCTCAGCCTCCCAAAGTGTTGGGATTACAGGTCTGAGCCACCAGCCACTGTACCCAGCCAATAGAACTGTTTTAATATTGATTTGAATACACGCTTTCTTCCCTGACCTACCCTCAATTTTTTAATCCTAATTAGTTGGGAGTTAATTTTACATGTTACCACCCCATTGGTATTTTCCTTGTTACCAGGGGAGTGGAGATGCTCCACACAGTGCACATATGGAGCAGGTTTCTGAATCTTTATTGCTGATTTCACAGGGATGAAGCACTTGCTGGTGACAGAAGGCATAATGCCTTGTATCCCAAGCCTCCTGTTTCCATAGGGATAGACTTCTTTACAATAACATTATCAAAAAGAGAAATAATATGTCTGTTCCTTAAACATTTATTGTAATTTCCTTCCATGATTATAAATGTGGTAATATTCAACATATCAGATATATCTTTGTTCATTTGATTTTTCCTGTAGTCTTTAAGGAAGGAAGTTGGAGGAACAAGAACCCGATACCTCTACAGTGTATCCTACTCAGTGGACGCCCTGAGTCCCCAAGACGATTTACATCATAGTGATGCCTTCTTGGTCGTGACCGCTCCTTTGACACACTCACATACTATTGTCATGTAGTGGGACTTCACCTATTATTTCACTCTTACCTGTTTTTTTAAACTAAAACTACAATTGAACAATAAGATTTAAAATATATAATTTTATGGTTTGGCTAAACAAAGAATTGTGCAGATATGAAGGTTAAAATATCATAATGCTTATGCTTCCAAATGAAAAGAACAATATATATATATAATTGTGAGTATAAATATGCATATCCAATTGGCATATTCATTTATATATGCATCTCACAATTAAAGATTATACCTAGTGTAATAAATTAAAATTAGTTTTCCCATTAGCTAGCATATGTTTATTTATGCGGAACTCAGAAGATCTGAATTTCAACTTATCCTCTCAGGTTTACAGACATTTAAACACATTATTAGGAACCGTGATTATTCTGCACACCAACACTCAGGTATCACCCAACTTCATTACTACCTGATTAATTAACCTGTTTAAAGTGTGAAAGTTGGCACCTTGTCATTAGAATCCATGGGAATAACTAATGAGAAACTATGAAATAATTTGTTCCTCAATTAAAAAACCTGAAAGAAGAGGTTTTATCTCATTATTCCTGTTTCCTGTTATCACCTATAGAAAGCTAAGAAGATTTTTGCAAAACTTACTGTCTAAAGAGAGCAGGCTATATAACATCTCAGGGAACATTTCACAGATCTTCAATAAAATGTGATGTTATTCAACAGCAAAAGGTAGCCAAGAAAGTTCCTGGAATAATATATTCATTATAAAGCATCAATGAAGAAACTAGGCACTTTCATCTCATGCCTGGTTCAAGTTTGAATGAGGTTTCTGTATAAGAAAAGAGAGAAAGGGAAGTAATCTGGTTCAATTTCGGTCTGTGTAAAGAGACTTTGGTAAAAAATATCACAAGAGGTAATTAATACTAGAATACTATTAAATTATGACATTTCCATATATTAAAAAATACAGCCCCAAGCCCAAATTTCTCTCAGTGTGATTCAGTGGCTACATCACAGCATCACTCAGATAGGAAAAAAGGCAGTAAGTTTATTAATTTCAATTGTTTCCTTTTGCCCCACATTCATGAGATCATGTATATCATATAGCAACCCTGAAGTATCAAATGTTCTTTCGTGATCTAGACTATTTTACAAGGTTTATAGATTTGCCCTCGTCCCCTTATTTATGGAGTTTACAAGTGCCAATTAAGTAGATGTTTATTGTTCAACCTTTAAAAAGCCAAAAGTTTTTTGAGGAGGTAAAGTGAACAATCTTTCTTGCACTGATTATTTTACATACATTTCTCTAGTTAGTAAGAGTTTCCTGCTCTGAACCATGGCAGGATATAGACTATAGAATCTATCCAGTGTAAAGCTAGGTATAAATGAATACAGATGTTAATTAATTGGATATCCCTATAAATTCCTTGATATATATTCTGGATCATGTCTCCCGCTTCCAAGTATAAATCTTTAGGTTGAGGCCGCCTGGATTTAGTAAAGGAAATAGTCAAATATTTTAAAACCACATGCATATTTTTCCAAAATCAAGATTTTGTGACGATAACCACAAAGTTTGAAATAAGAAAATTTAATTAATCCATTTTAGGAAAAGCTTCATACCTGTTTTAGATTCTAAGCTTTATAATTTTATTAAGTTGTAAAATAACTTAGAAAGAAATAAAGAACAAGCTGTTAGTGACACATTCTAAATATCTTTGCTTTTATTTCCTCAAATGCCTTCCATTGGCAAATAATGAAAAATTTAGAGTCAAATCTAGCACATGTTTAATGATAACAGCTACTATTTCTTGAGCATCTGTGGCATACCAAACCATATCTTAGGTATTTTACATGCAATCTTTATTTATGTCTTACAACTCCTAAGTTATGTCCCTTCAGAGACAAGGAACTGAGGTCCAGTAGTATTTAGTGTCTTGTCAGAATTTATATTCTAATATCAAATGTTATAATCTCACTCTATGTTGCCTCAAATTATGCTATATTTAACATGGAAAAATATTCTTATATAATATAGCGTATTAACAAATGCCTAATTACGCTAGAGCATGGGTTTATTTATTTGTTTTTAAAGATGTGAACAGAATGTAGGGGTAAAAACTATTTCGTAGAGTCAATTCTAAAACATAAACAATAGGTAAATTTTAAATTGAATCTTAGACTTTCTTCAGAAATTATATCAAGCAAAATTTAGCATTACTGACAGACAATATAGCTAATATCAAAGTTGGTCATTAAAACCTATCAAAAATAGAGAACCCAGAAACTAATTTGTTATACATAGAGATATTAGAGACAAACTGCATAATTGTTTTAATAAAGTAAATCCTGCTAAGAAGAATGAAAGAAAGAAAAAGAGAGAGGAAGGAAGAAAGGAAGGAAGGAAAGAGAAAAAAAGATAAAATGAAATTAAAGAGTTCCTGTCAGGGCAGCCTCTTTACCTTACTTAGGTAAGATTAGATATTCTAACATGAATAGCATCCTAAAGTGAAGGAAAAAATATGACTAAAATTATAAAAGCATTAATATCATTTCAAAGTTAACAGATTCTTTAAAAATGATTAATTATTTGTGTGTTGTTTTATGGGTCAAAATTTGAGCTTTTAAAAGAATAAAGTGATTTTTAAAAGAAAATATATTAAAAACAAATATTTATAGTAGTGGAAGATGACCAAAAAAAGTTTGAAATGAGAAGATGGTCTTTAAGCCCGGTAGTATGTCATGGGAAAAAAATACATGGTAAAAACAAATAAAACTGAATAGATTCTAAAGGAAATAAAAGATAAAGGTATTATCTTAAAGAGAGTAGTAGCAACTCAATAATAAAAATAAGAAGTGTGTGCATAATAGTAAGGTGTCCATAATCCCTGCATATATATGAGATCAATGTTTATATTTTCTATACTAATGTGTCATCTGTATGCTAATGATATATTTTGTGGACAGCCTCTCAAAGTTATATGATCTTTTTCCTATTGTGTTCAGTGTGTATTTAGCATACAATAGTACTTATTATATATATTAAGAACCATTATTAACTAATACAAAACATTAAAATAGAAAAAGTAATAGAAAAAAATCAATAAATTTTAAATGTTCATATTTTCCCAATATCATCAACAATGTTCTTGTATAAATCGATGCTCTACTAGCTTTTCCTCCACCTATAACTTGTTCTATAGGAATGATAGTTATGCCACTGCATTTTGACCCTTTCATTCAAAAGTCTCCAAAGTACCAAGAAATGGGCATCTCTCTAAGGAGTGTGATTGGAAAGCTCTGAATTGGTGTCATTCCTCATAATTTTTAAAATTTCTTTTTATGTCAGTAGTGAGAAGCATTACTATTGTGTAATCTTTTGTCTATTCCAGAATTAAAGGGAGTGTATTATTGGACTTCCTTCCTTTGTTGTCCTCCAATAGCAGGGGTCAAGTTCTACTTTATTTGGCACACACTGGAAAGGAACACAAGAGTAAATCAAGCTAAAAGTAGTCATTGTCTCCACACTTCACTGCTTCTAGTCCAATCACCCTTCTCCCACTTCACTTCACTTCACTTATATGCTAATGGAGGCCAGAGACCATCCCAGGGTTCCTATATGCTCGCCTTCACCAACCACAAATGCTGCTGGGAAATCACTGTCTCCACTATCAATTCACATAGAGAACCATGGAGTTGTCCAATTTATGTAGAGAGCATCTCCCACCCATTAAGATATTATGCAAAGAGCACACTGAATACTACCAAGAACACAACTCAGGAAAACGGATCATGATGCTAGACTTTCAAATCAATCACAAAGGAAAGCCTTATAAATGGGATTCTTTGAAAAAAGATTTTACTCTATCAAGCAAATGATAATCATATTTAAATGAAACAGGGAAGGCATTTTAGAAGTATTTTACAATTTAAAGTGATCAATGGATTTTAAATGATGAGAGATAGAAGTTTGTAAAATTCATCCTCATATTTCGTTAGCCCAAGTCAACCTCTAATTTGATATAGAAATAGCATGTTTTCCTAGGGGAAAATTTATTGTTCCTCTTAAGAAAAATATAGATAATGCTCAAGAATTGATAGCACTCTAGGTTAAATTAATGACAAGAGGTAAGACATAATAAATATCTAAATCATTAGTACTCAATTACTATGTATGGTTACAGAGGATGGGGACAAAGTTGGATCATGTTAAGTGGCTTAATGTGTGCTGGATATTTTATGCACTTCATTTATTTCTCACAGCTCTCCAAAGGGTAAAAAGTATCATTCCATTACTGGTGAAGATTCAGACCAGGGAGATAGTGAGCATCTAATTTAGGAACATAGGGATATTCATCCATGGAGCTGGTACTTGAACTCTCCATTATTGTCAATTCTAGATATCACGTTTGGTTGATTGGCTGCTTGGGTGTTTGTTTTCTCTCTACGCCATGCAGTTTCCTATTAGGGATATGTGAATGACAGGTTACCTTAAGGAGAACTCTCCCGATCAGACCTAGTGGGTGGAAATGGACAAGTGTGACCTGATGGAGTAAAAGTGCTTTGTGGCCATCAATGCTCTTCCAGGTGCTGCGCAGGAACACAGGGGTCTGGAAATGCAATTAAGTACTCCAAAAAGCTTTCCGCCCATTGCTACTCTGACATTTAAGATTTGTGACAACTTGTTACCTTTCTTGTCTCCCCTGGAAATGCTGTTTACCAAAGGAATGTAATCCTAAAGTCTCATTCATACTGTATTTACTAAGCAATCATGGACTTGTCACTAAAATATTAATTTGAGTTTAGAAACAAATTAAGATATCAAGCTCTTGATGTCAGTGCCTTCACCCACGAATGGAAAATTCAACTCTTATTTATCGATGAGGAAGTATTTTCAAAGCCTTGAAAGTATTTTCTTTTTTTTTTAAGTGTAATGTTTAGCTCTTCAACAGTATTTATATTGTTTACATATCAAATCATGGAGATTATCTGTCTTTTTTTTATTCCCATTTGCGTGTTTCCTTCTGGTGTCATGGGATACCTTTCATTTTAAATGGTGGAATTTCAAAATAAATTGCAAAACAAATCAATCTCCAATAGATAAATGAAAAATGTGCAATGAAGCTAAAAATATCCTCCACAAAGGTGCTAGTTGGCTGTGTTGCTTAGCTACCCATGACCACACAGGCTGACAGCACCATGAACTCCCAGGCTGAGCTGAGTATAATTACGAACCGTATTTCCATTTCATTAAGTTCTCTTACAAATCTTCAAAATTTGGAAATGTGCATATTTAAATGATTTTACTACTGTAAATTAGGACAAAATTTGCATCCTTGAAAAAAATAGCATTCCACTCATAAACACAGTGTGTATATGAGTAACTTAACTAAACTTGCAAAGGTTGAAATAGTGACATTTTGAAGGCAAAATTTTAATTTTAAAAGAAATAACTAGTTTCAAAAACTTAGAGCCAGATAATATTAGTTTTTTTAATCATGAAATTGCTTTTCCAGTTTTCCTTTAAGTGCAAATAAAATAAGAAATAAAACACTTAGAACTGCTTTATTTTCTTGAAAATTATAAAACATTGATTTTTCTTTGCCGATAGAGGTAATTTTTTCATGCTCTTTCCCCAATTCTAATGTTTAAATGGAGGTTAATTTCACAAATATCTTGGACAATTTAGCAGAGTCTTGTGCAGAGAACAGAGTAATTCAGTTCATCAGACAACAAAGCCCATTAGCAGACATTACCAAGTCACTACTAAAAGCCAAGGATAAAGGAAATGCAGAGATTCACATCCCTTCATAATTAACACATAAAGCTTTGAGTGCAGATTACAGTAGGATTATGGTGAATTAAAGAAGTACATTTGATGCTCATTTTATAGATTTCTTATTATCATACTTATCTGAAATATATATGCATTCATTTAATTCCATAAGCATATAATTGAAACAAATAGCTGAAATCCATTTATATCATCTGAAAGTAAAGAGATTATGTTGCAAGCATATTTGCATCCATTTACAATCGAATAAACTGGACAACATTTTACTATTTCATTTCCCCTATTCTCTGAAGAGAGAAAACTTTAGCCCTCTAATCTGGGCTGGATTTGTGTTATTTAAAACATTTTAAAAAATATTTATAAAATCATGCATGCATAAGATAACACATCCCGTAGTATAAATAAATGCATGGGGAAAATCAACAGTCTCTGGCTTCTCTGCTTACCTCCCCAGTCCTACACTCATATTTTTCTAGTAGTTATAATTTTTTTTTGAGGTGAAATTCATATAACATAAAACTCACCATTTTCTTTTTTTGTTTTTTTTTGTTTTTTTTTTTTGAGACGGAGTTTTGCTCTCGTTACCCAGGCTGGAGTGCAATGGCGCAATCTCGGCTCACCGCTAACTCCGCCTCCTGGGTTCAGGCAATTCTCCTGCCTCAGCCTCCCGAGTAGGTGGGATTACAGGCGCTCACCACAACGCCCAGCTAATTTTTTTTTGTATTTTTAGTAGAGATGTGGTTTCACCATGTTGACCAGGATGGTCTCGATCTCTTGACCTCGTGATCCACCCGCCTCGGCCTCCCAAAGTGCTGGGATTACAGGCTTGAGCCACCGCGCCCGGCCAAAAATCACCATTTTCAAATGAGCAAGTTAGTAGCATTTAATACCTTCTCAGTGTTGTACAATCACCACTTCCCTCTAGTTCCACCCCCCGAAAACTTTCTTCACTCCTAAATGAAGCCCCATACCCATTAAAAGCTACTCACACTGTCTCTTGCTCCAGCCCTGGGAACCACCAAATTGCATTCTGTCTCTATTGATTTACCTATTCCAGATATTTTATATAAATGCAATAATATAATATTTGGCATTCTGTGCCTTACTTTTTTCACTTGGTATAATGTAATACTTGTAGCTTTCATTTTTCTGGGAGTAATTCTTATAATTTCTGATAATATCTTTAAACCTCTTCCATAAAATATCTATTGATATCTGTGACTTCATGATATGGAATAAGAGTATTTACTCTAGGCCGAACACGGTGGCTCACGCCTATAATCCCAGCACTTTTGGAGGCCAAGGCGGGTGGATCACGAGGTCAAGAGATCAAGACCATCCTGGTCAACACGGTGAAACCCCGTCTCTACTAAAAATACAAAAAGTTAGCTGGGCACGGTGGCGCGTGCCTGTAATCCCAGCTACTTGGGAGACTGAGGCAGGAGAATTGCCTGAACCCAGGAGGCGGAGGATGCGGTGAGCTGAGATCGCGCCATTGCACTCCAGCCTGGGTAACAAGAGCGAAACTCCGTCTCAAAAAAAAAAAAAAAGAAGAGTATTTACTCTATATACATAATTTCCCCTCCCCATTCTATTGTTTGAGCTACTTTATTATTAGTTTTTCATTGGTTACTATTATAATTTGAATGCTACATTAAAACACATATTTATGTTCCTTTTTCAGTAGTACCTTCTGACTCCAAGTTTTGCAAATTGAGAGTATTCAAACTACATTTTCCTCTTCATTTCTTTCATTTTGTTACATCTTATCTTCTCTCAGTTGTACTTTTCCACTGTTGAAATCTATGCATTTATTTATTCTTCAAATATTAATGGACATTTATTATGGACTCTGTGTTAGGTGTAGATGGTTTAAGTTAAACATTATTTTTATCTTGCAATCACAACCTAGTCTTGACAGTAGATTGAGTCTATTATTAATAAATAGTGCTTTCAATAATAGGAAGTAGTAAATATTGTTAAACAAGGGACCAAGTTTTCTGTTAAGATACTTCTCATTTGTTACATGTGTAGTGTTATTTTCTTGAGCTAATTGAATATAAATGAACTTATATTAAAATGTATTATTCTTACTTTAGCTACCAGTTGTTTTAAAGCATACTTTATTTTAATTTCCTTTATATTTGGACCATGACTTTCTTATATATTGTTAATTGCATGTTTCTTTACCTGGGCATTTCTAATTTTCTTTTTATCTGTCATCTGACATTTACCTATTCACAGATTGTCCTAATCTTTCAGTCAGAATTTTGCCTTCTTCAAGACTCCCTTTTCCTATGCAGCCTTTTCACTGAAGGCTGTAAGCCTCATCCAGTTGGGAACAATTGCCTTCTACTGTGTTACAGTGGTTTCATTCAGGCTATTCTTCAAAGATTTGCAGATTTGTAGTCATTCTGTCCTGGATTACTTGCCTCCCTCTTTTGGAATTTATTCTCTCCTTTGACTGTAAGGTATCTTCCAATATTCTCCTGTGAAAAATGAATGAGAGATAAATGTTATCTGACCTTACATGTTGAAAATCTTCATGATTTTATTTTACTTGAATGACAGTTTTTCTGGGTATAAAATTTTAAAAGGATTTTACCCTTTTCATCTAGTATCCATTGGCTTTGATAAAATTTATTATGCCAGAATGATTTTGTTTTTTTATATGTATTTTGTTTCATATGACATTTTTCTTTTCTACAAGTTTTTAAGGTATTCTGTTTATCTTTAATGTTCTGAAATGGTGCCATAAAGGTATATTCATGAGTCACTTTATTCTCATTGAGCAGAATAATCAGGGAGACGTTTTATGTTGCTGAAATGTCTTCTCATGTGCCTTTTTTTCATTTGAAGAACAAATAAACATCTTCTTTTGTGTTTGTGTTTTATGTCTTCTAATTTTATTGCTTTTGAATTATTTTTTCTATTTTTAGTCATGTTAAATTTTTTAATAGCCTTTTATATTTCTAAGAGCTTTTATTTGTCTAATAACAATTACTATTATATTCATATAATATAAATATATATTTATAAATAATATATTTCTGGATGCAGCATAGCCCCAATATTCCACTAATGCATTTAATTTTTGCTGGGTCTCTTCTCTTGGTGGAGATACCGAGTGGGAGTCATGAATGGATTCACTCTGCCCCTTTTGCTTTGTGTTGAGCAGTGCTCTTTTATGCTCTGGGGCTGCAGTTCAGCAAGTGCCAAAATAAAAGGAGCTTTATTTTAAGGCATTAAAATGCAGTACAGATTTTTTGGGTAGCCCTGGACTTCTTCTATAATTTGTTTCAAAGATAAATATAAATATTTATTTGTTTGCCTGGATATATATTATAGCCTGTGATACTTTTACTCTGTGTGTGTGTGTTTGAGAAGGGGTGTATGTGTGTGCATATTAAGGAGAAAGTGTTATGGTGGGAATATTGCCAAGTAGAGTTCCATGTATAATTAATCCCCATATATCACTTGTAGGCCCCCTGGCAGTCCCATTAACTCAGAGTCCAGAGATGCTTAGAGATTTTGTTCAGAACTTTCCCCAATATCAATATAGTTTAGTCCCTTACTTCTTTCTAGTTGTTACTCAGATGTTAGCTTTTCAATCAAGATAATACTCTAACTACCTTCTTTAAAATTGCAACACATATCTCTTACCAGTACTACATATTCCTCTTGTTCTGCTTAAATTTTCTACTTTATGCCCTATCTTTCACAAAATGAATTTGATTTTTTACATTTTTGAATTAATATACATTTTGATGGACTGATAAATGTCTTAGCTATCAATTTTACTAGTAGAATAATTTTAATGAAAAACAACAGCTTATTAGCCCACAATTTTGTGAACCAAGAAAACTTGTTAGGACCTTTGAACAGTAACATGCTTTAACGAGACAATAAGTGGATCACCTTGGAATTTAGCTACTAGGGAAAATGTAGCTCTTGTTTCTATTAATCGCACATCCTTCAGCTTCCTGTTGGCTAATGCCTTTGCCATAATGATTTTTTAAATTGAATCTTTCTGGTCAATATTTCCTTGAGATTCTAGTTTTTGTGTTTAAATAACTTACTGAAACGTATTTCAAAAAGAAACATTAGGATTACATCAGTTCAGCAGTTAAAAAAATATGTGAAGAGAAATTAGATAATATCCTAATGGCATTACATGGAAAACCCCAAAGTATCAATATTTTTAAGAAAGCAATAAAGAAGTCTCAACCTATCAGCTGAAATCACCTAACTGGGAAAGTAAGGCCAGGTTCTACACATTTATATCCCACTATGAGAAGAATAAATTAATTACAATTCCTCACTGAAAGTCAAAGAAATTGAATTTCTGTTAAAATATTGGAAGATGTTATTTTCCAATAAATGTGCAGGCTATCAGTTATTTCAAGAAATACATTAGCTACTTTGTAGAGAATCCAGTTGAATGAACAAATGATGGGGGTTTTAATAAAGATTATTTGCTTCAATGGGTACATATTAGATAATTTTTAAATCTTTAAATCATTCTTTTTATCTTAAAACTTTAAGAAGTCTCAATATTGTGTGTTTATGTGTCTATATATGAGTGGGTGCCTATCAAGGCTTTCAGGATTTTTTTTTTAATTTAAAAAGTATTTTCTACTTAGGAAAATATACATTTCCCACATATAAGAGTTGATAGTAAATCTTGAAATGCATTTCTGAAAACACAACTTGATCTAGTATTTTGTAATTTGCTTCAATGAATATCAACTAACACAAGTAAATGTAACTCAAGTAATTTCTGTACCATTTATTCGTTCATCTTAGAGCTTCTTTGTGTAAAAGGATTTATTTTGTAAGTATTGTGTATGCTTTAAGCAACATGAATGAATTTAGTAACTATCCCATTAGGTATTCTTTGAATGTGTATGTGCATATAGGGTTAAGGGGTGGGAGAAAAAAAGAGGGTTGAGGGGAAGTTGGTTAAATAAAATGAAATTACTCTGGGATGATTTCCAAAATGAGAAATTAAGGGAAAGAATAATAATAATGATAGTGATAATAATTAAAGAAGAATGGATAAAACTTTATTTAACTTCAATTGAAACTGTTAAGAAAATAATGGGATGAAATTGCTTGTATCTCAAGAGAGCAATTGTAATGAATATGAGAAAGTGGTAGGGAAGCAATTCTTCTACAATCTTTATATCTTAATCACATGATCCTCTTAGGATGCCAAAATCCAGTCTTCTTAAATATTGAATAAGTACTTTTTGTGGGCAAACCTATTAGCTGTAGTATTTGGACTTAACTTTTTCTTCAAAATTAAATATTGTCAAGAGCTAAGAAAATAGTAAACTGATAATATTCTCTACCTTGCAAGAGATTTATGCTACACAATTGTATGCATTTCATAGAGCTCATTGGTTTATATGTTTAGGACTTGGGTATTTCATTGAACATAAATTTTATATCAAAAGAAATACAAACAAATATTGAATTCTAGCAAATGATGTGAATGCCAAACTATCCAGGAGGAAGTATAGCAATATCTGCTACTTACTTTGACATGTAAAAAAAATATTAAGATGGATGAATGGGAAAGGGATGATTAGACATGTGATTAAGCAAGTAGAGTAACATGTTAATTGTACAAACTACACAGTGAATGTATGAAATATATTGAAATATGTGAAAAATCATTTCAGCTTTTCAGTATGTTTGACATTTTGTCATAATCAAAGTTTCAAAAAGATAAAAACCCAGTATGTAAAATAAAAATATCCCATATTCACATATTTTCATATTAACATAATATTTCCTATTATTTTTAGTAAAAAAATTTTAGATATGAAAATTCAAATCCCTGTATACTAATTTAATATTTTGGCTATGGGTCTAAAATATAAATATTTTACAAATGTATTCCTGTGGTTCATCATTATCTACGTTCTTCCACAATCAATTCAATAATTGATAGTCCATTGATACTGGGTGGGATGATGGGGTTAAAGGGGAGTGCTAGGCCCATCCTCTGGGAGAAGCTCCACATAGGCTGAAGCCCAGACTCATCAAGGCTAAACAGTCATATGGTGGCATCCTCACAGAGAAGTTGTAACTTCACAGACACTGACTTGGTTTCAATTCAAAGTAGCTGAAAAAAGATTTTCAAATGTATTTAA
Source organism: Callithrix jacchus (assembly GCF_049354715.1). Taxonomy (NCBI): domain Eukaryota; kingdom Metazoa; phylum Chordata; class Mammalia; order Primates; family Cebidae; genus Callithrix; species Callithrix jacchus. Next base: position 84,831,048 of record NC_133507.1, read on the forward strand.
AAAAATAAGGTTTATGTTAAAGCAGAAGCAACCTCACTATTCTGAGCTTGTAAGTTTTTGGATGTTTGTTCATTTCCTTTTTTTTTTTTAAGTGGGAATTCTAGAATCGGAATAGATATCCACATATCACAATAAATCTATCTGCAGTAGATACTACATCCTAAAGTGGATTTCAAATTGCACATAACACATTTAGGAAATACACTTGCTCAAGTTTATGTGAGAAAGATGTACAAGATATAATTTACTAAAACTGTGTATTTGTCTAAATGTATAAATACGCTTCCTTTCCCAGGGAAATTTCTTTATGTTACATAAAGAGTAGGCAATATAGTGCCCTGATAGGTATAGAGAAATTCATTAATGTGTTCAATGAACTCAATTATGGCCCCATTTCAAGGATTTCCAGCTTTCCTTTACAATGATACATAGTTGCCTATGCACCTGACACTGCTCCTCAGATCTTTTAAATAAATAAGAAGGATACTCCAGAGCATATGTGCACATACCCTTTGCCTTTCTCTCTGTGTCTCTCTGTCTCACACACAGGCAGCTCTTCTGGGTTCCCAGCTGATTTTCTTCGCAAGGTTAGTTGCTAATACATTCCTAGCTCCCATGCATTATTAATGCTCCCCGCTCTCCAAGGTGGCAGTGACAAATAGGAAGCAAAATCTACTGACTAGTGGGGAATGTACTTTTTAGTCATGCTTGAATTTTTCAATCCATTCTGCTTGTTGAGGATTTTTCAGTAGAGATTTTGTGACTGAATGTGCCTTTATATCCCTCTTCTCCCTTCACCTTTTCCCCACCTTTTGTTTTTCAAATCTAAGAGGCATTCAGGTAGACAGAGGAATTAAGCATCAGGGCTTTGAGGGGGAGTAGAGCAAAAAGTAATTTATAAAAATATTTTGTTAAATACCTTTGATAATTCCCGAAGCAGGAAGGTCATTGTTTCTCTTCACATATAGAAAGCAGCAGTTTTTGCTCCAAAAGGACTTGCATGTAGTTAAATAAATTATACTATTTTAACTAGGTTATGCCAGCTTTAGTATTCCCAGAAATAATACCAAGTGTGTATCATGAGAAACATTGATTGCTTAATGTGCAGATTTGTTTCTTCAGATATAAAATCTTATTCATTTTGTAATATAAGAAAGCAATCTGTGAAGTACATTCTGAGATGGTCCTTGGGTACTATAAATCCCACTAGCAGCTCTATTCTATTGGTTTAATTCAGAATTACTTCATTTAAGGTATTATACCTTTGCATATGTGATAAAGAGCTTTTAGAAAATGCTTTTCTGATGCATAAAGATTTAATTGGTAGAGAACAAAGTAATTGGAATTCCCCCAGCAACTGGAGTTGGGACCATTTTTTTTTACTATGTCTCCCCAGTTTGAAGTTGGAAATAACAATCATTTTAATTTTATTATTACTACTTTATTTCAATAACTTTAGGGGTACAAATGGTTTTTGATTACACTAATGAATTTTATTATGGTACTCACCACTGGGGTAGTGTTCATTGTACCCAATAGGTAGTTTTTCATCCCTCACCCCCTTCCCACTCTCTGCCTTTCTACATGTCCAATGTCCATTATAGTACTCTGTATGCCTTTGTGCACCCATACTTCAGCTTCTACTTATAAGAGAGAAAATGCAATATCTGTTGTTTGATTCCAGAGTTACTTCATTTAGAATAATGGCCTCCAGTTCCATTCAAGTTGCCGCAGATAAAGTTATTTTGTTTTTTGTGGCTGAGTAGTATTCCATGGTGTATATATTCCACATTTTCTTTATCCACTTATTGGTTAATGGGCACTTAGGTTGATTTTGTATCTTTGCATTTGTGAACTGTGCTATGATAAACATAGGCATGCAGGTGTTTTTTGATATCATGACTTTTTATCCTTTGGGTAGATACATGTATTGAATTGCTAGATTGAATAGTAGATCTACTTTTAGTTCTCTGAGAAATCTCCATACTGTTTTCCACAGAAGTTGCACTAATTTACATTCCCACTAGCAGTGTACAAGGGTTGTTTTTTCACCATATCCACACCAGTATCTATTGCTTTTTGACTTTTTAATAATGGCATTCTGGCTGTGGTATCTCATTGCAGTTTTAATTTGCATTCCCTGATGATTAGCGACATTGAACATTTTTTCATACATTTATCGGCTGTTTTGTATCTTCTTTTTAGAAACGTCTATTCATGTCCTTTGCTCATTTTTTAATGGGATTTTTTTTTCTGATTAGTTTCAGTTTCTTGTCAATTTTGGATATCACATGCATAATTTGTAAATAGGAAACTACAATTAACTACAATTACAATCCTTAATATCAAATAGTCAATTACCACAATGTTCTTGTTTATGAATTATTAATAATCCAATTAAAACATGGTGATCACTTATTCTTGTATCAGAGAAATTAATAATTCTATAAATTAAAAGATAGTAAGAACTAGAAAAGCATTGGCAGCACCATGCTCTTTTATGCAGTTACAATTTCTCCAAGGGGAAAGGTACAAAAAGCTTTTTAAATGTATATTTTCTACCTAATTAAACAAACATTATTTGGCAGATGTGAAAATACAAGCCAAATCAGAATAGTAATAATCACAAAACTAAACGTATAAAAAAAGACTTGGCTAAAATCATGAAAAATTTCATAGATCAAATCACTAGATGCCCATGGAAAATTAGATTTGACAGAAAATACAGTTATAGCAAGAGATTTTGAAAAACAAAAGCAATCAAGAGTTTGAAAACAAAATAAAAGAAATTAGAAATGTATAAAAGAAAGTAATAGATAAAGAGGAAACTCAAATAAATTACTTCTAGTCCTTTGAATCCCATCAACTTGCACATTCCAATGGAGATTTTCTTCAAGTCTCACTAGTTAGTGAACAGAGAGTCCTAGTGTCACCAAACCAGGCTTTCCTGAATTCTAAGGCTGGGCCTGGTTGAGGTTGAAAATGACATAATTATTTGGGTTAGCTGAGTTGAGACTTGGGTAGGTAAAGATGATCAGCTAAGCACCAATTGCACTGGACCAAGAAAGATAAATAACGGAAAAAGCATGATTCCACTCTCAATAGTTTCCAGTATTGCCAGGAAGACAATATGAGTATGCTTGTAAAACACCACACCCAAGTGATTCATTTCCCATGGGAGATAAAGGTTAAATTCTACTGGAAGCTTAGAGGTGAGAAAAACCATCACCATCTGGGGGCAGAAGAGATCACCTATTCCAAAGATGTTGCAATTGGTTAAAACTTTTTTGCCACTCAAACTTTGAAAATGTTTTTACGATAAAAACAAAAGTCTTAGTCATGTTCTGACCAAAATACACCTTACACTTTTTGTTAACCCATGCTGTTAACTAGATGAGAGTTCGAACATTTTTATTCTGTTCTTAAAGATCAGATTAACTGATCAAAGTTACAAAAGATGCTGTCATTCTAGGTACAGGCTCTGAACTCTTCCCAAAATAATGTTTAAATCTGTTGTTTTCAATAGTGATATTGTTAGAGTAATGAGAATATATTGTCTCACGGTTGTGGTTCAGAATACCACACCTCTTTGAATATATAAGTTTCACATATGTTTCAAAAAATCTGTCAAACTATGGTCATATCTCAGGTGAAAATATGTAAACCAGTATGATTGTATTTTTCCTTTAAGATACCTTTGCCTCCCCACAGTCTCTCTCCAGTTGACAGCTAGAACATTCTTTTAAAATATAGAAGAGTTTCCTTGTCATTGTGCTGGTTAAAATTCTCTAAAGGCTTTCAGTGAAATGCCACAGCTTTAAGATGCTACATGAGAAAGTCCCTGTTCAACATTTGTCTCCATTCCCTCCATGGCCCCGAAGTTACACTTTTCCAGTCACACAGCATCCTTGCTCTTTCTTGAACAGACCAAGCTTCAATCAGTCTGAGGGCCATCACCTCAGCTCTCCCTGCTTCTCAGAAGGCATTTTACCCAAATCTTTAGGTAGCTGTCACCTGCTCTTTCTTTATCCAGCATTAACTCAAAGCTACCTCCACAAAATGTGCTTTCTCAGTCGCCTTATCTAAAGTAATGCCAATTCTGTCTGTCCCTGCCTTCCTGATCCACAAATCTGTATTTTCATAGTATCTATTCCAGGTATATTTGATTAAGTGTTTATGATCTGTCTCCAACACCCTAATGGTAAGTCCCATATCTATCTTGTTTAGTGCATAACATAACATTGAACACTAGACAATTTAGTTTATCATAATTTTTTAAATTAATTTAAAAAAAATTAATCTGCCATGCCTAGAACATATTTATTAAATAAATATGTGATTCAATGAATGAGAGACTAAAATAATAAATACATAAATAAAGATAGTGGAATTTGACTCATCTCATTCAGCTTTTCTCCTTTCTGATGGTTGTAAGGGAATAGTTACTTCCCCGTGGGAAGGAAAAAAAAGGTATCCATTATTTCCCTGCTTCTTGTAGCTTTATTACAAATACATAGGGGACTAAGGAAAATTAATTTAAAATATTATGATGAACAAAATCTAGTGTTCAATGTCATGTTACCCGACTGCCATGTTCTTCAATCCTTTTCCAAATAAACACTCATGTAGAGTTTGTTAATTGATATTAAAAATGAAAGGGGAAAAATACACAGACATCATGTGTATTCAGTTTCACACTTATTAATCAGTATAAATACTGGCCCCTGTATTGTTCTGCTGTTGGCAAACAGACACAAGAGCAATGGGAAATACAGGTGTTTCAGAGGGAAATGACAGCCGATGGATAGCTCCCTAAGATGAATGTTTTTGAACTATTTTCAAAGCTATGCTATCTTTTCTCTTCTAAATTGTGGAGACTTGGATTTTCTTTGACTTAAAGCAGAGTCTAGAGATGAGTGACAGTTACCAAATAAAAGGGCACCATGCAGTTCAAATTTTAAAAATAACAACTATGACAATGCATATTTTTATATTTCCTGTGTGAGTGGATTTTATCATTTCTTGTAGTGACTCAGACATTAGGTAAGATAGGTAAGTATCACTAGACAGGCATCGATAGAAACAGAACAAACAATGATCAGAAGCAGAATGAAACTCCATTGTTTTCAGTCCTTGACAGTTTCTTTTATTTAAAGTGTCCAAGTATTATGCCTGAATGCTACTTTTTAAACCATTGTGATAAAAAAGCTCATTATCAAGGTCATCACAAACAAAAGGAAATTTGTTTTCTGTTTTTTAAAAAATAAAGAGTAATTATTAAGGCTGAGAAAAAAAATCAATTCTTTCTTTTTCTTGTTGTTCAGTTCATACTTTTTCTTTACCTTTAGCTTTAAATGATATCTAGTCCAGAAGCATGAGGCGATGAGGTCCCTTCATGACGCTTCTCCTGGGAAAAGCAACAATGAAAAGAAAAAGCTTGGAATTAAAACAGCAAAGATCAAGTCTAGATTCAAAAGCATTAGAGAAGCTAAAATATTGATAAGCTACACTACACGTAGGCTACGAATATCTGCATATTTTTTCTGACGCCGAGGCCATACATTTTATGGTGAAAGTTTTGTGTGAAAGCATGCATTGCAGTGCTTTCATTATTATATATATCCTATAATATTTCATTATATTATATTATTATAATATATATATTATATATATAATATTATATTATATATCCTATAATATTTCATTATTATAGGATATAAATACTCACATAAGATATTATTCCTCACAGAGAATCTATAGCTATACCTGGCACTGTGAGTTTGGTTCCTGAATAGATCACTTAAAATATGGAGGAGAAGAAGGAGAGAGAGACAGGGAGAGAGGGGAGAAACAGAGAGAGAGGCAAGGGGAGAGAGAGGAAAGAGGAAAGAGGAAGGAAGGAAGGAAGGAAGGAAGGAAGGAAGGAAGGAAGGAAGGAAGGAAGGAAGGAAGGAAGGAAGGAAGGAAGGAAAGGGGAGAGGAGGAAAGATGAAGGGAGGGGAGGCAAGGGGAGGGGAGGGGAAGAAAAAGGGAGGGAAGGGGAGGGGAGGAGAGAGGAGGAAAGGGAACAGGAAGGGAAGGGAAGGAAAAAGGAAGGAAAAACGTTGGTTTAAAAATTAGCAACCATAAAAACCATAAGTTCATGAAAGAAACAAGTCAAACTTTTTGGCGAAATGTGATAGTTTCATGAAGAAGTCACAGCATATATATTTATCCAGGTAATCTTATTCTATAATAGAATCCACTACATAAGACTTTGGAAATATTATAAAGCATTTATCTCGTAGCTATTTCAGAGCCATGTATGTACGGACTTCCATTTTATTGAAAAGTTACCATGGTATTACTTGGAAGGCTGATGGGAGCATCAGCTAAATATTGTACCCTCTGACTTTTTAAATTTAATTTTAAGAAAAATGTGCTAATTGTTCTATAACCAAAATAGCAACATGGGTTATATTACTATAGGCAAGAAACTACCTACAGAAATATGTATTTAACCATAAACTCAACACACTCTATGTGACTGCACTTCAATTACTCTTCTGCCTTTAGTATGAACCACTGGGTCTTACCATTACCATCACATGCCAGAATTAAGTAGCATATTCCCAGAGGCCAACTCCATCAAAAACACATGGACTCTTTGTCACTCTAGGTCAGCTCTAAACAGGAAGAAGACACAAGTGCAGAAAGGCTAAGGAAGTCTTCTCTCCCTAGGTAAAAGGTTCAATGACATTTTTATCATGCATTTTAAACCAATGACTTTTTCATAATCTCTGGAGAAGCTTCCCATTTACTCAATAAATTATTTATTGGTTATAGTAACTCCAGCACACACACACAAAATTGTTTATTCACAAGCCGTTCACTGGTGATCTTTATTTGAGGTGTACTTTCTAGTCTGTCTGATGTCTGTAATGCAAAAATGTTGAATAGCAGTGAAAAAATGGTACAGTAGGGTTAGGTGACTTGGTCCAGTTGAAATAGTTATATATACTCACAGTATGATAGACGTGTTTAAGTTTCAGGCTTCCATTGGCATCACATTCAAAGCATGGACTATATTTAGGGAAATCATATAATTTATGGTCCTGGCCACAACAATTTTGGAAGTAGAAGAGGGCATTATTAATATACCAAAAAAGCAAGCACTAAACTATGTATGTCTCAGGCAAATTGGGTGTATGGTCACTTAATTATCTCATGATTCTACTAAAGAAAGTTCCATGGTTTCATCTGAAAGCTGGTTTAATTACTGAAAAACATGCACAGTTCAGGGGAAAATCTAGGTGGGTCAACATAAGTTCACTAGGCCTTAGGGGAGAGACAGATGAGATGTTATATTTATGCTTTTTTTTTTCTTTTAAAATATTGCCTTTGTATTAAATAAAACAATAAAATCTTAAAATTTCTAGTGAAATGGTTGTTACATTTTCTCCTTTACTGTAAATTTCATTCTCTATTTAGAAGTATTTATTAAGCTTTAGAGCATACATTTATTCAATAATTCATGCAATCATTAAAAGTTATTAATATTTTGCCATGTCCTGGCACAGTTCTCACTGCAAGGGCTACAGATATGAGTAAGATAAAGTCACTGCCCTAAAATATTTACAGAACATCAAAAGAGTCTGTAACAAACAGTGAAATAGGTATATGATAATAATGTTACAAATTCATACAGCATGTTATGGAAGGTTTTTGAAGACAATGGCTCATTGACACATATGTATTCTGTGAATCATGTAAAGAGAACCACACAAATATGGTCTTTCCCTCATGAAAACAACATTTAATTTACATAAGGTTTGAAGTGAGAGAAGAGAAACCACAATGAAATTAATGTATAAAAAATTTTAGAGCGCAACTATTAAAAATATGTATTTTTTAAATGTCTACATATTTTTTAAATGTGCCCATTTCAGAAAATGGACCCAGTTTCTTCCCTTCCCCTATATTTTCAACTCACTGAATTTGAATTAGCCTAGTGACTCTATGACAAACAGAATGTTGGGGAACCAAGGTTGGAAGTTTTAAGCCTGAGCTTTAAGAGACCCTGTATGCTTCCTTCTGCTCTGGGGACCCCAAATACTGCAGCCAAGTGAACAACCAGGGATAATCTCTTATCCGATAAAAGAGGAGAGCCATGTTGCTGCCCTAGCTGACAATCATCTAACCTGCAGCCTGACCACAGAGTCATGAGTGAGCCCAGAAGACTAGAAAAATATCCAGCAAAACTCAGCATAAAAGGACCATCACAAGAACCAAACACCAGGCAACCAATCACAGTGACTGGCATTACTTTATATTGCTGAAAGAGGCATTGAAGAGGGTAGGAGAGACAGTCTTGAAAGGCCGATGCTACCCCTCCCCTATCCCCTGGCAGCAGCCATGTGGCATAGAGAGACTGTGCACATAGGGGAGGGAGAGTACAGTGACTAAGGGTCTTTACATTGAACTCAGTCCTGTCCTGTCACAGCGAAGAGCAAGCCATGCTGAGTTCAGGTAGCACTCATGCATGCAGAGAGCATTTGGACCAGACCTAGCCAGAGGGTATTCACCCATCCCTGTGGCTAAAACTCCAGTTTCTCAGCTAGCCTTGCCACTGTGGGCCAAAGTGCTCTGAGGCCCTAAGTGAATGTGAGAGTCGGTCTAGGACACAAAGACTGAAATTCCTGGGCCACCCCTAGTGCTGAGCTAGGCTCAGAGCCAGTGGACTAGTGTAGTATGTGACCTAGAGAGATACCCGATAGGTTAAGGGAGTGCTCGTGCCACTCCTACCCCAACTACAGGCAGTTCAGCTCACAGCAACCAAAGTGACTCCCTCCTTCTGCTTAAGGAGAGGAAAGTGGAAGGTAAACAGGTATTTGTCTTGCATCTTTGACATCAGCTTAGCCACAGTAGGATAGGGCAGAGTCATGAGGTCCCCATTCCAGGCCCTAGCTCATAGATGACATTTCTAGATACACTCTAGGCCATAGGGACCTACTGCCTTGAAGGGAAGGACCCAGTTCTGGCAAGACGCATCACCGCCTCACTAAAAAGCTCTTGGGCCCTGAATAACCAGCAGCAATACCAGGTAGTATGCCACAGGCCTTGGGCTCTAAGACATGCTGACTTCAGGTGTGGTCCAGGACATTTCTAGCTATGGTGGCTATGGTGAAAGAAACCTTCGGTTTCTGAAAAGTAGAGGTAAAAATAAAGGGGATTTGTGTTGCACATTAGGTATTAGCTTAGCCACAGTGGTGAAGAGAAACAAGTAGGCTCTTGTGGTCCATGAGTTGAGGCCTAGGCTCTTGGGCAACACTTCTGGACCTGCTCTGGAACAGAGAGAAGTCCACTTCCCTGAAGGCTGTGTCTCAGGCCTGATAGGATTCACCACAAGCTGACTGAAGAGCCCCTGGGCTCTGCATGAGCACTGGTGGTGGTCTGGCAGAATCTGGGATGTGATAGTAATGGTGAGTCCCAGTGGGACACTAAAGGCAAAAGAACAAGTGAAGTGCAGTCATGTTGAGTTTATGTTGGTATTTTTGTTATTAGGATAATTGGTAACATTTTCTTAAAATTTTAAAGGTCAGATTGTGCACCCATCAGCCTTCCAAGTAATACCATGGTATCTTATTTTTTAATAAAATGAAAGTCTGCACATACAGGGCTCTGAAAGTCTGTACATACAGGTCTGTAAACTACTGTTATTTTAAGTAGAAAGACTTAGTGATGAACCAATCAAAAATAACAACTACATGCACTTTTCAAGACAGACAGAATAAGACATGAAGAGAAACAACAAAAAGTTAAAAAGTGGGGGCAAAATTAAAGTGTAAAGTTGTCATTGGTTTTGTATTTGTGTGTTTGTTTATGCAATCAGTATTAAGTTGTCATTAGTTTAAAATAATGGGTTATAAGGTAATACTTTTAAGCCTCTCATGGTAACCCCAAAGCAAAAAACATACAACATATACACAAAAATTAAAAATCAGGAAATTAAAGCATACTACTGGAAAAAAAATCACCTTCCCTTGAAGACAGGAAGAAAAAGAAGATCAAAAAACAACCAGAAGATAAATAACAAAATGACAGGAGTAATTCCATACTTACCATTAATTTAATGTAAACAAACTAAACTCTTGCCTAAAGTAATATAGGCAAGTAATCAAAAGATATGAACTGTCCAAATGGATAAAGAAAAAGCAAGAGCCAATGATCTGTTGCCCACAATAAATACACTTCATGTATAAAGACTGAAAATAATGGCATGGAGAAAGACATTCCATGCCAATGGAAATCAAGAAAGGAGAAAGAATAACAATACTTATAACAGACAAAATATATTTCAAAACAAAATCTGTAAGAGGAGACAAAGAAGGTCATTAATGAGAAAAAGTCAGTTCAACAAAAGGATATAATGATTGTAAATAGATATGCACGCAACACTGAAGCACTCAGATATATAAAACAAATATTATTAGAGCTAAAGAGGGATAAATTCCAATACAATAAAAGCTGGAGACTTCAACACCCTACATTCAGCATTAGACAGATCTCTCAGGGAAAAACATAAACAAAGGAACATAAGACTTAATCTGTACAATAGACCAAATAGACCCCATAGGTATTTACAGAACATTTCATGCTACCACTACAGGAAAAAAAGAGAGAAGACCCAAATAAATAAAATTTGAGATAAAAAGGAGATATTACAACTGATACCACAGAAATTCATGATCACTAGTGGCTACTAAGACAACTATATGCCAGTAAATTTTAAAACCTAGAAGAAATGAATGAATTCCTAGACACATAGACCTACCAAGATTGAACCATGAAGAAATCCAAAACCTGAACAGACTGATTAACAAGTAATGAGATTGAAGACATAATAAAAAGTCTCCCAATTAAAAAAAAGACTGGTACACTATGGCTTCACTGTTGAATTCTACCAAACATTTAGAGAACTAACACCAATCCTACTCAAACTATTCTAAAAAATAGAGGAAGAGAGAATATTTCCAAACTCATTCCATAAAGTCACTATAACACCAATATCAAAATCTGACAATGACACATCAAAAACTGAAAATTACAGGAGATAGAGAGTAGAAGGATGATTCCCAGAGTCTGGTAAGGGTAATGAGGGGGAGGAAGGAGGTTGGGATAGTTAATGAGTATGGAAAAAAATAGGTGGAAAAATGAGTAAGACCTAGTATTTGATAGCACAACAGCATGATTATGGTTAATAATAAATTAATCAGACATTTAAAAATAACTCAAAAAGTATAAATGGATTGTTTATAATACAAAAGCTAAATACTTGAGGGGATGGATATTCCAGTCTCCATCATGTGATCATTATGTGCTGCATGCTTGTATTGAAATAGCTCATGTACTCCATAATATATATATACCTACTATGTTCCTACAAAAATTAAAAATAAAACATTCTTAAAAAAACTGGATTATATGTAAATTCACACACATACAAATATGTATATACATATATAATTATAGTTTTATTGAAATACATATGTGCATGTGGGCCCATTATAAGTTTTACCTATTCATTATCTTATATATACATACATGAATATACACATGTATGTCTTATGAATATATATATTTGTATGAATACAGACACACAAAAAATACTTTAGTGTCTTTGTTAAAATCTTTAATAAATAATTTAGCAAAATAACAATAAGATTTTTTGGGAATTAAAATTACATAACAAATTACTCATTTGCTGTTTGATCCCATGATTCCCAGGAAGGTTCAGACTCCTTTCTTCAGTGATCTTATTGCTCCTAAAAATGTGCAAATTTTTTTTTTCAAGACAGGATCTTTCTCTGTCATCCAGGCTGGAGTGCAGTGATGCAATCTCAGCTCACTGCAACCTCTGCCTCCTGGGTTCAAGCGATTATGCTGCCTTCATCTCCTGAGTAGCTGGGATTGCAGGTACCTGCCACCACACCCCGCTAATTTTTGTATTTTTATAGAGATGGGGTTTAACCATGTTGGCCAGACTGGCCTTGAACTAACCTCAGGTGATCTGCTGGCCTTGGCTTCCCTAAGTGCTGGGATTACAGGCATGAGCCACCGAGCCCCACCGTGAATTTTAACATGAGCCCAGAGTTCTTTTTTTCCTTTCTTCTATCAACTTATCAGAAAGAGTTTCTGCCAAACACCCCCACTCCCCAAATAGAAGAGATGCATGACTAGTGTTTCTTATGTTGACTATGTGAAACTGCTATTGGATGTGTTCGTTCGTGGAGAATGCAGTTTAAAAGAGGTACCCAAGTGTTGGCCACTGTTACTCTCAGAGCCCCAGATGATGAACAATTGTGCTAAATAGCTATAAAAGCAGTAGCACAGTAGGGGAAAATGTTGGTGTGGTGGGAAGATAAGGGCCCTTAGAAATGCTCAGGTTGATATTTCTCCTCCTAGCTGAGTTAATGTGAAGACTGTGCTTCCATGTATTGAAATAGCTTCAGATGTATATGGCTTAAGTATTTTTTGAAGAAAAGAAAAACTTTGTTACTTCCTCTCTGTAAAATTACTTCACTAGAATTGCTAAACAAAGCAGTTAGAGAAAACAGAAATTTTGACTAGAAGTTCAGGGAGATGACCTAGGAGGCAACTGTGTAGAAACATTGTATCTAAATGAGTAAAGATACCCTGGGTTAAACACTTCCTGTATGTTCCTACTTAGGTGTAAATAACTCATAGTAAATAAAACCCATACAATTGAGTATTTCAACTGTATCATCTAAGATGAATTGAGATGACCTGGAGATTACAGACATAAAACATGAAGTCAATACTGAAAATAAATAAAACATTGGAATTATGGATGGCTCAATTCTAGGCCCCCTTTTCTTCTTACTCTGTTCTCTCATTCCATGAAACCACTTTCTTAACCACATTAAACTGACATGCCACTAACCCTCAAGTTTATATTTTTTAGCCAGAAATCTTTATATTTCTGTACTCGTATTTTCACTTGACTATGTCACTTTAAAATGTCACAAAGACATTGGATTCTCACTGAGTTCACAATTGAAATGATGGTTTTTCTCAGCAAGACTGGATTCCCTTCCACTTTCCTTTATTGGCAAATGCCCCAGCCATCCATCCAGTTCTGAGACTGAGAAATCTGAAAGTTCTTTGTGACATTTGGCATTTCCTCACTCCGGATCTGATATTTATAAAGTCCTATCTGTTTTACTTACTAAAACCTTGGCAAATATCCACATAGCTCCCTCTCCATTGTCATTTTCCTAGTGCAACGTATTAGCAAACGTTCTCCAGAAGAACAGAACTAGTAGGATCCTTGTATATATGAGAGGAAGTTCATTAAGGTAAAGTCCCACGATAGGCCATCTGCAAGTTGAGAAGCAAAGAAGCCATTGGTGGATCAGTTCAAGTCCAAAACCTCCAAAGTAGGGTAGCAGACAGTGCAACCTTCACTCTGTGGGCAAAGGCCCAAGAGACCCTGGCAAACACTGGTGTTAAGTTCAAGAGTCCAAAAGCTGAAGAACTTGGAGTCTGATATTCAATGGCAGGAAGTATCCAGCATAGGAGAAAGATGAAGGCTGGAAGACTCAGCAATTCTGCTCTTTTATCTTCTCCTGCCTGCTTTATTCTTGCCTAGCTGGTAGCTGATTTAATGCTGCCCACCCAGATTGAGGGTGGGCCTTCTTCTCCCAGTCAACTGACTCAAATATTAATCCCTTTGTCAACACCCTCACAGACATGCTCAGGAAAAATACTTTGCATTCTTCAATCTGATCAAGTTGACACTCAATATTAAGCATCACACGCAACTGCTATCAATCCTGCCTGGACTGCTTCCACAGCCTCCAGCTTTTCCTCTCCATAGCTACCCTTATCCTCTAATCCTCCCTTTCCACTGCAGCTAGCATCATCTTGTAAAAATGCAAATACGATCATTTTTCTATTCAAAAGTCTTCAGTAGCTTCTTTTATAATTACCAAGACAAAAATATTCATCATGGTCTAGAAGGTTCTGCATGAACTGAACTGTGCCATTTTTTCTAGCTGACTCCTCTCTGAGTTCGGATGCTCAGGTGATTCAGATGAAGTAATACCTTTATTTCTAGGTATAAGACACGCCCCTTTCCTCATTGTTGGGTGTTACTCACTTTGCTTCCACCCCATCCTCATCTTTCTCCTCCAGTAATTCCTACTCACTTTCACGTCTTAGCTGAGCTATGACTTCCTCAGGAAACTCGTTCCTGACCTTTCTGTCCCAGGCTAGTAAGGGTTCCAGCTTAGCTTTATCATTCGCATTATTTTTCTGTCAGAACAGTTGTAATTAGCAATTAAATACTTTCTTGATTGTTAGATTGGCTTTCTGGATTTACACTGGTCAATACGGTAGCCAGTAGCACATAAAGCTTTTAATTTACTTAAACATTTAAAAAATTTTGTTCTTTAATCAACCTATCCACTTTTCAAGTGTTCAATAGCTACATTATCTACTTATTGCTGTATCAGACACTGCAAATACAAAACATTTCATCACTGCGGAAAGTTCTATTGGGCAGTGTAGGTCTTGATTCTAAGCTGTGTGAGAGTAGAGTCAATACCCATTAGCTCCACATTAAAAGCCTTTCCTAGTAGATGACAAAAAAAAAAACTGATAGTTTGTTATTGAAGGGAAATCTCTCCAGCCTTTAGATCAAGCTTTTTAATTCTATATTTTGAAATGATTTGATTAAATGTCTTCATACTGGATTTGTTTACTTCCTAAAAGATTAATGAATCTGTTCATATGCTCATGTCATCATGGTTTAATATAGTTTCCATTGATGGTCCCATTTTTAATTCAGTATTGTCCTATAACTCATAGCTAAAATTTTCCTAAATCTGATTCTAGGTACTGATGATTTAGTAACATCTCAAGATTAAGAACCTCTGTGGTTTAAGGGCAAACAATTCTCTTCAAGTGTTCCTAAATCACATCTGCTTCTCCTTTTAAATTGCAGTATCACCTTTTTCTTGTGTAGATTGATTATGGGCCAGTTGGCTCTCATCCATATCTTTAAATCAAGCATGGACTGGTAGAGCAAGCAGGTTGCAGAAGGAATGAGAAACAAGGCCAGAGAAGCTCATCTTAAGTCATTCTATCACAACATTGAGTCAGGATACCTGTTAGTCTGTCACTTCTACAGGAGCAGCTAGAGGATGGGTTTCCCTGGAACTCTTATTTTTCCTTTACTTTCCACTAAAATATCGAGGACTTTAAAAAGTCCAGATTTTAAGAAAGACATTATTTGTATGAATGTGGGGTCTAAATTCCTGACCACTTTGAAATAAAATGAACGGTCTAAGAGGTCTTGGAGCATTTATATTTGATCTACTACCTAAGGCCAAACACAATCTGGCACCTTCCATGGACTGAGGTTAGGGCCTCAGTAAACTTTTTGAAAGAACCTCAGAGATTCTCTGAGATGACATAGAAACCCACACAATTAGAGGGCATCAGATTCCATTCAAAAAGAGATGAACTTTAGTGAATAAAGATTTAACTTTGTCATATATCGAAAAGCATCTGCACTTAAGAAAATGAATTCCTTTGGACAATAACAATTCAGTGAATATATAACTATTTTCAATTAACACCGACTCCCTTGATTTTAAAAACGTAGCATCATAGTATAGACAAGAACCAGATTCTTCCAGAGTGGAAGAGTAGGAAATACAGTTGATAAAACTTTAGAATTAGAATTCTGAGTCTAAGCAGAGATAATTGTTTGGATTTTTGTTTTATTTTATCATTTGCTATATCCATGGTTAGAAGGATTGAAAATTAACATCAAAAGATAACTCTCTGGCACTTCTAGATTCTTTGTTCCTAATTATGCATATAATAAGCATATAATTATTTCATATAGATTTTCTTTTGAGATGGTATCTTGTTCTGCAACCCAGACTGGAGTTCAGTGGGGTGATCTTCACTCACTGCAACCTCTGCCTCTGGGTTCAAGTGATTCTCATGCTTCAGCCTCCCAAGTAGCTAGCATTACAGGCATGCACCACCATGCCCAGCAAATTTTTTTGTACAGACAGGGTTTCACCATGTTGGCCAGGCTGGTCTCAAACTCCTGACCTCAGGCAGTCCACCCACCTTGGCCTTTCAAAGTGCTGGGATTATAGGCATGAGCCACTGTACCCAGCCCTATATAGATGTTATTCTATAGTGTTAGATTATTTATTCTCAGTTAACTTTATAAAGTTCAAGTTAACCAATACTGATAACAAAATAAAATGTAGATAATCTTAAGTAAAAGATGTATTAACTCTTGTCCAAATCACGCAGGGATAAGGGAATGGAAGAAGAGGGCAAACCAATGAAACACGCAGTAGAAAGTCTGGTGACATCCACATAGCCACCACTCTTGCAGCATGGTTCCATAAGAGGTTTATGTCTTCATTTGTATTTTGATAAAATTGCAAGATAGTATACAAAATGAGTAATGTAGACTTTAGAATCACCAGGTGCTAAATTTAAATTTTTATTCTACAGCTAAGTAAAAAATTATTTAACCTTTTCCACTCTTCATATCTATGGTACAAGGATACTCATTTTCCAGGATAATTGTCAAGCTTTGGTGATTCACGTGAAAGCACCCATCACATTGCAGGTTCATAATAGGCATCCATTAAATAAAAACATTGTGCTTGAAAAATAAATTATGTTTGTATTGGTAATTTATTAAATAACATGAGCATAACATTAGCACATAGCTACTAGAAAAAATGCAGTTAACATAGTTTTAAAAATACTTTAGGATCAGAAGAAATGTTTCCTAGAGTACCATATTCACCAGCCTCCTCACATCTAATTTAGTCAATATCTGGATATTTCTAAAAGTGTAGACTGGATATGTGCTTCTATAAAATTCAATTTATTCTAGTTATTATCTAGACATTTGAAATTTTTGAGAAATTATTTGGTGGTGTAGATATTATATACCAACTATGAATGGGTATTATTTTAAGGCTGAAAAGTATTTTCCAAATTTAATGAAAAAATTTCTTAATGAAAGTGACTTTTTTACAGCCCACAATCTTCGTTCTGTGTTAAAACTCATGCATTTGGGAAGGGCTAGAAGTAAATGAGGTAAAATATTTTGTAAATAGTATCTTCATTAGCTATTTATTTATTTATTTATTTATTTATTTATTTATTTATTTATTATGCAGTCTTGGTCTGTCGCCCAGGCTGGAGCACAGTTGAGCAATCTTGGCTCAATGCAACCTCTGCCTCACGGGCACAAGTGATTTTCCTGTCTCATCCTCCTGAGTAACTGGAATCACAGCCATGTGCCACCATGCCTGGCTAATTTTAAAAATATTTTTAGTAGAGACGGGGTTTTACCATGTTGACCAGACGGATCTGAAACTCCTGACTTCAAATGATCCTCCCACCTTGGCCTCTCAAAATTCTGGGATTACAGCATGAGCCACCTTGCCCAGCCCTTCATTAGCTTGTAAAGTTACTAGAGAGCATTATGTTTGTCATGTTTCTGGACTGCCCATCTTTTTATATGTACTCTGAGCAACTACAATATTGAAATTTTTAGCAAGAAATTGAGAAAACTTTCAAAGGAGAATTTCCATATAAATGGTCAAACTGTTTTTGAGAAAACATATTCTAAATACAGGGAATCTTTGCTACAGTCCTGGTAAATTGGCTCAAACTGTATTTGGAAAGTTTCTTGGTCAAGGCATATTATGTCCCTAATGGTTTAGAACTCAACATTCACACATTTTATAAAAAGCAAATTACAATAGACCTTATCCATTCTAAAAAATACATCACACCCATCATCTGATTTCATATGAAAAACATTGTGCACTCTATAGTTGGAAATATGATTTTACATGGAGCACACAAAGTAATATAGGTACCCAAAAATGGCTCTTCAAAAATTCCCTCCTTACTAATCCCCTCAACTCACATAGGATGAGGTTTTGGCAGAATAATCATTTGTGTTTTCTAAATGAGGCCATTTTGTGCCAATTGAGTTTTCCTTCTTTCTTCTTTTCTTGGTAACTAAAGAAGGCCAAATGCATTTCATGGTTTGAAAAATAAACATTGCTACTGGCTTGAGGCCTAGCCCACCAAGTATTGGCTTGTAGTTAGTTCATTTTGTCAGTCATTGGTATACCCAGAAAATGAAAGAATATTCTGTAATAGGAATGCCAACAGATAGCTAGTGTGATACAACTCTCATGTAACTGTCTTGATTATTTTCTTTTTTTATCCAGTCGTCTTAAGATGATCTAAATCTATCTACTTCTGGCTGTCAGTCTCCACATCTTCACCTTTGCTGCCAATGTAGTGTCACCCATCTATGACTGTATTTTTGGTTTCTTGTTCTTGGTCTCTAATTTGTAGATCCAATTTTCTACTTCTCCAAAGACTCCCACACCAAGTACTCTGCCATTAACTGCTGATGTGGAACGCTGTCAAAGATTCTTTCAAAATGTAAGTGTTTTGTGAAAAATTGTGTAGTTTGCTACAGAAACATTTTTATATTTTTATCAACAATATGATTACTTTTGTGTTTTCACTTGGAGCCATACATTTTAAAGGTTAACAGAGTAAGAATGCACTCCATTTTAAAGATGAATAAAAATAGAGGCTAGAGGATAGATCCTCAAATAAAAAGAATAACCAGTAAATATTTCTATAGCTGAGATGAATAAATACCTAATATCATTAGAAAACCTGTTAAGATTATAATATTTGATCAATTCCTAAAACAATAAAACTAGAAAGCATTGACATTTTTTCAGATTTCCTACATGGAGAAAAAATATCAAATCACTTATTTTTTTAATGCTACCAGGTAAAAGTTTTCTATACGTTAAATGCTCAAACAACTTTAGAAACATAAGCTTATACTCTAGAGAACAGGTCCTTATAAGATACTTAATCTAAACACAAATTAAATATAAAAAGATTAAGTTATTTTAAATTAAACTTACTTATTTTAAACCACAATAAAATACTTGATGTGGCAAGACAGGATCCAGACAGGACAATGAAGACAAGCATTTAGGAGCCCACACAATTAATAAAAAAGCATTTAGATAATCTTTTTTTATTTACTCGAAGCAATAACTGGAACACAATGTCCTAAAACATTAGCAAGTTAAACAAATCATTAGATAAAAAAAGCAATTTGGGTATAAGATAGACAGGATGTTAAAAAACAAGACAATCCTGGTTAACATGGTGAAACCCCGTCTCTACTAAAAATACAAAAAATTAGCTGAGCATGGTGGCACGTGCCTGTAATCCAAGCTACTCGGGAGGCTGAGGCAGGAGAATTGCCTGAACCCAGGAGGCGGAGGTTGCAGTGAGCCGAGATAACTCCATTGCACTCTAGCCTGGGTAACAAAAGCGAAACTCAGTCTCAAAAAAAAAAAAAAAAAACAAGACAAAACAAAACTAATCCTAATCTTGCATTTTTACTTCTGCATTACCTATTATTATCTGAAAAAAAAAGGTTTCACAATTTTGTTCCACAGAAAAACCAAGAATGCCATACAATAGAAAAAGCTACTGCGTTTAAGTAAGTTTGGGAAATTCTGCAAAACTTAGCCCTGTTTTAGACATTCAGATTAGCATATTAACATAAACATATTTTACTGTATTGAGTGAAATTTCCTTCATATACTAGATGATGGAAGACTTTTAACAGAGTTACTTATAGCAGACTCTTCTGCAGAACTCACATCAACAAATGTTGGCTAAACCTAAAGCTCCTCCTTTTAGGATATAATTTGTTCTTAACTTGAACTTCAAGAGATTTTTCTTTTTTTTGTGTGTTACACCACAAAGCTTATCCAAGTTTTTGTTCATTTGTTAAAAAAGGTGAAAATAGAGAATACAGTGTAGACATGAAGCACATCAAATCATAGTTTTTTTTTTTTCATAAAAATCATATAGACTTTTTCTTTTCTTATTGTCTTTCCATAGATATTTTCTGAACCAATATTTTCTATAACTGTTTATAATATATGAATCAATCACATTACAGAAAGATGAAACAGAAATACTGAGCCTGTACAGGTTATATATTGTTCAAATCAAATAAAACTTACAACAATGCTAATTTGAAATTTTAGTAATAATAATTATTCTTCAGAATTCAGCATAAATCATACACAATTTGATAACTTAAATAAAATTACCATTACATTACATTATCTCACAAATTCTAAAGCTTGCTTTTCTCCTTACAACCCATTACTTATAAAAATGTTACTAGTAGATTTTTCTAACCATTATTAAAATTTAACTATTTGCCTTTGTAGATTTACTCACACTTGTGGAAAGTAAAACTATTGGCATTAATTTCTTATTTCCCTAGGGTATTGCATACATAGTGAGTCCTGCAAGCCTACCCATCCTACTCATCTCCACGTGAAGGATTGACTGAGGAACTAAACTATTGTTTAAACAGGGAAGATGGAACTTAATATTAAAAGCCTGGAATGGATATATTGACTGTTTTTCACTTTTAATAAATATGATATTTATTTTTAATAGGAAGATAGTAAAACCCTCTTATACAACCTAATATAATCACCCATACCGAGTGCCTCTTTTTCAGGGAGCTCTATGCTAGAAACCTACAACTCAAAGTGCTCTAAGAAATCTCTAAATGTCCATCATTGATAGACTGGATAAAGAAAATGTGGTATATATACACCATGGAATACTATGTATAAAGTTTAAAAGGAGCAAGATTGTGTCCTTTTTAGGGACATGGATGGAGCTGGAAGCCATTATCCTCAGCAAACTAACACAGGAACAGAAAATCAAACACTGCATGTTCTGACTTGTAAGTGGGAGCTGAACAATAAGAACACATAGACACTTGGAAGGGAGCAACACACAAGAGGACCTATCATGGGGCAAGGGAGTAGAAGAGAATCAGAATAAATAGCAAATGCATGTGGAGCTTAATACCTAGGTGAAGGGTTGATAGGTGCAGCAAACCATTTTGGCACATGTTTACTTATGTAACAAACTTGCACATCCTGCACATGTATCCCAGAACTTAAATGTAAATTCAATTAAATTTTTCAAAAAAAAAAAATCTCCTTTCCCCCATTTGCAGGCTATGTCCATGTCCTTTTCAGGAGGGCTATGATTCACCTGAGATTACTTTTCTCTCGTGAGAGTCCAACATCTAAGTGTAGACCTTCTAAGTGTCCACATTCTGTACAACCTACACCTGACACAAACCACTGTATTTTCCTTAATGAGAGAGTGTGAAATAACATACGAGTATATGGGAATGCATGGCTGTTGGAAACATGGACAAGATCCAGAGTCTTGCCTCTCTGCTGTAACAAAGTTTTCCCCCATTAGAAAAAGAACAGAGATTGAAAACAACATTTTAAAAGGAGATTTCATGAATCAAGGAAACTTCTAAAAGCAACAATAGTTTCATAAAGTGACAGCAAAGCAGAGAAAGATCAGGAAGGAAAGATCACACAAAGCCAATCTATGAAATATTGATATTATCAATTAAAAAAGTGAATGAAATAAGTTCTTTGGCTTATTTTTATTACTTCTTAGCTAATTTTAATCTAGTGAATCTCTTAGAAACATGATCTAAATTTGGCATTTTGTTCCTGCACCATTATTTAAATAAAGGTTTCTGAGTCTTTAATCTTGCTGGCTGGAAAATGAAATTATTTTGTAGAAGCTTTTAAAGCAGGAGCACTGTAACTCTCTTTCATGAAAAAACATGATGTAGCAGAAAAGATCAAAGATGTATAGGGAAGTTCTTTTTCCTCTTTTTGAAAGCTGATGCCCATGGCTTTCACTAATTGAAAATTTTCTTTACAAAAACAGACCTGTAGGCAGTCTATTTGCAGCCACCAGCATTAACTGCACATCTCTGTAACTTCCTGCTTTGAGAAACTAAGAGATCAATGGAGCTGGATGCTGACAATTTGAGGTGGACTTCACTAATTTGTAATGACATGGGCGTGCAGAAAAACAAGTAATTACCTAGCCATTATCTTTCATAATTTCAAGTGATACAACTGACGCTATCATTATCCATGAGTAAGGATAAGAAAAAAAAAGAAAAAACTCGGTGGTCATTAACATTGAAAACACTTATGGTTCATTTTTACTGAGAAGCTCTTTTCGATGTAGCAAATTTCACAAATTAACTGTGTGTGTGCACGCGTGTGTATGTAATCATTGCTATTGATGTTCCAGTGCTGAACCCTACAAAGTGCCTTGTTAGAAATATCAAATATGTCATTAGATTAAATGTTTAATAATATTACTTCAAAATACTGAATCTATGATAGTCTTCATGAGTTTCCATGAGACATTAGCAAAAGAATAAAAGGGCTGTACGACTGTGCTTGGGAAAGGATGTTGTTTTATTTTTATTTTTAATCTGAATTAGAACTTTAGAATTTGTAAATGTCCACAGTACAGAAGAGTCTAACAGTAGAGAAGAGTCGAATCTATTATTTGTCCAGGTCTACATAATTTGAATCTCAGCATTACTGATATATTTTTAAACCTTTGAAGTAAAACTATATAGTTACCATTTCTTTGCTGATACAGGCAAATTGATTTTTGTTGCTTTTACTTCTAAATTGTCCTTTTTCATTACATCAGATGAATAGATTTTGAATTTCAGATCAAAGTCTGCAGTTTGGCCACTTAGGAAATATGTGTGGGTAAGGGAGGGTGGTTTTGAACTGTATTCAGTTGGCTTAAGTGAATTATAAACTTTGATAAAAAGTCACATTTTATTAGACATATTTAATTAAATGGGAACCTGTGTTCTTTTATTATCTTTTTCTTTCTATCTTCAGATCATATTACAAAACTTACTTTTAAATAAAAGCAATTGTTTAAAACAGTAATGCATGACGGTTAAAAAAAATCATTCAAAAAGTAATATTTAAAAACAAAGAAAACAAGTCTCACCATTCAAAAATAGCCATAGAAATGTTTTGGTGCAGTTCCTCCCAATCTGTTGTCTAGGAAGAAATGGGCACCTCTATTCTCTTCATGACAGCTGGAAAAATTCTTGGTACCATATGGAAACACATGAGTCACTCCCCCTTGAAAAACCCTCACTGAGGGCCAATCACTTGAATCAAACTCCAATATTCTTTCCTCAGCCCACAAGGTCCTGCATAATTTAGCTGCCTACTCATCCTCTGACCCTAGAACTTTAACAGGAAATTCTACTGATTATCTTATAAACGATCTCATCAGTTCTTTACACCACGACCTTCAAATTCCTATTTTGGCATTATCTAGGATGACCAAAGTTGTCCCACTTTTAAACCAGAAAGTTCCACATCCCACCCACATCTTCAGCTCTCAGAAAAAAGGATACTCCTAGAATAAGGAGATTAATTACACTCTCAACATGGCAGTCATGTTAAGTCATCTTAAAAGATACTCTGAATAACAATTTTTTTAAGGCCATAAAGTTTTGTTTCACAGTACGATTTATTGATGTTGTATTTTCCCCACTAATTTTGAATGCCATCTTTATTAATAAAGACAAAATAAATAATAAATCTAAAGACCAGTTTTATGCTATTTATTCTCATTCATTAATCTGTAAGTCTGCATTAGGAATAAGATTATACTTCCTGAGTACCTCTGACTTTATAACATGCTGTAATATATAGGAATAGAAGTACCTCTCTTATTTTTACCTTTAATATTCTATTTTGGTTCATTTGTTTTTAATATGAATTTCAAAATATGTTGACAAATTATAAAAAGTACTGCATTAAAATAGAAATTTGAATTTCATAGAATGTACAACTTAATTTGAGAAATATGCCTATAATAGCACTATGGAAATTCTATAGTCAGAAACATATTCACGTAATCTAATTATTGTAATGACTTTTGGTAATATGTATTCATATATAGATACTAAGAGTAAAAAAAAAAAATTGATGCATCTTGTATCCTCAAATACAAAAAAGAAGACAGTGCCTGGCAGGCTTTTGGGAATTCTTGTGATAGCAGATTCCATCCAGAACTTATCAATATATGAAATTATCTCTTTTATTTGATTATTTGCCTATTTAAAATATAGGTCTTTTACTTTAATGTAAGCTTCATGAGAGAAGAAAATTGCTGTATCTTCACTATCTAAAATTGCATCTGAAGGCTCAATGGCATAGGAAGGGTAGGGTGGTAGAAACCATGAGCCCAGGATGCAAGAAAGGAAGGGAAATAATAAGAGAATTTTAAATGAAAAATAAACAACCTACAAGTTGATTTGATTTTCATCATATACCAGCAATAATAAGTGATATGAATAATAAAATCACACTCTAAAATCACCCTCTAACAACTATTTTGGTGTAAGTTACAAAGAATTGTTGCAGTTACTACTAGTTTGTATAACTAAAAATTTATTTTTTTACTTCATAATTTTATTTTCCTTAATAAATATAGTATTATTTAACTTAAGTATGATATAACTTATATGATTGAAGATAATTCTCACAATTCCCGGTTTCAGTTAGTTGATGACTCAAAAAAAAGGGGGGGTGACCAGCTACATGTGTTTAATTAAGATACTAAGTTTACTATAAGGACACATGCACACGAATGTTCATCGCAGCACTGTTTACAATAGCAAAGACCTGGAATCAACCCAAATGCCCATTGATGATAGACTGGATTGGGAAAATGTGGCACATATACACCATGGAATATTATGCAGCAATCAGAAATGATGAGTTTGTGTCGTTTGTAGGGACATGGATGAATCTGGAGAACATCATTTTCAGCAAACTGACACAAGAACAGAAAATGAAATACCGCATATTCTCACTCATAGGCGGGTGATGAAAAATGAGAACACATGGATACAGGGAGGGGAGTACTAAACACCAGGGTCTATTGGGGAAAAAAGGGGAGGGCCAGCGGGAGGGGGAGCTGGGGAGGTATAGCCTGGGGAGAAATGCCAAATGTGGGTGGAGGGGAGAAAGGAAGCAAAACACACTGCCATGTGTGTACCTATGCAACTGTCTTGCATGTTCTGCACATGTACCCCAAAACCTAAAATGCAATTAAAAATTAAAAAAAAAAGATACTAAGTTTATTGAGGTTTAGAATTACTGAGGATTTCTTCTGATTCAGTTTCTGTCACTAAATCCGGGGCTACTTTATATTCCTGCATTTGAACAGTGGTTATCAAAATTAAAACAAACAAGCAATGAAATAGAACCTAAGTTACTTTACTTCTGCCATTGTATGTGGCCACTTGGGGCTTTTATGTGTGTTTAGACTTAAGACAGAAAAAATGTGAACCGTGGGGTGCAATATTTTCATTTGGTAAGTGAAAATTTTAATTCATTCATGAAATACATTACTGAATTTAGATATCATTCATATGAAATTTCTCTTCTTTTTTGAATGAATATTTGGTTTCTCTTATTACTAACATCTTACGTTAGTATGGTACATTTATCACAATTAACCAATACTGATACATTATTATTAACTAAACCTATAATTTAGTCATATTTTCTTAGTTTTTATGTAAGGTCCTTTTTGTTCCAGGGTCCCATTCAACACAGAGCATTACCATTAGTCCTGATATGTCCTTGCCTATGACAATTAGGAAGAGGTACTTTCAAAAACTATCACAAATGTGCTGTGTGGACTAATGGTGGCCTGCTGACCAAGAGATATTTCAAACTCTTCCCAAAGGTGTTGAAAAAAATCTTTCACAGCAAATTCTTTTAAAAAGAAAATCTTTTGAATATTGGAAGTTCAAATATATGCAAAAGTAGATAATAGTATAATAAAATTCCATGTGCTTATTAAAGGCAAATTATTTTTAATTTTCATACATTTAAAAATAAATATATTTGCTTTAGCATATTTGATAGAAGTCTGTTGAAAAATCAAATTATAAAATTTAATAGCTTTTAGACAATAAAATTCACTGGCCTTTATTACGTCCTGCCTTATGGAAGTTTAGGTCTTCAATTTCCTTTTTTCTTACCTAATTTATTTCTTTTGCTATTGTGTTAGGCCATTCTTGCATTGCTATAAAGAGTTACCTGAGACTGGGTAGTTTTTATATTTTAATTTTTTAGTTATACTTCAAGTTCTGGGGTACATGTGCAGAACAAGCATGTTTGTACGTAGGTATAAACATGCCATGTTGGTTTACCGCCTCCATCACTGAGACTGGGTAGTTTTTAAAGAAAGGAGGTTTAATTGGCTCATGGTTCTGCAGGCTGTGCAAGCATGACACTGACATCTACTTGTCTTCTGGGGAGGCCTCAGGGAGCTTTTACACATGGCAGAAGGCAAAGCCAAAGCAATCACCTCACATGGTGAAAGCAGTAGCAACAGAAAGAGTTGCGGGGGTGGGCTGGTGGGGAGAAGACACCACACACTTTTAAAAAACCAGATCATGCAAGAACTCACTCACTATTGCTAAGACAGTACCAAGCTATTAAGGGATTCCCCCTCATAATCCAAATACTTTCCACTGGCCCAACCTCCAACACTGGGGATTATATTTCAACATGAGATTTAGAGGGGCCAACATTCAAACTGTATCAACTATCATTCAAATTCTACTCTAGAATGAAAGGTGAACATTTCAATTTTTTTTAAATAGGGTGTTATAACGTATCAACATGACTGTGCACTCATCAATAATAATTATTACTATTAGGACTATATAATAAGGAAAATTGATTATTTTTTAATGATAAAAAAGTAAACAGTATGAAATTGTACACAGTGATATCAAATTTTTAAACATATACCATGTATGGTTATTCATACTAATGAGAGGGAAATAGAAAAAACATTAAATCAATGTTTGTGTCACATGTGCTTTCAGTTTACCTATGTTTTTAAATTAAATATATTATTTTGGGTTATTGTAGGTTCACATACCATAAGAAATAATGCAGAGAGATCCTGTGTATATCTTACCAGTTCCCTCAGTGATAATGGCTTGCAAAACTATATACTATCACAACTAGGATGACACTGTTATGGTCAATACCTATCTTCTTCTTTTAAATGTCAATTGTTTCAAAATTAAAGATGAATAAAGGAAATGAGGATTATTGCCTATTGTTCCACTAGTATTACTGAAATCAATTTTGTTACAGAGAAGAGGGAATTGTATCTACCTGGTTATCAAATCTGCTCAGTATGCAGTAGACTGGCCTTTTTGGACAGTTGTAGAAACACAGAAAGTAGGATATTATGTTAGAAGTCAAAATGCATATTTATCACTTTTCTCTTTTCAAATTAACATTTCTTAACTTCTCATGAAAAAACAGTAACCTGATGTTCATTCTGTCTTACGTGGCATGCTTTCTAACTCTCTACCTCAGTGACAAATGTTCTGCTTGATTCGTAGCATTCTGCATGGGCAACAGGGTGACGGAACTCTGTCTCTGCCTCTCTCCATCTCTATCATTCCATTTCTCTTTAACATTAAACAAACAGCGAAACTGATTAGTTCTCTAAATGAAACCAAAAGACCACCTGCCCCTTATGTACATTTAAGGAATCATATGAAGATTCAATTAATTAGATTCTTGACAAACTGAAAACAGATGGTCACTAAATAAAAACAGGATATTGTTATATTGTCAATCATATCAATGGAACTTGAAGTTGTTGATTTGCTTCCCACTTAAAAAATGAATATAAATTAAAATGCAAATGAAATGATAAATGCAAGCCAATTGTAAATTAGATATTACCCATTAAAAAAAAACAGTAAGACAATGAGCCTATCATGGGGAAGGTAAAATATCTATAGATACTTACTTTTAGCTCATTTTGTCCTCAAACTAATAATCAGGATAATAAGGCTTGAGTGCACTAGCTGAAAGCTGTGACTTTTTTTTTTAAACTGTTTTTCACAAGAAAATGGCATAATAGAAAGTATTATCTTCTTGCAAGTTGAGCGAGCTACATGCAAATGAGTCAACAATTATGGTTGACTAAGAATCATATTCAACAATTGAATGTCATTTCATACATGAATTATCATAATGAAATTGAAAAGTAGTACTTAAAATAGTCATGTTTAGAGAGGTCAATTCTAAAAATGCAGATTTCAAGTCAAAGTAGATTACTTGTTGAATTAGAAAAAGTGTCAAAATCCTTCCTGTGCCTAGGATGGAGAGACAGGAGCCAGTACATCATGGATGGACTTCGGAGAAAAAGTGCTAAAGAGTAGGAAAAAAGAAATACTAGGGCTTTAAAATACTTAACTATGGTTTCTTAAAAACTTCATAAACTTAAAAAAAAAATGAAACTCTAAAAGTACAATTTGGATATACAGTAGTGTATTGTCACGTTTTGTCTCTTAGCCAAGTAACCTAGAAGTAATTTGAGATTTGTAACTTTTCATCTCTGCTTTTTTATGTGCAAATACATCATTATTGCTCTCCTATCACCTCTAACTTCTTCTATTTCTAATCAGACTACACTTTTGAAAGGAAATGCCTGTCATTTGGAACATCTGTCTGAAGCTTTCTGCTTTTCAATAAGTGGAATTTGGAGGAGTTATTTTCTTTTTCTTCTTGATCTGTTGCGTAGCTAATAGCATCAGAAACATTTTAAAGCTCCTAGATTTAAAACATTCTTTCAAACTTTTTAACCCTATGGTTAATCCATGTTTGAACTGTATGTCCTGGATATTGTCAGAAATGCTAGTCTCTAAAGATATCTAATTGTTAATAGCATAGATAACATAGATTGTATGCGATCAAGGATTTATTACATACAAAGTACAAACATCTCTATTTTCTGAAAGAAGTTTCAATATATAAATGCATATTTTCAAGTATGCTTGAAAAATCTCACGCTCTTGTCTACTAAAAAGTCTCTTAACAAATAGCTTATCTGTGCGTCCAAGCCCCAGCATTATTTGTTCTTCTAATTTATAGCTTATCAAAACTGCACAGATTCAATCATTTCCACTGATACTTTTCCATGTGTTGGTTCATCGCATTAGCTAGCCTTCATCAAGTAAAGGTCAAACACCCAGTGAATGAGACCCAGGCCTGGAAACTTTTGCTACTAGGAGTACAGGTTATTAGGAACATAGTGGCCTCCTGGAGATATCAACTGAGTGTACCTTGGCATTCAAAGAAAACTGTAAAGACTTTCCGATCATAGGCTTGGGGTCAGGTGAGAAAAAGTTACTGTAAAGTGGATGTTGAAATACCCTAAAATTTTGTCTGCTTCATTACTTTAACGCCAGCCCTAATTGTGAACTTGTTTCACAAAAGAAAGGAAGGCTGCTATGCCAGCAAAGAGAGTGACTCCCTGCTCCTCAAATAAGACTGGTCTGAGTTACGTAAGAAAATTCTGACGTCTAACCCAGCCCAATCTCCTTGAAAATCTCTTTCAGGCATGGACTCTTATTTTCATTCTATTTATAATCCCAATATTTAGTAAACTGCCAGACAAAGAGTAGATATTTGGTCATATTTGATAATAAATTAATAATGGATAATTGAGGACTTTTTATTCAATAATGATGAGAGTAAAAAAATTGAAGACTAGCTCAGGACTACAGTAGCTATGCTGAGATTTTCTTTTGGGTTAAAAGTTACAGATACCGAATTTGAAGTAGCTAAAATGAAAAGACAATTTATCATAAGGATCTTAAGGTGTCTCAAAAAAAAAAATAAAAAGTAGAACAAGAATTTTTGTAGAATTAAGTCACAACTGGGACAGAGTCTGTGCTCTACTCGCTACTTCTTCAGGTGGCAGAGGAAGGGCATGGGGCAATTTTGCATGATACATACTACAGCATCAGAGAGATACTGTTCTTTCTCTCTCTCAAGTTCCTTGGATGGAGATGTGTGAACAGCCTTGGAGGAAATGTTAAGCCCTGCATCTAGAAGGCAAGGGCTCACTGTAGAAACAGAATTGGAGATCATGTTCACCGAAGCCCTATAGGGCAATTCACAGAGAATCGGGTGCTGGATGGACAAGCTGAAGATGGTCACAACTTTGCTATTTTTAACAATTACAGTCCTTCAAATAAGAAATTCAAACAGAAAATAACAGAAAAATATTTGGGATCAGTGAGTTCGAATTTGAAGAACAACTAATCAAGGAATGGCTTGTGAAGATTTCAGATTCTTGGAGCTTAGAGATAGGTTTCCAAATCCATATTTTACCTCTTATAGATTGTAAAACTTGAGTAAGTAACTTGATTCTTTTAGGCCTTAGTTACCTCATACATGAAACAAGGATACAAATCATATGTACACCTAAGTGAGAATTTAGTAAAATGAGGCATATGCCAGATATGTAAAAAAATTTATAAATAGTAACTGTGATATTCATAATCATTATTGTTATCAGTGTGATACCCTGTGAAAAGACTGCAAGCCACAGCTTCCTTGTTCTCACCCCTTTATCAAACAACTTCCCTCTTAGAGCAGGGATTGCCTTCTGTACTCAATATTTTCTCTGATTTTGTTAATTTCAAGAAGAAAGATTTGTTTATTTTTTAGTTCTATAAGAAAATTAGAAAGTGGATAACACTTTTGGTGCCTTTGATTGGCTAAAACATATATATATGCCCAAAATCATCTATATATAATATAGATTACATATATATGCATAAAACATTTGGAAATACTTTGTCTCACTATTGAGAAATGCACTTTTTATATCTACAAACATGAATATGGAGACAAAATGGGCTAATATGTCAGTTACTTCAAATACAAGAAAATATGTAACCTTTCTTCTCTTCTCTTTTTATGTGTCACTGGGCTTCAGGTATCTTATTCCAGACCTGCTAAATGGGGCAGGAATGAGTAGAAGGAAGGAGAGAGTAGAGAAAATTCCATTAGATTGCAATAAAGTTGCCAGATCATACCCATAATAAATCTTCAAAATGTAATTTGTAAAGTCGCTTCAAATATATATCACAATCTAATTGTGATTGTCATATTATATTAAATTATAATGAATAACCTACCTAATAACAGTCATCAATTCATTCCTCATTATGCTTCTTAAAACATCAGTATTTTATTCTCCTTTATTTTTCTCTACCTATTTTTTTACTTGACCTGTAAACAATTACTGATAAGGTATAACTCCTATGGTTTAGTCATGCTCAAGCCAGAGTATAGAGGAATCATTAACCCTAAAAGAAAACCATAACTAAAGTAAGATAGACTTAACTTTACATCAGGGAGAAACAGCCTATGGCCTTGCTTTGGATGGGCATAGAGTGTGTTGGACACAATGCTGGAGAAGTTGAGGCCAGAGAAGTGAGTTTGAAACAGACTGCAAATTAGTTGTTTGCCAAGTTAAGAAGCTTAGACTTTGTATCCTGTGGGCATTTTAGAGTCAGAGTAGGCTATTAGGAAGACGAACAGTGTAATCATATTTGCTTTTTTATTAAGGTAACCCTGGCAGCAGTTGGGGGGTGGTGATGGGAGGCAGTATTAAATATAGGGAGACTATTTACAGGAAAACCGGTTGGAAAGCAGCTGTGACTATACAGAATAGGCATTCAAGCTGGAGCAACAAGGGTGCGAAAGCATAGAATACACATCCCTAGTCTCTGTGCAGCAGGAACTAAAGTCTGCCTCACACATAGGATGAAGAATCTTAAAGGACAAGGGTGAAAAAAAAGTCTGGAGTGTGAATATAAAGGGTTGGGAGTGACAGGTTAAGTCATTTGGTGATTGTTCCCTATCCTTACATAGTTTAATTATTGTTTATCCACAGCTTAAGAGATGCCAATAACTAAATTAAGAACATGACAACTTATTATAATATGATCCACGGAGAGAACATTGTAAGCTAATAATTTGTGAAAAAATAAAGAAATAAAAAGAGTTTCTATGCACATAGTTTAATGGGTGAATTAGGGTTAGTCATTAGTTTTGTAGTTATAGTTCAAAATTATTTGTCCTTTTTAAACACATTTTATAACACAATATAACTAAAGTTCCCAGGAACATGTTAAGTTAAACACTATTTAAAGGAAATGTGTTATATAATATATTCTTAGTTCATTTCAAGAAGAAATAAAAAGCACTCTGCAAAACTGGAGTGCATGGACATGAAAATATTTTATTTTATTTTTAATGGGGTTTGTCAGATATTTCATGGGAATATGGCCTTTTCTTTGCAAGGAGAATTATCTCTCAGAAATAGACCATGGCAGGCAAAGCCTGAGCCTCCATTTGAAAGCTGAGACAGTCTTGCTATGCATAGAACCAATTGCTTAGTGTGTATATTGGTTTGTTACCCCTGCCACCTGCCCCTATCCTTGGTCTTACCTTCTTACTCTACTTTGAGCACTAAAATACTGACTGAGAACTGCATCATCCGGGCTCCCTTGAGGGCGGCTTCTAGTAGGATGTAGCCCATAGGAAACACAGGTGGAGGAGGTCGGAGGGTGGAGAAAGAGAGGGGGTCTAGGTGCTGCCTCTGTCTCTGATGTAGATCTTTTTGAAAGCTTCTCCTAGCTCCAGCTCTCACTATGCTCCAGTAACTATGATCTTTGATCCCCTTACCCAGTTAGCCCCAGGGATGTTAAGGATATGCATTCTTGATCATCTCTACATACTTCTGTATCTTTGTGATTCTCTTAAACTTAGCACAGGTATATAGATGGTTCCTTTATCAAAATATTTTTTGAGATGGATTCTGTTTCCTTACGGGACTCTATATGTCCCAAGTCAGACAGAGTTGGTTTCAATAGCTGCTTTACCCTTACCACTTATGGAGTTTGAATAAGTTATGAATTCAAGTGTCTCCACCTATAAAATGTGTATAATAATGAGATGTACTTTATAAAGCCCTATGAAGACTAGGTGAAGAAATGCATCAAAAGTTCTTTGCATAGAGCTTAGCACTTAATTGTCATTGCAATGAATGTCAGAAAAAAAATTCATTTCCATTCAGTCTGCCAAGCAAAATGCTTATATTCTCTTTTCTTCTCCCAAGTGGGTACAGGTTGACTGCTCATGCTATTCTCCACCACTAAACTAAAGCAGTTTTTAACTGAAGAAACCAATTTCAGACCAAGGTGGTCCAGTTCTCTGGAATTTCAGGCAGAGTGTAACCACCTTCCCCTATCAAAAGAAGCATAAAGCATACTATTTCTATCAGTAATTTTGTATATCAGGTTTTAAAAAATCTATTTCTTGACAGCCATTTGGGGTTATTTGCAGATTTTTAGTTGCTGTTTTAAATAATAGCTTAAATTTTTAACTTTTATGGGCATATTAGCATCTTGTAATTGAGAGAAATACTATACATTCTTCTAATCCACCTAGGAAGGCACAATGAAAATATCACTTAATCTTGATGCCTAGATTTTCTGCAGCAAGTTGTAAAAGACACCAAGAATAACTAACTCATAAGTTAATAGACAATTCATCTGAAATGAAATGGAGCACTACTACAGTAACACAAGCTTACAGTAAAACAAAAATGGTGTAAAAAGAGAATATATATGTCATGCCAGAATCAAAGTTCATAGATGACAACAAACTCTGAGAAAGACTATGTTATGTAGTAGCTAGGGAGGCAAGGGAAAAAGAAAGTGCTGTAAGGAATGTATCAGTTCCTCTTGAGCCGTCCATCTACATGGGATCAATAGCTCTTCCAACCATGGGACATTCAAGCTTTCAGCTTGAGAAATTGAAGTTCTCAAAATAAGTCAGGGTTGCAACACAAGTCCATCATGGTGTGTCACAGAAATGAAATGAGTTGTCTCCTGCTCGATTGATGACTGACATCAAACCAGGAGGAAAATAAACGAGACAGGGGTTTTGAAAAGTTGGTTCAGAGACTCCTGTCAAAAACTTTACACTAAGGGTTCTGTTCTCTGCTTGAAGCACGTGCGTAACTCCCTTCACATTAATGAGTGTTCCACAGCATGCCCAAGAAGCAGTGAGAGGAGAGTTCCCAGGAGAACCGTTTACTGATATGATGTTTTTATAGTAGCTCTGCACATGAAACTCAGAACTTCGAAGACTGGCTTGGGGAAAAACCAGCAAACGCCCAACGATTGTAAGATAAGAAAAACGAGAGGGTAGAAACAGGTAAGTTTTAAATACAAAGTCATAACATAGATCTTATATAATGACTGGAGCAACACATGCTGTCAGTGGCCTATTCTGTAAAACAAACTTTTAAGAAAAAAAATCAAAGGCTGTTCAGCATATGTCTGTGTTGTACAGCTAAAAAGACCCCTGCAGTGCCTACAAACAGGCCAGTGAAATCAATGCTTTCTGCAATTGCTAACTGAACTTCATGTTGGTAAAAGAAAACAACAACAACCTAAAAACTTTGTTGTCCATGCTACAAGTCCTCCTGCTCTTCTATTATCCAGGCTTTCAAAGTGATTGAACTGAAAATACTTTCCATCAGTGTATGCAGCTGCCCCAGATACATTAGAGACCTGTGAACTGCAATGCCTTAAATCCATCTGCTCTTTTTTCTTTAGCCATTGCCTAAAGCAAAGAAAATAGAGTGGGAAGCAACGAGCATCTCTGGCATCAAAGGTGAAGGATATTGTGCTCAGAGGTGAGATGGCTATATTGCCTCATACCAGCTTAGTCAATGCCTCCTAGTTAGCAACCATTTTCTCTAGGAGTCTATACCTTTGACACTCACTGGGAGGCCTGGGTTGAAGCTACTACAATCAATAAGCTGTGATCTATCTTCTCTTTCTCTTCATGTTCTTGATTTGATGTTATCTTAATAAATCATTTCTATTTATCATTACCTCAGTCAGTTCATCTCTAAAATGGGCCTTTCTCCCCATACCCATGATGATAGGGGATACTGGAGCTTCTCCAGTTAGGATATGAGATGTTTGACAGGGTATTCAAGGATTTGACTTCAAAATATTAATGTATACAAATTTCCCTCCTCTGTGTGCCTGCTATGCAAAAATCATGGGGCACCACGATGAATACAATGCAGCTGTATAATGTTTACTGAGCTAGCAGTCACTCTGTTATCAAATATATAATTTTGTACAGAATTCCTGAAATATATACAGTATTTACATCAATGTAGCTAGAGGAAGCTTGAGGTACAGCTGTAAATTAGTGTTCAGAAAATTGCAGTAGGAATATAATGGAACACACTTGGAAACATATGCTAGTAACTCTATCCCTCTCATGTGTTCACAGATGTGATTACATATATGAAAACATGATTTTTTTTTAAAAAAGCATACAGCAAATTCTTCTGGTATTTTGCTTAGTAGTAGAAATTAGAGCCAGGCAGCTTTTAATATTTCTTTCATTGACATAAAATGGATGGGTAGCTATCTCTTTCTTTGCAATGACTCCCTTGCTTTCTGTCTCTTATCATCTCTCTCCATGTCTCTTTCATCTCTCTCTCTGTCTCCCTATTCCTCTCTCCGTTCTTACCAACAGAAGGAAATTATATCCTCAACTTTCTCTGCAAGTTATTATAACATTAATGTAACATAATTTGAAGTGATATTTCTGATATTGAATTCATATTTCTAAGTTTACAAATTTTAGCATTCTGCTTAAAAATAAGTTATTTATGTGGATATATGTGAGCCCCTTCTATTGACAAAGTTTTTATTTGATTTATTCAATATCATTTATTTGTAATATTTAAAATATTACCTCATAGTATGTAAAAATTTTTAATCATTTAGTTGATTAATTGGCTAAAATATTGAGCATACCTTTAACCCCCAAGACATAATTCCAAATTGTCTCTAGACTCTGGCTAATTGCAAGACACAAATTCTATCTTCAGTTCACGAATAAAATCCAGGACTGTGTTCTGACTTAAGTGGTTCTCTTCCATTGCCTTTTCCTAGTTGAGTACTGCCAAAAAGTAGCTAGGACAGAGTCCCATCGGAATAAGTTTGAATATTTCTAATTTGGTGATTTTGGAGGGGTGGTCACCCTCTATGTATGGTGTATTAGATGTGTCCCCTAAATATGGGTAACTAGCCTTAAAATTGAGAAATCAATTTTAGGCAAATGAGTAAATTCTTGTTATTTTATTTTATTTAATCAAAGTGGATGGATACAACCAAACCTTGTTTTATTGCACTTTGCTTCACTGTGCTTTGCAGATTTTTTTTTTTCACAAATGGAAGATTTCTGGCAACCCTGCATCAAGCAAATTTATTGGTGTCATTTTTCCAACAGCATGAGATTACTTTGTGTCTCTGTGTCACATTTTGATAGTTTTCACAAAATTTCAATTATTTTCATTAATAATTTAGTTGTTATGGTGATCTGTGATCAGTAATCTTTGATGTTACTTTGTAATTGTTTTAGGACTTCACCCACATAACATAGTGAATTTAATCACTAAATATTAAATGTTCTCACTTTTCCACCAACTTCCATTCCCCTCCTTCCCTCTCCTCCAGTCACTCTCTTCCCTGAGACAAAACAATGTTAAAATTATGCCAATTAATAATATTACTGTGGCCTCCAAGTGTTCAAGTGAAAGGAAGAGTTGCAAGTCTCTCATTTTAAATCAAAAGCTAGAAATTATTAAGTTTAGTGAGGAAGGCATGATGAAAGCTGAGATAGACCAAAAGCTAGGCCTCTTGCACCAAACCGGTAGTCAAGTGTGGAGGGAAAGGAAAATTTCTTGAACAATGTTAAAAGTGCTACTCGGGTGATCACACAAATGATAAGAAAGTCAAACAGCCTTATTGCTGAAAGTTTTTTTTTTTTTTTTTTTTTTTTGAGACGGAGTTTCGCTCCTGTTACCCAGGCTGGAGTGCAATGGCATGATCTCGGCTCACCGCAACCTCCGCCCCCTGGGTTCAGGCAATTCTCCTGCCTCAGCCTCCTGAGTAGCTGGGATTACAGGCACGCGCCACCGTGGCCAGCTAATTTTTTGTAATTTTTAGTAGAGACGGGGTTTCACCATGTTGACCAGGATGGTCTTGATCTGTTGACCTCATGATCCACCCGCTCAGCCTCCCAAAGTGCTGGGCTTACAGGCTTGAGCCACCGCGCCCGGCCATTGCTGAAAGTTTTAGTGATCTGGTTAGAAGATCAGAGTAGCCACAGCATTCCCATTAACCAAAGCCTAATCCAAAGCAAAGGCCTAATTCTTTTTGATTCTATGAAGACTGAGAGAGGTGAGGAAGCTGCAGAAGAGTATGTAGCATCAAAGGTGGGTTCATAACGATGAAGGAAAGAAGCCATCTCCATAACAAAAAAGTGCAAGTTGAAGCAGCAAGTGCTGATGGAGAAGCTGCAGCAAGTGATCCATAAGATTTAGCTGAGATCATTGATAAAGGTGGCTAAACTAAAGAACATATTTTCACCATAGAAAAAAAAAACAGCCTTATATTGAAAAAAGATGCCCTTTAGGATATTCACAGCTAGAAAGGAGAAGTCAATTCCTGCCTTCAAAGTTCAAACGACAGTCTGATTCTCTTGTTAGGGGCTAATGCAGCTTGTGGTTTTAAGTTGAAGGTAATGCTTATTTATCATTCCAACAATTTTAGGACACTTAAGAATTATGATATATCTACCGTGCCTGTGCCCTAAAAATGAATGAACACATCCTGCAGAACAGCACATCTCTATAAAACATGGTTTACTGCATATTTTAAGCCCACCATTGAGATCTACTACTCAAAAAAGAGATTTATTTTAAACATTAGTGCTCATCATCAATGCATCTAATCACCCAAGAGCTCTGTGATGTACAATTAATGTTTTCATGCCTGCTGAAACAACATCCATTCTG
This sequence comes from Callithrix jacchus, assembly GCF_049354715.1. NCBI lineage: Eukaryota > Metazoa > Chordata > Mammalia > Primates > Cebidae > Callithrix > Callithrix jacchus. The sequence continues at coordinate 84,868,875 of NC_133507.1, forward strand.
CAGCCCATGAATCAAACAATAATTTCTAATTTCAAGTCTTAGTATTTAAGAAAAACGTTTTGTAAAGCTCTGACTGCCATAGATAGTGATTCCTCTAATGAATCTGGTCAGTTACCTGAAAACCTTCTAGAAAGAATTCATCATTCTAAATGCCATGAGGAACATTCATGATTTATGAAAGGAAGTCACAATATTAATATAAACAGGAGTTAGGAAGAAGTTGATTCCAATCCTCATGGATGACTTTGGGGGATTTAAGACTTTGGTAGACAAAGTAACTGCAAATGTGGTAGAAAAATAGCATGGGAACTAGAATTCGAAGTGGAGCCTGAAGACATGAATGAATGGCTGCAGTCTCATGATTAAATAAACAGATGAGGAGCTACAAAGAAAGGGGATTTCTTGAAATGGAATCTACTCCTGATGAAGATGGTACGAATATTGTTGAAGTGACTATGTTTATCTGATAAACATAGTTAATAAAGGAGCAACAAGATTTGAGAGGATTCATTCCAATTTTGAAAGAAGTTCTGTTTAATAGGTAAAATCCTATCAATAGCATCACATACTACAGAGAAACCTTTAGTGAAAGGAAGAGTCAGTTACATAGCAAACTTCATTGTTGCCTTATTTTAAGAAATTGCCACAGCCACTCCAACCTTCAGCAACCACCAACCCGATCAGTCATCAGCCATCAACACTGAAGTAAAACCCTCCACCAGCGACAAAATTAGGACTCCAAAGGCTCAGATAATTCTTACCACTTTACAGCAATAATAATAATAAAGAGAGATGAAGTCTTGTTCTATCTCCTAGGCTATAATGCAGTGGCATGGTCTGGGCACAGGGTTCAAGTGATTATCCTGCCTCAGCCTCCCCAGTAGCTGGGATTACAAGTGTGCCACCATGCCTAGCTAATTTTTGTATTTTTAGTACACATGGGGTTTCATCATGATTGTACTAAATCATCATGTTTGTATCTTGCATCCTTTTCAAATAAACCTGGTCCAATTTAGTAATAAATACACTTACAGGGGCTTAGTATTTTTAGTACACACAGGGTTTCATCATGTTAGCAGGTTGGTATGAAACTCCTGAGGTCAGGTGATCCGCCCACCTCAGCTTCCCGAAGTTCTGGGATTATAGGCATGAGCCACTCCACTCCACTGCAATAAAGTGTTTTTAATTAAGACATGTACATTGTGAATTTAAACATAGTGTTGTTGCATATTTAAAAGACTACAGTATAGTGTAAGCATAACTTTTATATGCATTGGGAAACCAAAAAAATTGTGCAACTTATTTTATTGCTATATTCACCTTATTGTGGTAATCTGGAACTGAATCTATGGTATCTCCAATGTATGTCTGTGTTCTCCTCTAAGTATAGCCTATGAAATACTAAAAGTTTGTCACCACGGTGAGCAAATAACATACATTTAATGCACTCTGTACTGTCTGAAAAGGAAGTTCTACATCTTCTTGGAGGTATCTTTTGATCTGCTAAGAATCCGTGTTTGTAAAACTTAGAGGATTCATTCTTTGGACTGTTCTTTCAATTCCCTTGGTGTATCTGATTCCATACAGGGGACCCTCAACATCCAGCAACAATTGGCACCTGAAAAATGTTACTCATAGTGAATTCATTTCAAAATTAAGAGTAAAATTTTATCAGTAATATTTAAAATTTGACTTTAAGAAACTGTCTGAAAAATTGTACTTCCCAGTATGGGTCTACTTAAAACTTTACCAATGTGATTTTTAGATGCAATGGAATATTTACATTTCTAATAGTTTGAGTAGAAACATTCTACAAGTTGTCCAGCTCAAGCTTATTTCTTTTTAAGGTCATCTCAATTACCACAATTTGATGCTAGATTTAACCTTCCTTAAGACAAAGGATGATCTCATTAGCTTGTTACAATTCATTTTATGTAAATTCTATGCTGCCAACTTCTAGTAGGTATATTAGTTGGTTATACTACTCTTTCACATGCTTTCCATCACCATCCTTAGTTACTATTGTTTATTTGTACTTGTTTGTAGCAATGCAAAACTATTTCTACATTCCTGAACATGCCTCGTTGGTATATTATATGTGCCATGGCTTTCTCTGAATGTTTTCTCCTTGCCTCATCCTCCCTTCATAACTCTGTCTTTTCCCTTCCTAAACCTGTGAGGTCCTACTTTCTCATTTTGTAATATTTTCTAGAAGACCTTCTGTGATCTCTTCTCATCCACCATTTTGGGTAACTTGGCCACCTACCTTCTTTCTAAGATCTTTTTTGTGTCATTTACCATACTCTATTTTGATTATCTGATGGCTTATCTTCCCCAAATAAACTGAGAGCTCCTTGTAGGAAGGAACTAAGTGTTTGAGGCTGATATCCCATTAACTAAGTGAATGAAAGCATTATCCACTTTGTACCTCTATTCTTTTCCATTGAAATTGTGTCTGTCTTAATAAATTGGAAAAAAAATCATCTTTTGAAGACAGCCACTATCTAAATAAACTTACAGCAGGTAGGCACATAGTAGAGGCTCAACAATACTTGGTGAATTAATTCAAAATGGAACTTCTGCATTAGGCTGATTTTCTACTGATGTATAAGTTTCTCAGATGTGATTATCAGAACAGTTGCATAATGCTCACTATATGATTGAGATTTACAAGTTATAATTGGTGTAGTGATTGTACAGAATCATAAGTTAAATAAGGAGGAATTAGCCCATTCTTCCTAGTGTTCCATTATTGGAATACTAAGCATGTGGGAGTTATTTATATCTTACTGCTTAAGGTGATCGCCAAGGTCTGATTGTAAAAATTCAAAAAACTTGCAATATCCAGCATACATGGGTTAACAACTTGGCTCTCAATAGGTTAGAATTTTAAGTTTTACATAAGTATTTACTTGGTTAAAAGATTAGATTGAAATGATGTGAAGTAGAAAGTTACAGGGAGATAAGATGGTTGCAGAGTAAAGGGTTAAAAAAAATTGGTCAGTGTGAATTACTTAATTTTTTGCACTTGTCTCTTTGTCTGAAAGATCCTTGTCTAGTGGATCAATTTGTCATCAAGAAGGTAATCTATATTTACTTTGCGGCAGGTACTGTAGCTCTTAACTCTGCATTTAGCTGATTCAGCTCCTACCCAGACTACTTTGACCTCAGAAATATTCCCTGCTAACTGTCCTCCTGTTCACTCCAATTTGTACTGCCTAAACACTTACTGCTGAATGTCCCTCAGGCCATTTTGAAAGGTGTTTCATCACACTACAATAAACGTGAAATACTGATGCACTCAAAATGGCACACACACTCACACAAAAGGCAGCTGGATATCGACGTAAGAACTGGACAGGGGCATTTATTACACTTTACTCTAACACCATTGTCTACCTTTGGCAAAGGAAGGTTGTAAGTGTCTTTGGTGGTCTATGCTGATCAATACTACATGGGAGTTAAATTAGACTTCAAGTCAAGCACACATCTACATTGGCTGAGATACCGTAAACCTAAAATCCCTGGAAAATTTACATTTTTCCACTAAGTTAACCAGTAATAGAGTGAAATGAGTGAGAAAAAAGCAGCTGTCTAGTTTGTATCTTGCATCCTTTTCAAATAATCCTGGTCCAATTTAAAGCCCCTGTAGTTGTATTTAGGAATAAACCTGTCTTTCAACTTAGCTTGGACACATTGTTGATTTAATGACAATCACTAAGGAAGATAAAACATCACAACATCAAATCTTGAGAATTAGAGAAATTCTCTGATATATTATTAATCCTTCCTATATGCTCAGGTTCAAAAATGCCTTCTAAATCCTGAAAGTGGATTGGAAAACAGATGTATTTTGGATGACAGAAAATGCCCATATGAATTAGTTGTGAACTCTGAGTTGCTGAGTCAAAGATAAATATAGGTAAAGTAGACAATTTATCCCCTCAAATTAGTATTTCTTCAATTATTTTGATCATCTGTAAGTTTCACACATTATCTGCAAAATATTTGGCCCTCTCTAGGAACTACACCCTTTATCTTAAAATTTGTTCTGTTTTGCACTGTGCAATTTTTATAATCAGATTATTTTTATGCTTCAATGTATCACTTTTACCTCCATTTAATATTCTAATTGTTCTCCACATACAACAGAAGAATTCCAAGTGATAGATCAAGTTCCTATTTAAAATGAACATTACAAGAAGTGTTGTGCCCTGACTTTATGTAATCAGGGGTAGTTACTTATGGTCATGCTGACTAGGAATAAAATAGGCCACTAAGTGAGTCAAATTTCTTATAAAACACACCCATGCATGCGCACGCGCGCACACACACACACACACACACACACACACTGTATTTTTTAAAAACCTGGCAACTGATCTAATAAGACTGTGAATGAAAAATTCTTCAGAAAATTGGCATACATTTTAAGATCAATGCAGTAGGTTGAGGCTATTCAAAGTTGACTAGGTAGGTTATTTTCTGCAATGTGCTGGTGAATGTTTAATAACCAGCTCTTGGGATTGGGACAGGCCAGATTTGTTGTGTTTTTCAGTTTCTATGGTATAAGTGTACCCATTCATGGCTGATTTTAATCTGCCAACATGAAGTTACTAAGGCCAATCAGGAAGAGATGCACAACCATCAGCTTTTGTGCACTGATATGCACTGGCTGTTCTTCACCACTAGTTATCTTGCCAACTTAACTTTCCAACCCCAACTTTATATGGAGAAATGGGAAGGAAGCACCATGAAACACATGGAAAACCTTAAATGTGCTATGAAATGCTGGCTTGACTTCTCTCTCTCTCTCTTTTTTTTTTTTTTTGAGGTAGAGTCTTGCTCTGTTGCCAAGGTTGGTGCAGTGACAGGATCTTGGCTCACTGCAAACTCCGCCTCCCAGGTTCAAGTAATTCTCCTGCCTCAGCCTCCCAAGTAGCTGGAACTACAGGTGCCTGCCACCACACCATGCTAATTTTTATATTTTTGGTAGAGACAGAGTTTCACCATATTGACCAGGTTGGTCTCAAACTCCTGACCTTGTGATTCACCCATCTCAGCCTCCCAACGTGCTGGGAATACAGGCAGGAGCCACCACACCAAGCTACTTCCCTTCATACTACATAGCAAAACAACAGCTACAACACATTTTATTTTAAATTTATTTTACTTGTATTTCTTACATTTTACAAATATTTTTACATTTATTGTATTTGCTCCTCTTCATATTTGAAAATAGTAACTTTATTTTGGCTCCCTGAAGTATGATCCAGACATTTTTGGCTAACTCAAGAATAAACATAATCTATAACATTTAAGTGTTTGCTATATGCAAAATACTGTTAAATATGTATTTGTCTCCAGAGATCTATGTGGTTATCTCTTTCCCCTCATCAATGTCTCTATTCAAATATAACTTTGTAAATTAAGCTTACCCTCAGTAACCAATTTAAAATTTCTTCTAGCCCTTTTAGTACTTTCAACTCGTCCTATGATAATTCTATTATTTTTCTTAACATTTGTATCTTCTCTTACTGAAAGTTTCACTTTTGTATTGCTAATTACATACTGTCTAGCTCTCTTCCACTGGAATACATAAACTCTTCTGTAAGTGTTTTTTTTCCTGTTTTCTTTTTTTTTAGTTATGTCTCTCCAGTATCTAGAAAAGTGTCTGGTACATAGTAGATGATCAATGAATATTTGTTGAATAAATGAGATGATCACCAATGTCTGATCAGAATAAAAAGCTACAATGCTGACAAATAATTTTCTAGCTGTGTGGTATACGTAATTGATTTAGGAGATATTATGATATCTCATTCAGCAATAGATTTTAAAAATAGCCTCAATTGGCATTCTTCTGAAATTCCTTAGGTATGGCCCAACTTGAAAACCAAACATTGCCCAGTTCAGTGATTTTAATGTTCTTTTGAGAGGCCCTAAGGCCTAAAGACCTCAACAAGAGGGGCAAATGGGTCTGGAGGGGCAAATGGATGGGGCTTGGATCTTTACCCTGGCTTCATGCCAAGGGTCCTCCTTTTATCATCTTCTGATTGTGTTGTTGGGGGCCCAGGGAAGGGTGTGTGTGTGTGTGTGTGTGTGTGTGTGTGTGTGTGTGTATTGAGGGGAGGGGTTAACATAACATTTTCTTTGAATGAAAAATTGTACTTCTATTCAAGCCAAGTACATCTTCTTGAATGACAGGTTCTTGGAAAACATTATTTTAGATTATCGCCTGCTTAAAATCCTTTGTTTTGTTTACTGTGTTTCCAATTAAGTTCTCATAATTAATTAATAAACAGAGAAACATATCTTTCTTCTGCTTAAAGTGAATAACAAAATTTCCTTTTATAAAATGTCACCTAGCAGGCATGGGACATAATCTTTAAGTAAACTCTTCAGTTTTCAAAATATATGAAATGCGTCTAGAATGCCCTTGTCCATGGCATTAAAAAATGGTTTTAAAGGAAATCGTATATAAGATTTCAGAGGATATGTTTTAAAAGACAGCTTTTTACAAAAGACTAAACAATCTTCTCCCAAACTGGCATAGAAGAAAATTATTTTGAAATATGAAGCAAGTAGCACCTGATGCCTTCCCCGCCTAAGCACTTTGAATTCAATTTGTGGCAGAAAGAGCAGCCTCTCTTGGATCAATAGGGCACATTCAGCACAGCTGACACACCACACCTGATCCAGAGCCAACCTGGCTGGGGACCTATTAGTCAAACCTGAGGGACTCTCCCTAGCTTTTATCTCCAAGTACATCTCCTAGGATTACAGGTACTTGAGGCTAATTAGATCTGCTCTATTACCTGCCATGAGGGCCTCTGTTTCTACAACATCCCGTTTACCTTCCAATTTCAATGAGATAATCAGGGTGTCACAGTGCACTAAAGGTAAAACGATAGCCTTGCATACACCCCTGGCTGGCTTTATCTGTTAATACAATACGCCAGTGTTCATGTGTGTGACACACACATGCACGCGCTCACACACACACACTGGAGGGCTAGAAAGATAATAACTGGACTGACCTATTGCAATTTTACCTTGTTTGCTTTGTTGCTTTTCCTCAGAAGTCAGTTCCCCTTCCAATGTAATTATGTAATTAGAGCTAAAGACTATAAACAAATAGAGCTTTGTCCCCTCCCTCAGAGCTCTGAAGTCAAGCCTTTTAAATGCTGCTGAGACTTTGGAAGCCTACATATTGCTAACACATGGAGGCAGACCTGAGGCGTGGAAAACACATCGCATTCCTGAATTTTCTCCTTCCTGGATTCAGGAAGCAAAGGAAGCACAAGTAGACAGCAGGATCTGGCCTTGATTTGGCATTTGTTCAAATTTGAGAAGATAAATGGGTGGGTTTTTTTTTTTTTTTTTGCCCTCCAAACAAGCATTTTATTTAATTATGTGGCATATTTATAATATTATAGCAAATTAAGTCCATGGATCAAAATGGATACTTTAAAGGTATTTGCCACTTCTCTGTAATATTCATTACACGAGTAACCTCCTTTCTTATTATATGTGCTAATTACAGGGCAAATATATTTGAGTAGATGGCAGGATACTTACAGAGTATGTTCTATTATGATGCACTTCTGTGAGACCAGACCAAACCAGATTTTGGCCTGAACGTCATTCTCCAAGTTCATACAGAAAAGAAGAAACTGGACAGAAAATGTGCTGGTCCACTGTACTCTTTGGGCAGGAACACACCTGCAAAGATAACAACAATTATCATTATTATTGTGTGTTCTGGCTTTGCTCACCCTTTTGTGTTTAGAAAACATCAAAGACATTTTTCTCTGGAGAACTTCTAGTCGGCTTTTATGCACTTTATTTTGATCACTGTTTTGTGCTTTCTTTGATTTTATTCTATGTCCAGCTCCAAATATTCAGCACTTTCTCTGAGAGAATCCCTTGTAAACGATAGGCATGGCCACATAAGCCAGCAGTTTCATGCTCAAAATCCTACAAGCACCCGGCAGGAGACATGGGCAGGTAAAGTGGGCAAGTTGTGGGATATTGTATAATCTTGTAAAGTCTAATTTTCCCACTTTTTTAAATTAAAATTTTTGAGATATTTGTTGATTCTCATGCAGATATAAGAAGTAATCCAGAGAAATCAGATGCACCATTTCACTGCTTTTCCCCAGCAGTAGCATATTCCAAAACTGTATTATAATAACATAACCAGCACATTGAGGTTAATAGTATATCATTACTATTCACATTTCCCCAGTTTCCATGTACTTGTGTGTCTATGCAATTTTATCACATGTATAGATGTGTGTATCTACAACCACAATTAAGACACAAAACTGTTGACAAAACCCAGGTATTCTTCATCTTGGAATATAATTAAAGCATTTCTGCACAACAAAAGAAATTATCAACAAAGTAAACATATAATCTGTAAAAAGGGAGAAAATTTTTGCAAACTGCACATTCAGCAAAAGTCTAATACACAGCATCTATAAGGAGCTTAAACAAATTTACAAGAAAAAAACAACCCTATTAAAAAGTGAGCAAAGACATGAACAGACACTTTTCAAAAGAAGATATATGTGTGGCCAACAATCATATGAAAAAAGAGGCTCAACGCCACTGATCATTAGAGAAATGCAAATGAAAACCACAATGAGATATCACCTAACACCAGTCAGAATAAATACTATTAAATGTCAAAAAATAACAGATGCTGGCTAGGTTGATGAGAAAAGGAATGCTTATACACCATTGGTAAGAGTCTAAATTAGTTGAGCCATTGTGGAAGACAGTGTGGGGATTCCTCAAAGACCTACAAATGGAAATACCATTCATCATAGCAATCTTATTACTGGGTATATACCCAAAGGAATATAAATCATGTATTGAAAATACATACGCATGCATATTTTCATGGTAGCACTGTTCACAATAGCAAAGCCATTGAATCAACCTAAATATCTATCAATGATAGACTGGATAAAGAAAATGTGGTACATATACAGCATGGAATACTATGTGGCCACAAAAAAGAGTGAGGTCATGTTCTTTGCAGGGACATGGATGGAGCTAGAGGCCATCATCCTTAGCTAACTAACACAGGAACAGAAATCCAAATACTGCATGTTCTCACTTATAAATCGGAGCTAAATGATGAGAACACATGGATGTGTAGAGGGGAAAAACACACAATGGGACCAGTTGAAGAGTGCAGGATGGGAGGAAGGAGAGGATCTGGAAAAACAACTAATGGGTACTAGGCTCAATACCTGGGTGATGAAATTATCTATACAACAAGCCCCCATGACACAAGTTATTTATGTAACAAACCTGTACTTATACCTCTGAACTTAAAATAAAAGTTTAAAGAAATCCCTCATGTTACCATCTTATAACCACATTTCTTATAACCACATTTGTCTGGATCCTGTACCCCCACCTTTTCCTTTCTTTCATAATTTCTAGAAACCACTAATCTGCTGTTCATCTCTATAATTTTGTGATTACAAGAATGTCATATGAAAGGAATTATGCAATATGTAATTTTTTGGTCCTGAGCTTTGTTTTACTAAGTGTAAGTCCTTTGAAATTCATCCAAGTTGTTGTGTACTAAGGATTATTCCTTGTTATTGATTAGCAGTATTCCCTGTTGTAGCAGTTTCTTTAGCTATCCATTAATTGAAGGGCTAGGTAGTTTTTAGTGTTTGGCTATTACAAATTAAGCTGCTGTAAACATTTGCATACAGGATTTGTGTCAACATAAACTCTCAATTTTCTTCTCAATTTTGGTGGAGACAGACTCAGAAAAAATATCTTTATTATTAAAAATGAACTACATTAATGCCACAAAAATTGGCAAGTGAAACTTAGTATGATGAAACAGTTAAGTATTAGTGGGTATTGTAGCAACTGAAAAGCATGCATCCAGAAAGAAGTCATTTCCCAGATACAGAAAGCCTTGCAATATATAAATATGAACCCAATTATTTCAGATCTATTTTGAAGATAATTCTCATATCTGGAAATTTATATGAAAATTTCTTGTTTATATATTTAATTTTTAAACTTACATGCTTTGAAATTTTGTTACAGTCAAATAAAATTAGACTACAGGACAGATTTTTAAACCTTGGGCTACTTTTTAAAAACTTCATGTAATCAAATGGCTCTGCTATTAACATTCTGAAACCCATGACTTCACTAAATTTATCTGTTCATTGTTGCTTTTCCCATTGTTTGAGTCTCAGTTTTGAATTCATGCTAAGCATAAAACCAGAAGAAACAGAATACATTTAATAAGTTACTAAAACTTTTGATTCCTTTAGTAACAAAGGAGGGTCTATCCTACATCAGTCAGTTCTCGCTGTGAATACACAGTGAACTGCAGAGGAAGCTCCATTTTCACTGAGTATATAACCTTGTGCAATGTTTACAGACTGGTGGCTGAGAGTAAGTCTCAGCCTTAATGTTGTCAATTTTCTGACTAAAAACTGTAATAACAATAAAAATTGATATATAAAATGATATCTGATTTTTATAAAATCTTTATTTCTAGCTTTTGTTGAAAAACTGGAAAATTAGATATAACTGCGGCCACATTTCAGCATGGATGTGTCAGTTGGAGATGAAGTGCAGCTGACCCATTAGGCAGAGCAGTCACCTCCAGTCAGCCATAGTCCCCTCAGCCAGCCTCACCTGTTGAGTGACCTGCCTGACCTCTATCAACATGGGAGTTTGCTACCTCTTGTATGTATACACATACATATATTGTTATATCTTCTTGATGTACTGACGCTCTTATCACTGTCTAGTGACTTTCTTTGTCTCATTGACAGTTTTTTGCTCAAAGACCTTTTTTTTCTGATATAAGTGGAGCTATTCCTATTCTCTTTTGCTTTCTACTTGCATGGATTACTTATTTCCTTCCCTTCATTTTCAGTTCATGTGTCCTTAAAGTGAAAATGAATTTCTTGTAGGCAGTATATTGTTGTTTTATTTTTTATATCCTTTAGCCATGTTATTTTTCATTAGAAAATTTAGACCATTTACATTTGGTATGGAAGGATTTACTATTGACATTTTTTAAATTGTTTTTTGGCTACTTCCTATTTCTTTTGTTCCTTTCTCTTGCTATCTTTCTTTATGATTTGATGATCTACTATGGTGGTATGCTTTACCTTTTGTGTAGCTGTTTTAGCTTGTTGCTTTACGCTTAGCATCAACCTGACATAAAATATCTTATTGCTATAGCAGTATATTCCAGGATGACAACAACTTAATTTTGTTCACATATGAAAGCTCTAAACTTTTATGTCATCCTCCAACATTCTATGTTTATGTTTTTATAGTTTATTTCTTTTTATATTGCATATTCTTTGATAAATCATTATAGCTATAGCTATTTTAATACTTTTTTCTTGTAACTTCTGGAGTTAAAAATAAATTATATAACATCAAAATATTTTGAATATGACTATGTTCTTACCTTGATATGTGCATTTGATACTTTCATATGTTTTCATGTGACTAACATTATTTTATTTCAGCTTGAAGACTTATCTTTGGCACTTTTTTATAAGTCAAGTTTAGTGGCAATAAACTCTTTGAACTATTGTTTTTCTGAAAAATATCTTTCTCCCCCCATTTCTGAAGGATAATTTCTCTAGGTAACATATTATTTGTTGGCATTTTTCTTTCTTCAGTGTTTCGAATATATTATCCCACTGCATCCTGGCCTGCAAGTTTTCTACAGAGAAATCAGTGTTGTTGAATTTGGAGGGGTTGGGTCTTTCATATGTGACAAGTCTCTTGCTTCTTTCAAAAAAGTGTGTCTTTTATTTTTGACAATTTGAATATAATGCATCTTAGTAAAGTCCTCTTTCAGTGGATCTTATTTAGAAAGCTTTGAACCTTGTGTGCCTGGATGACAATGTCTTTCCCAAGATAGGGAAACACTGCAGCAAGCCTATCTCTCTTCTGCTTGTGGAACTCCCATAATGTACATATCATATTCCTTGATGGTTCCTATTAATCCCATAAGGTTTCATTTTTTCTTTTTTTTTTTTCTCCCCTGACTGGATAATTTCAAATGAACTGTTTTAGAGTTGGCAGTTTTGTTTATCCTGCTTGTCAAGTCTGCTGTTGGAGCTCTCTATTGCATTTTATGTTTCATTCATTGTATTTAGTTCCATAATTTCCAGATATTTTAAGAAATAATTTCTATCTCTGTTGAACTTCTAGTTTTGTTCATGTGATTTTTTCCTTGTTTTCATTGAGTTGTCTATTTCTATCCTCTTTTAGCTTATTGATATACCTTAAAACATTTATTTTGAGTTCTTTGTAAGGGAGTTCCCACATCTCCATTTCTTTGGAATTAGTTTCTGGAAACTTTGTGTGTGTGTCTGTGTGTGTGTGTGTGTGTGTGTGTGTGTGTGTGTGTTGATGGTGTCATTATTTGTTGTTGTTCTTTCTAAATGTGTCTTGATACTTTGCTTTGCTGCATTCATATTTAAGGAAACACTCACCTCTTCCCATCTTTACTGATTGGCTCAGAACAGAAACATCTTTACCACTCATAGTTAAAGAATCTGGGATTCTCAGTCCTTTCTTGTATTTACCCATGCCACCTTTTCATTCTCCCTTGGGAGGGATTCTTATAATTATATGCCTCCTCTCAATAAACCCCCAAACAAGGCGTGTGTTGAGAGTCTTCTGTTTGTTTTGCCTAGGGTGATGGCCTGAAATGATCAATTTTGTGTGCCTTTTCCCGACCCTACTAAATCTAGCTGTTTGTCTGCAGAGGCTCATTATTTGTTTACAAAGACTTGTATTCACAATCTAGGATACACATGTGAATGTGGAGAGCCAGCCATGGATGGTGGAGGGTTGTAAGTGAGGCCCTCAGAAAGTTACAGAAACTCATGGGCCAGTTGGTTGCATCCCACAAACAGAGTTCCATGTAACTCATAGTTAGACCTCCTGATGAAGTCCAAGAAGAGTTTAGTAGTATACATAGTTCTCTAATGAGTTTCAAACTTTGGCTACTGTAAAAACCTGACTCTCTTTCCTGCTCTCAGCCTCTCCTAAACATTTATATTTTTTAATACCCACAAATTCTTGGTGGTATGAGAAAGAAATGAGGCTCCTAGGCAGCCTTCCACAGAGCTGGATGATATGGTTTGACTGTGTTCCACCCCAAAACCTCATCTTGAATTGTAATTTCCATAATCCCCACATGTCAAGGGAGAGACTAAGTGGAGGCAATTGAATCATGGGGGTGAGTTCCCCTAAACTGTTTTTATAACAATGAGTAAGTTCTCACAAAATCTGATGGTTTTATAAGTGTTTGGTAGTTCCTCCTGTATTTATTCTCCTTCCTGCCACCTTGTGAAGAAGGTGCCTTGCTTCCCCTTTGCATTCCACTATGATTTTAAATTTCCTAAAGCCTCCCTAGTCATGGTGAACTATGATTCAATTAAATTTCTTTACTTTATAAATTACCCAGTCTTGGGCAATTCTTTATAGCAGTGTGAAAATGAATTAATACTGTAAATTGGTACTGGAAGTGGGTCACTGCTATCAAGATACCTGAAAATATGGAAGCAACTTTAGAACTGGGTAATGGGAAGAGGTTGGAAGAGTTTGGAGAGATCAGAAGAAGATACAAATATGTGGGAAAGTTTGGAACTTTCTAGAGACTTGTTGAATGGTTTTGACCAAAATGCTGATAGTGATATGGACAACAAAGTCCAAACTGAGGTGGTCTCAGATGGAGGTGAGGAAATTCTTGGGAACTGGAGCAAAAGTGACTCTACTATGCTTTAGCAAAGAGACTGGCAGCATTTTGCCTTAGAGATCTGTGGAACTTTCAACTTGAGAGAGATGATTTAGGGTATCTGGTTGAAGAAATTTCTAAGAAGCAAAGTGTTCAAGATATGACCTGGGTGCTCTTAAAAATGTTCAGTTCTGTGTATTCACAAAGAGATGGCTTGAAATTGGAACTTATGTTTAAAAGGGAAGCATGGCATAAAAGTTTGGAAAACTTGCAGCCTGATTATATGATAGACAAGAAAAACCCATTTTTTCTGGGAGAAATTCAAGCCTGCTGCTGAAATTTACATAAGTGATGAGGAGCCAAATGTTCACCACCAAGACTGTGGGGGAAAATGTCTCCAAGGCATGTCAGAGGTCTTTCCAGCAGCTCCTCCCATCACAAGCCCAGAGGCCTAAAAGAGAGAAATTGTTTAATGGGCTGCACCCAGCGCCTTGCTGCTTTGCAGTGTTGAGACTTGGTGCTATGTGTCCTAGCCATGGCTAAAAGTGGCCAATGTACAGCTCAAGCCTTTGATTCAAGGTTTAAAGCCTCAAGACTTGGTGTCTTAGATGTGGTGTTGGGACTGTGGGTGGGTACACAGAAGTCAATAATTGAGGTCTGGGAATCCTCACCTTGATTTCAAAGGATGTGTGGAAATGCCTAGATATTCAGGCAGAAGTTTGCTACAGGGATAGAACCTTCATGGAGAACCTCTGCTAGGGCAGTGTGAAAGAGAAATGTGGGGTTGGGGACTCACAGAGTCCCCACTGGGGCACTGCCTAGTGGAGCTGTCAAAAGACGGCCACCATCCTTCAGACCCCAGAATGGTAGATCCACCAACAGCTTGCACCATGTGCCTGAAAAAGTTTCAGACATTTAATGCCAGCCCAGAAAGGCAGCTGGGAATAGGAATGTACCCTACAGCCACAGGGGAGGAGCTTTGTAAGGCTGCTGGAACCCACCTCTTGCATCAGCATGACCTGGATGTGAGATATGGAGTCAAAAGAGATCATTGAAACTTTAAGATTTAAAGACTGCCTAGCCAGATTTTGACTTGTGTGAGAACTGTAGCTCCTTTGTTTTGGTTAATTTCTCCAATTTGCAATAGGAATATTTACCCAATGCCTTTGCCTTCATTGTACCTTGGAAGTAACTAACTTGCTTTTGATTTTACAAGCTCCTGGAAGGAAGAGACTTCCCTTGTCTCTGAACAGACTTTGAACCGTGGACCTTTGAGTTAAAGCTGGAATACGTTAAGACTTTTGAGTAATTGTTGGAAAGGCATGATTGTGATTTTAAATGTGAGGAAATGATATTTGGGATGGCCAGAGGCAGAATTATATGTTTTGGCTGTGTTGCCACCCAAAATTTTATGCTTAATTGTAGTACCCCTAATATCCACGTATCAAGAGAGAGACCAGGTGGAGGTAATTGAATCATGGTGGTGGTTTCCCCCATGCTGTTCTCATGACAGTGAGTGAGTACCCATGAGAGCTAACACTTTTATAAGGATTTGGTAGTTCTTCCAACATTTATTCTCCTTCCTGCCTGTTGGTGAAGAAGGAGACTTGGTTTCCCTTCACCTTCTGCCATGATTGTAAGCCTTATGAGGCTTCCCCAGCCATTCAGAACCGTGAATCAATTAAACTTTTCTCTTTTATAAATTACCTGATCTTGGGAAGTTCTTTATAGCAGTGTGAAAACAGTCTAATACACTGGGGGACCTGGGCACCAGTTCACTATGCTCTCATTTTTCTCTGTAAGAGAAATCATGGACCAAGGGGTTTCTCTTGGCATTCAGTTCTGTAGCCTTGCAAGAGTGCTAAAATAGACAAAGTAAAGCTATTGTTTTTACCTTCTTTTGCATGTTTGCTGGTGGAATTTTTACCTCAATGGTGTGCTGAATTTTCTTTGCTAAACTTGCAGTTTCCTACAAATGTATTCTGGTCCATGGGTCATTGTCAAAATCAGTGCACTTTGGAGATGGTGACAGAAAACTCTTATTCCACCATCTTGCTGATTTACTTGCTCCAGGATGCTAGGTGAGACTATCTTCATTTTTGCATATTTATTCTTTCATATGAAAGACTTGAGTTATTATACCAGCCCTCTTCTTCTGGGACATTTGTATTTTTAAACAGATAGAAACAATATGAGAAGACTTTAAGTAAATAGAGTGGTAAGATTCCTTTCCTTTGAGTGGAAGATGTTCTCTATTCCTGACACCAAATTACAGAGGCCTGTGGCCTATTATGACCATTGGAAATGAATGAATGTTCCATGATTTTTTTTCTTTTTTGAGATGGAGTCTTGTTCTGTCACCTAGGCTGGAGTACATTGGCAAGATCTTGGCTCACTGCAACCTCCCCCTCCTGGGTTTTAGTGATTTTCCTGCTTCAGCCTCTTGAGAAGCTGAGATTACAGGCACATGCCACCCACGCCCAGCTAATTTTATTTATTTATTTTCAGTAGAGACAGGGTTTTACCATGTTGGTCAGGCTGGTCTCAAACTGCTGATCTCAAGTGATCCACCCACATCGGCCTCCCAAAGTTCTGGGATTACAGGTGTGAGCAACTGCGGCTGGCCAGTTCGATGATTTTTATTTTTAATTTACATATTTGGCTTGTTATGTGAATAAATAACTGCAGACTAGGATAGGTCCAAATTTAGAGAAGCCTTCTCAAACAAATACCATAAAGTTCAAAATTCTAGACATCAAAATAATTAAGATAGCATACAATGGCTATTTCTTTAGATTTGCCAGTAAAACGTCCATTGCTATAGGTTAGTATTTGGAGCAAGAGGAGCAAGTAATTTGCCAAAGTGGCTGTGGCTTTGAAAAAGAAATTACATAACTTCTTTCAGAGATAGGAAATATAAAGACATCATTGGCACTGTAGAGATGCTTTTGGAAGAGACTTCATAATGCCAATATTAGCACACACTTTTTTTTAAATAAAAAATTGACTGGTACACTGCATTCTCAGACCATCACAAAGTATTAGAAAATAATCAAGTCCCAGGACATCATTAATAAATTTTGCTTCTGATTCTATGGCTAAATTTCTCTATGTTTCATGATGCTCTGAAGTGTGCAAATCTATGAGAGTATATTATGGGTTTTGGTTATTTTTTTACTTAATATACAGTAACTAGAATCAGAAAAAATGTTTAAATTTTTTTTTAACAAAAGGCTACTTGAAATACATTGCTTTGTTCACACATAAACTACTCTTGTAAGAAATATTTGTTCTTTTTTGTTCATAACCTGCCCTTATGACAAGGGTGAGGAAGAAGAAAAAGTTGCCTAAGGCATTTACAAACCTTACAAAGATTTTATTAAGAAGAATAATACCCACAAATTTACTACCAATCCATCTAGATCTCTTACCATGTTGTGTCAGCTCTCATGAGAAACCTCTAACTTGAGAAATTTAAGCACAAAAAGGCACAAAAGCAACTACAAAATACAAAGAGCAAACCATTCAAAGATATATTTTTTTCTCATACTTTCTTGAGGGAAAAATCAGAAGCTTCTGAAAAATGGAACCTCCCTCTACCAAATTAAATTAATTTTCAGTTTAGCTAAACCACTAAATATTTGCAAAATCACTACTTGTGTAATAAATATTTTATAATTATGAAGTATATTTATGACATCAGTAAACCTGCCAAACAAAGAAAATAAAGTTAGAGCAGTTTAAATGATAAAGGAAAAGGCATTGTACAACTTGCAGATTTAGTAATAGTTTATTACTTAATACTTTAAGGTTCTTTATATCTTCCTTGCAGCTAGGTAACTACCTCAAAATGGAAGGTAAATGAGACCTGCTATTTGCCATATGTATTTTGCATTAAACTCTATAGACTGTCAATCCAGAAAAATATAGTAATACTCCTAAACGTTCCAAGAAAACTGGGTTCTTCTGTTTAAATTTTAACCTGTTTTGAATTAACTCTTTCATATTAAAATTTGCTTAAAATGCTGAAAATACCAAAGGCCTGAATTGGGTGGCAATCAGTGATGGCCATTCTGCAGGTTACTAAAAAACTATTAAGCACCCCCGTTATGAAAAGGAGAATTTAAATTGTCACAGTGAGAGTAAAAGCATATCAGACAGGAAGAGAGCAGATATTAAAGTTTAGCATTGCTCTTAAATTTATTTGTTTTATTAAATATATTTCTTTGTCACTTTTTCTAATCACTTAAATGCAAATGATATTTTCTATATACCTGAATGAATTATAAGGGGCAAATAAATGTGCCTTGGAAAATATAACATAAGTTGTTACATAAGGATGAAAAATCTAATGCAGCAATTCAGTTTACAAAAGCACTGCTAAAATTTGTAAAATCTTGACATTGTTTCTGCTTAGAAATGTAGAGAGCTGGAAAGAGCATCCCATTAAATCTTACAACAACAATAAAGATATTGGGGTAAATAGACAATGTAGGCTTTTGTTCTTAAACTCATTAAATGCTCAAATTTTAGGGTAACCAACTCATCCAGAGTCAGAGCTAAGTGCCTGAAGGGAAAGATAAGATGTGAGCTCTGGTTTTCTTGGGCAACATAAAGTCAGAAACCAGGAAGTAGAGTTCATCTGTGATGACAGATGAATTGGTGGAAAATAAGTTGACTGGGAAAAGAGGGTAAAGTACTTGAGAGCCTCAAATTTCTATCTTATTCTGAGATTTTCCTTCACATGCTCCACTGCATGCTCATATAAAATACTGGAAGAGAACTGATAAAGTCCCTCTCATGGCCCATAACTGAGGGAGAAATCTATAGCCACTATGAAAGGGGCATCAAACTCCACTGAGATCTTTCTCCCTAACTCCTCTATAAAACCATGCCTTAATTTGTGAGGGAAGGACAACGACCCTGCCACCTCTTGGATACCTATGGAAGCTTACCGAAACTTGGAAAATAAGCAAAAACAAAACCTTGTATCTTTGAGGAGGGAGCAAGAACATATGCCAGGCTCAGAACTATAGATGTGGGGCAAAGAAGGAATACTGAAAAAGCAACATTTATAAAACTCAAAGGCAATGTTGTTTAAGATGTCTAACACTGAGGCTTAATCAGAACAGAGAATTCTCCCTCACACTCTACTACCAAGCTGATATATATCAGGTCACAAGTAACTTAAAAGAATGAGACCCTCTCTGACATTCAGAGAAAAAAATATAACAATAAAGTTGTTGGTAGAGTAAAAACTCAAAAAGAAAAAGCAAAAGCAGTCTGAGATTCCAGCCTTCATTATGAATGTAACATATTGCTAGAGGAGAGGATGTTGAAGTTTTTGGGGTACTAAGGTAACCATAGCAACTACAAAACTCATACACAGCTCCACTGCCAATTACATTAACTCAATTCTCTCACCCAAGGCCTAGCAGAATGAATGCGTAAATACAACCTACTACCTCAGTCTCTACAACCCTATATAAAATGCCTAGCTTTAAACAAAATATAAAACATATAAAAAGGCCAAGGGCGAAGGGGCAGGCTTCTAAGAGACAAAGCCATCATTAAAACTAGACTCAGATATGATATAGATGTTAAATTGTCAGACCTAAAATTTAAAATAACTCTGATTAATGTGTTCACAATCTAATGGGGAAGTCTGACGATGTGCAATATGTAATGGGTAATTTCAGCAGAGAGACAGAAACTAAAAAGAGAATCAAATGAACATGCCAGAAATGATAAACACAGTAACAAAGATGAAAACCTTACAGAGCTCATCAATAGATGTGGCATGGTTGTGGAAATAATCAGTGAACCTGATAATAATTGCATAGAAATTACAGATAGAAAAACAAAGAGAAGTATAATGGGAAAGAAAACACACAAACATACAGAACAGAGCCTTCAAGAGTTATGATACCATACCAAATTGTGAAATCACATGTCCAAGAAGTTCAGAGATACCAAGAAGAATACGAAAAGAGTTTGTAAAAAATCTAGCCATGTCAAATTCAACCTGCTGGAAAAAAAAATTACAATGAAAACATCTTGATGGCAGCCAGAGGAAAAAGGCTCATTACATACTGAAGGATGAAGGTAAGAATGCCACAGACTGGGCTTCAGGGGTCATGAGATCCAGAAGACAATGGAATAACTCACTTAAAAATGCTAAAAGAGTCCACACAATCAAAATATTCAAAAAAGCATAATTTGCCTTTCAGTTAAGTCTGATTGGCTACACATGTTTACCACTTCTCCAATCTGCAAATTAATTAAGGTAATGCACCGGAATAATAAGAACATGAATCCACTAAAACAGACAAGCTAGGAGAAGGTTCATTAGAGAAACAAAGATATTTGGCAATGTATTAGAAAATGAAAAGTTAGTAGATAAATAATAAGTGATAAATTAGGATGGAGGAAACTGGGTCACAGGAAGAAGGATGTAGCTGAGTTATGATTCTTACCAAAGTCTGGAAACATTTGATTCACAGAAATGGCATATAAAGTAAAGAAAAATAAGAAAATATACACTACCAAAGATAAACAAAATGCACCAATAAAATGAATTTTTAAAAGGGGGAATAAAGAAAACAGAAGAATTGAAATTATCAAAACACTAATAGAAAATAATTTCTCAGAACTGGGAAGACATACATATATTCAGATAAAAAAGACCCAGTGAATTCTAAATAAATAAATGAAAATATTAACACAACAAAGTAATTGTTGCAAAATTTTGGTTAAGACAAAATAATATCAGCTATCATTTTGGATCACAGAATTTTGTCCGAGGATCTGAAACAGTGACCAAGTGAAACATTAAGCCTCAGAATAGTGCTTGGGTAGTTAAATACCTACCCAGAGAAGTGAGAATTCATTGGTTCTTCCACACTCATCCTTCCTCATACATACACACTTTCCAAGACCCTTTTGGGTGCTGTAAAGTGAGACTTGAGGATTTTAATATAAACTTTTAATATATATAAGTTTTATATGTTAATACAAACTTTGAGGTAATTTCTTTAGCACCTGTCCTCTAAAATGTCCAAGTTGAAGATTGCCTTTGGGTTTTGTGCTTAGAAGTTAGGGTCAGGAGACAGCATCATTTTCTATAAAGAGCTATATAAGAAATATTTTAGGTTTGGAGGCCCATACATAGTCTCTTCTTCTCCTTCTCATCTTTTCTCCCCTCCTCCTCCTCCTCCTCATCCTCCTCCTCCTTCTTCCTCTTCTTATTTTTTGCTTTTCATAACCCTTTACAATATAATGAAAAAATCTTAGCTGCAGATAAACTATAGTCATTATCAGAGTTTTTAGGAAGTCAGAGTTTACAAGATGTCCCAAGATTATTAAGTCTACTGAACAATGGGTCCCTTTCACTCTTATTTTTCTTATTTTAAATGCTAAGAACATATAACCCATTATAATGCCTTAAAGATTTGAGGTACTTATCTCTGGTGTGTGTGTGTCTCTGTCTGTCTGTGTGTGTGTTTTCCAAACTTGCATTTCCAAAATCATTTTACAATTTATTTCTTCAGTTATGTTGATGAATTAACTGTTTTCCCAACACACTATGTAAAACCACTCCATGTTGCATTGTTTCTGTCACTATGGTATGCAGATTCTAAGATGGTCCCTGAGATTTCTACCTCCTTATGTACACACACCCCCTTTGCAATTTCCTCCAACTGAATGTGTGCATGATTTGTAAAAGTGATTGAATTTCACTCCCAATACTAGTTTGGTTGTCTAATCTGTAGAATTTGAGTTAATTAAAAGGATAATTACCCTGGCTGGACCTGACTGAATCAGGAAAGCATTAAAAGAGAGACGACGTCCTTCCTGAAGAGGAAGGTTAAAAGCAGCAGACACTCCTCTGCTTGCCTGGAAGAAGGAAGCTGCCATGTTGTAAGAGATCTACGGAGGGTGCCATATGGCAAGGATCTGAGAGAGGCCTCTGGCAGCTGAGCATGCTCCCTGGACAACAGCTGGCAAGAAAACAGGAGCTTCAGTCACAGAGCTGCAGGGAGTTGAATTCTGCCAAAAACCACGAGTTCAGAAGAGAATCCTGAGGTACAAAGAGTAATGCGGCCTAAATTACACCTTGTTTACAGGCTTGGGAGGCATGGACAAGTGTCACAGTGAAGCCAGACACCTGACCTACAGAAATGAGAAGGAATAAATAGGTGTTGTCTTAATCAGCAAAGTTTGTGATAATTTGTTATGCAGCCATAGGAAACTAAAATAATCACCACACCCAAATGTCCTTTATTGTTCTTTTTTACCTGTTAATTCCATCTTTCTAATTCCACCTACTTCATGAAGCTTTAAATA
This sequence comes from Callithrix jacchus, assembly GCF_049354715.1. Lineage (NCBI taxonomy): Eukaryota > Metazoa > Chordata > Mammalia > Primates > Cebidae > Callithrix > Callithrix jacchus. The sequence continues at coordinate 84,890,992 of NC_133507.1, forward strand.
GAAACAATCTCCTTTGCATAGTAATCCCACATATCTTACTAGCTTTAGCACATACTGTCTGTGCAAGTGATAGAATACATAGTATCAGCAACTCTTTCTCTTTGCAGCATATCTTCCCAGTTAAGAAGAGTTCTTTCAGCAGAGGAACTATCTCCTACACTTCTTTGTATACTCCAAACCTGAAAAGTGTCACTAGTTATAGGGGATATTCAAGAAATAATTAACAAATTACTCATAACTTCACTTTTACAATGTGCCATGGTTATATCACTATTCAAATAATCTCTTATGAATTCTGAAGCAAATGGTAGGGAAAAAATGAAGACTCTGTAGTCACAGAGTCAACTGGTCAGATGACATCTTGGACTTCAAAATACTCCAATTTATATCAATTCTACATAATATTCTTCAGGAAAAAGTATAGCAGAACCTCTGAACTCAAAGCCCATAAAAACTTATGCAAAATTTTCTGGCTATTATATTTCCAAATGGACAAGGAGATTTGTAGAATACAACTTTGATGCACACAGTCTCAGAAGACAGCACGAAAGAGGCTAAGGCAGAGCACATGTGTGCCATTTATAGGCAGACACGTGCCACATCACCCACTACCCAGGTCAACATGTCTCCTCTAAAGCTGTAATGGCGAGTCAAGCAACCTGTTTAAAAACCCCACAATCTTCTAACCACAGCCACCTGGATTGTAATTATAGACTTTATTATAAATAGTTATAAGCTTTGAGTGATTAGTTATTGTGTACGAAGTATTCAACCGTGGACCACCTGATTTTCACATACGGCTGTACCTTCTCCTTCCTTTGATGCATCCTGGCTATTAATAGAAAAACACCTGTTTCCTGATAGTCCTCTGAGCTATAGAGACATACATTTATATAGAAACAGCTGGGAGAAAGGTCCTTGTGAAGGACAACCAAATCCAGTTCTTACCAACACAAAACTTTCTCCTGGAGCTGCTGATGGAAGCAGTTAAGCCTGCCTTGCATCACTCCTGCACAAGCTACAACAAAGTGAAGCTAGGGAGAGTCTTTAACTACTGTAGGAGGATTAAGAATATCCTAAAGCAATAAGGCTAGGATTTCCATTTGATCCTAGAAACAGAAAACATTTCTAAACCCACAGGTGAATGACATAAACAGAAAGCCAGGAGCGAGGTTGCAAGTGTTTACTGTGTTTCTCACATCTTTTTTCAGCCCCTGCACATACCTACGGTCTTTCCTCCCCGGTGCCCAGGAGCACGGGGCATCCAGCTACACTGATAAACTAGCAGCAGTTCAAGAACATGAATGATAACAGGAAATGAAAGTGATAGTGACAGTTTGTGGTTGTTTGATTTCTTAAATGCAATGAATGGTTTCCTGTCAACAAGTGTCTGGATAGAAAAATTAAAAAGCAATCAAAACAGTAACTGACATTTCAGGGCATTTCAGGGAAGCCCGGGGCTCACTGCTCAACAAAGTCATCTGCTTAGTGTTCTCCATGGGAACTATGGCTCACCCTGAGAGGAATTATCAGGATATAGCCAAGGTGCATGGGTGCAATGCCAGCTCAGTAGTTTAACCTCCAAGGAAAGGTGGACCAGATGATAACAATCTGGACTACATGACCTCTGTGGTCAAATCCTGTACAAAGATTCTAGAAATAATGCAGGATGAAGAGCTAGGAAATGTGGCCCTAATGCAAATATCGTTAGTAATTTTATTATAGTAACTTCAACTAATTTACTTCTCTTTGCCTTAATCCCTCCTCATGTAAAAATGCTACGCTTCCTTTCTGCCCTTAAGGCAGAAATCTGCTAGTTCTATGAGTTACAGGAAGAAGATCCACAATATTAGAGACACTGGGAATTAATATACAATCACATACAAGTAAGTATCTAGAAAAAGACAGAAGACAGCACTGAAAGTGATGTTGAGCAGGTTTCCTTGGCCTAATGAACATATTTGCATCCCACCATTCTTTCATCTCATCTCCCTCTACGATATTCCAACTGTCAAGCCAGAATTCTTGCCATTTTCTGCTTTGAATCGGGATCTAGCCCTACCTATTGATTTTATCCCAGTCTGATTTCCACTTCCATCAACTCTAGGAAAATGCCAGCTTCCCGTTCTCAAGCGAGTGGCCCTGCCTATCACATTCACACCGATATGTTCCTCTCCATGCAGAGAAATGTGAACTTATATCGCATGGTGTAGCCTTTCTCCTTGAATTTATTCTCTTCCTTTTTTTTCATCCTTAAAAAAGAAAATGCTTTAGAGAAATATGACTGTAATTAACAACTGACAAAAATATCTGGGCTTGAGCTGAAGTGGGAAATCACAAATGTTAGTTACTTATTTTCTCATGCAGTTACCATTTGTTCTCTTTTCTCAGGGAAGTTGAAAGACCTGAGGTTCAAACTTAATAAGGCCCCATACTGTTTCTAAGAGTATTTACAACATGCAAAGTGTAAGTCAGTTCATTGTTGATATTTAAATTTGTTTTCACTCATCTGAGCTATTACACAGTATGCAATCCCTAAACCCTTCATAATAAAGAACACACATTTCTCAGCCATGAAAGGGAATGAAATGTTCAGCAATTTGAGCTCTCTGGTACTAGGAAGGTGACAAAACATTTATGTGTATCCAATCCATTCCACTGATTTGGCTTCAGCATTAGGAGGGACTGCCTCAGGCAGAGACCTTTTGCTATATACACATTCTTGGGAATTAGCAGGTGAACCAAATGGCCCATAGTGATGACAGCAACATCTTTCAAAACACTTAACTTTACCAAATGGATTTCCCAAATACATTTTCTCTTTCTGAACTATTTTTTTTTAAGTTTAACCATAGTACAAATATTTGTTGCCTTTTTAAAAAGAAAATTCCAGGAAACCAAGGAGTAGGCTATAAACAAATCACTTTCTCTTGGGTAAGAATGGCTGCATAACCTGTGTTCTACCAGTTATCTTCATATTTTTCATTCATCTTTAAAATCCTTAGTCGATGGTAAATTATTCTAGGAGAGTAATGTGCTAAGGAAGTCATGACATGAAACTTCATGTCTAAAATACAGTCTTTTTAAAATTGCATTTTAGGTTTTGGGGTACATATAAAGAACATGAAAGATTATTGCATAGGTACAAAAATACTAGTCTTTATACATACCAAATAAATAGAAAAAAATTTACTATCTGAATCACTTTTACTCCTTGAATGGGGTATAAAGATCTCTGGATTCTGGTCTTTATCTTGTAAATAGCAATTTTGATACACAGAGTAAGTCACTTAATTTTTCCAGCTCCAACATTCCTTAATTGTACAATGAAGACAATATAAAATAATCCTTAAGATCTTTTCCCTAAACTTTATTATTGCATTATTTGAAAATAATTTCATAGCACATACTGAAAAACATATTTCCAGAGTTTAAAAGTATTTTACTTTTAAATTATATTTATAGTACTCTTTGTGTTACTTGTATGTTCATAATAGTATTACTGCGATTACTCATAGAAGACATTGTTTAATTTTAATAAAAATGAAACACTACTTCGCATTCATAGAATGTATTTTTATTTTTTTAAAGAGAAAAAAAGAAAGAAAGGAAGAAAAAGAAATAAAAAAGAGAGAAAGAAAAAAGAATGAAAGAGAGAAAGAAAGAGGAAGAGAAAGGGGGAGAGAGAACAGGAATCTTGCTCTATTGCCCAGGCTAGAATGCAGTCTAAAAATGGGTATTAAAAACTTTTTTATGCCAATAAATGAGCCTAACAATGGAGACAGGAAGGAATAAGGGAGGAAAATAACAAACAAGCAGCCAACCAATATTTCACTTAAACTAGTGAAATGCTATGCAATTGCTGAGTAGTGATTTACTTCCAATTTTATGGTCACTTTTAGAATAGGTGTGATGTGCTACTGAGATAAATATATGTTTTGTGGATTTGGGGTGGAGAGTTCTGTAAATGTTTATTAAGTTTACTTATTCCAGGTCTGAGTTCAAGTCCTTGATATCCTTGTTAATTTTCTGTCTCATTGATCTGTCTAATACTGACAATGTAATGTTAAAGTCTCCCACTATTATTATGCGGGAGTCTAAATCTCTTTGTAAGTCATTAAGAACTTGCCTTATGTATTTGGGTGCTCCTATATTGGGTACATATGTATTTAGGATTGTTAGCCTTCTTGTTGCATTGATCCTTTTACCATTATGTAATGTCCTTCTTTGTCTCTTTTTGTCTTTGTTGCTTTAAAATCTATTTTATCAGAGATGAGAATTGCAACTCCTGCTTTTTTTTTCTCTCTCTCTATTTGGTTGGTAAATCTTCCTCCATCCCTTTGTTTTGAGTCTCTGTTTATCCTTGCATGTGAGATGGGTCTGGATGCAGCATACTGATGGGTTTTGGCTTTTTATCCAATTTGCCTGTCTGTGTCTTTTGATTGGGGCATTTAGTCCATTTAAATTTGGGATTGGTATTGATATATATGAGTTTAATACTGCCATTTAATGCTAGCTGGATGTTTTTCCCATTAGTTGATGTAAATTCTTCATTATGGTGATGATGCTCTTTACCTTTTGGTATGTTTTCAGAATGGCTGATACTAGTTGTTCCTTTCTATGTGTAATGCTTCTTTCAGAAGCTCTTGTAAAGCAGGCCTGGTGGTGATGAAATCTCTGAGTACTTGCTCGTTTGCAAAAAAAATTATTTTTCCTTCACTTATGAAGCTTAGTTTGACTGGATATGAAATTCTGGGTAGAAAGTTCTTTTCTTTAAGGATGTTGAATATTGGCCCCCACTCTCTTCTGGCTTGTAGGGTTTCTGCTGAGAGATCTTCTGTGAGTCTGATAGGCTTCCCTTTGTGGGTAACCTGACCTTTTTCTCTGGCTGCCCTTAGTATTTTCTCCTTTATTTCAACCCTGGTGAATCTAATGATTATGTGTCTTGGGGTTGCTCTTCTTGAGGAATATCTTTGTGGTGTTCTCTGTATTACTTGGAGTTGAGTATTGTACTGCCTTACTAGGTTGGGAAAGTTTTCCTGGATGATATCCTGAAGAATATTTTACAGCTTGGGTTCATTCTCTTCATCACATTCAGGTACACCTATCAAACATGGATTAGGTCTTTTCACATAGTGCCATATTTCTTGGAGACTTTGTTCATTCCTTTTTAGCCTTTTTTCTCTAACCTTGTCTTCTCATTTTATTTCATTAAGTTGGTCTTTGACCTCTGATATCCTTTTTTCTGCTTGATCAATTCGACTGTTAAAACTTGTGCATAATTTGTGAAGTTCTCGTATTGTGATTTTCAACTCTATTAATTCACTTATATTCCTCTCTAAATTGTCTATTCTCATTAGCATATTGTCAAACCTTTTTTCAAATTTTTTAGTTTCTTTGCATTGGGTTAGAACATGTTCTTTTAGCTCACAGAAATTTCTTATTATCCACCTTCTGAAGCCTGATTCTGTCAATTCATCACACTCATTCTCCATCAGGCCTTTTTCCATTGCTGATGAGGAGCTGCGATCCCCTGTAGGTGGACAGACATTCTGATTTCAGGTGTTTTTGGCCTTTTTGCGCTGGTTTCTTCCCATCTTTGTGGGTTTACCTACCTTTTGTCTTTGTAATTGCTGACTTTCAGTTTGGGTCTCTGAGTGGACATCCAGCTTGTTGCTGATGAAGTTTTTTCTGTTTCTTAGTTTTCCTTCAGTGGATGCCCTCTACCCCACAGCTGGACTTTCCCGGGTTCAGCTGTGCTTGCTGTGAAACTCTCAATCTTCAGCACTTCCAATTACTGTTTTTTTATGGGGGTGGGACCAGCCGAGCCCAATCACCTGGCTCCGTCTCAGAGCCTCTTCTTTTTTTTTTAAGTTGAACGATCGACTCTCGCCCTGGTGTTCCAGTCGCCTGCTGAAAAGGTGCCAGAATCTGTGTAATTTCCCCTGCAGTGACCCACTGCACCAGCTGAAACAACAGCATTGAGATTCATGGCACTTTTCTGCCTGGGAATCTTACGGTCTGGCTCCCCACTTCAGTCCCCTTTTCAATCAGCTGAATGGGTGACTCTGCCTTCCCAGAGCTCTAAACACCAACTAAAAGGGCACCCAGTCCTGTATACTCTGTACTGAGAACCACCGTGCTGGCCAAAAGAGTCATGCTGGTGACCCGTGGGGCTCCTCCACTGGGAATCTCCTGGTCCATGGGCAACAAAAATTCTTCTTGAAGTGTGGCATCCACTCACTCTCCATGCTTTCACTGGGAGCTACAGTCCTGAGCTGCTGCTAATTGGCCATCTTGGATCTCTCTCCTGTATTTTTATTTTTAACAGTATTTTACACCCATTATTGTGCAGAGTAGTTTTATATGGTTGGTGGGTCCAGAATAATTATTTCCATTTTAAAGTCCACTTGTGTCCAAGGACATGAAAGATTTTACTGGCAAAACCTAGAAATGGGAAATTTTTTGAACTTTGAGAACCACACTCTCTAGGCATAATTTGTATACCAATTTATCTTTCAGATAGCAGCCCTGGCAAATGAAATTTAAAGAGCTATCCTCTTGCGCAGTTCATCCACTGTCTGCCATCATCCAGATGTGGCCAAGAGGTGCCTTTGTGCCATTTTCTGCCCCTGCATTTCTTATGAATCATTAATACATTTTCCCTAGTTTCCAAGGTGAACATAAGTATATGTAGTCATTGAAAATTTCCTGAGGGAAGGTAGTACTTCTTTTAATACAGAGATACCTTTTATTTTACATAAATTTAGAAACAGAAAAAAAACCACTATTTAAATTTTAGTATATATGAAAGTGCCAAAAAATAGCAAAAGACAATATTATAAGATATCTTTCATGTTATAACTCCCCAGCGACCAACCTGTCTTCCCCATTGTTGCCCATAGTGCAGGATTGTGAACTCGACAAAGCAGCTGGATCTGTGTGTCTGAATTATATCGTAGAACAATCTTTGGGTAGATATCCATATCCCTGGATCAAAGGACTACTTGTAAGCAATTCAGAACATGTGGGTTGTATTAGCTTGTGTTGTCCACCTCCCTCACTGAGCCTCCCTAGAATCTTGGCAGTGCCCTGGCACAATTCGTCTTTGGTCTTAGTGGCCAAATAAAAGTGAGATAGATATAGAATTGGCCAGAATGTTTAGTTTACACTATGAAGTGTTAAGAATCAGGCTCATCCATCCCTTTATTTATCCCATAAAGATTTATTGAGTTTTTAATACATTCAAGGTACTATTTTAGGTGCTAGAAATGAAAATTATGATTGAGTGGAATAAAAAAATAGCCAAGGGAGCATGAAGACAATTTCAGAGTGGAAAGACGCTATAAGATGTGATAATGTGATAAAGACTTATTGGGTTGTAGAGAAGTCTACATTATTGGGGGGGGTGAGAAAGTCCTCTGTAAGGATGCTTAACCTTCTGAGAAAAGAAAAATTAATCAAAATTCAACATGTTTTGATTATCCAATCAGCAAATGGAGAAATGGTGCTGAGAGAAGGCTCAAGGAATCTTCCCTGCTCCCAGAACAGTCTATCCTGAATCTAACAAATATCTGAAAAATCCACTATTAAACACATATTTTTTCTGCTTTGTTGTTCCACTAAAATTCAAATGCCCTTGAGGAGAAGAACCATATTAAGTCTGTCCTCTTAACTTTAATCTGAATTGACTTAACAGACTTTTTTCAACCAATAGCCATAGTCACTTTTGTAATAATAATTTTTATTGATTGATGTATAATTTACATGTATAAAATATTACAGATTGTTGGTCTATAACTGGCTAAGTTCTAACAATATATACCACTTTACTGCTAATCAAACTAAGGTACAGAACATTTGCATCACCTCATAACCTTCTCCATGTTTCTTGATTGTTGCTTTTCCCACACCTTCAGGATCAACCCTATTCATATTTCAATCTTTCTGGGTTAGTTTTGCATGTATATAAATGTAATTGTTCAGTACAATTGTGTGTATGTTTGTGTCTGCCTTTAGCTTAGCACAATACTTCTGAGATTTGTTAATATGATTACATGTGTAAGTAGTTTGTCAGTATTTTTTAACTGTTGAGTTCTCAGATGGCATTTGATGTGTGAAAAGAAGACATGAAGAGTGTGAAGGAGAAACTTGAAAACAGAGATGCACGGTGGTTCTCAAAAGAGGTACTCTGGACCACTAGCATCAGCATCAACACCACTGGAAGCTTGTTAGAAAGTTACATTCTTTGGTCTCACCCCAGGCTCACTAAATTAGAAGCTCAGGAGGTAGATCCCAGGAATTTGTTTTGTTTTTTGTTGTTGTTGTTTTAGTTTTGCAAAATAAGCCCTCCTGGGAATTCTAAAGCATATTAAAACTTGAGAACAAATAACTAGGAGAAAGCAGAGACAAAATTTAATCCTTTTAAATTTTACTTAAAAGGATATGGCAGCCACAGATGAAGAATATGTGTTTGCTTGGCTTTCCTGCTTCCCTTAGAACTCTTGAGACTGCAAAACGGTGAGAGCAGGTTTCATGATGATGAATTTTGCAAATCATCTTTAGAATTGATTTGTACCTTCACTTTAAGTAGTTCAGTGACCAGTTCTGACTTAGCCTCTGAACTGTCCATCTGAAATACAGTTCTAGAATTACTACAGGAGACTTGTAGTAATTAACAATGGTATCTAATTAAAGGGTGGTAAACTAGTTCTCACTAAGGAAATCTCCACTGTAGTAATGTGAAAATGAACAAGCCAACTCATCTGGGCTTTGTGAATATTTTATATTTCTTAAAAATGAACATTAAAACCCTGTAGTGTAAGACTTGTTTGAAAATTATTTTAAAGTGTTGGCAATTTTTTTGCACCTAATTCATTTATTAAATCTGTGTCCAAAAGTAAGGGAATTCAGTATAACAGGGAAAGCCTTGCAAAAATATTAATCAGTGTCTTGAAATTAGAGAAAAAGAACAGCAATCATCATGAAGCTTTGAAAGAAAATTTCACCCAATTCAAATGAGTGCAATAAGCTGAGAGCAAGACAATCCCAAGAAGACACTTTCCCTATTCTATGGAAACCTGGACCAAAGTTATCTGACACCTTAGTTGTTATTTGATTAAATTAAATTATATTGGAATTAGTTTGTTTTGTTTTGTTTTTTTGAGATGAAGTCTCACTCTGTCACCAGGTGCCAGGCTGGAGAGCAGTGGCACAATCTCGGCTCACTGCAATCTCCACCTCCTGGGTTCAAGCAATTCTCCTGCCTCAGCCTCCCAAGTAGCTGGGACTACAGGTGCATGCCACCACACCCAGCTAATTTTTGTATTTTTAGTAGAGACGGGGTTTCACCATGTTGGTCAGGATGGTCTCGATCTCTTGACCTCGTGATCTGCCCACCTTGGCCTCCCAAACTGCTGGGATTACAGGCTTGAGCCACTGCGCTAGGCCTGGAATTAGTTTTAACTCTAGATAGTCCCCAAAATAAAGACATTAAGTAGTGATAGTGTAGTGGTTTAATCAGGAAAGATAGATGACAAATAGATCGACAGATAGATAGATAGATACATACATACATACATACATACATACATACATACATACATATACATAGGCACTATATAACCACCAAGTCCAATTTCACCATAAGGGGCTTTGCTCTCTGAAATACAGCCATTTTACATTTGCAGCCACCCAAAATAAAAGGACTAGAAAATAAAGCAAAACTGGACATGAACCTGGTTTTGATAAATAAACTTTCACAACATTCATTTAATGCTTGTCATCAACCTTGAGCTACCAATTTATATACTGGTCAAATAGTCATGTTTTATTTAAATTAAAACACAATGAACCAATCGACTGGCTAGTTTTACACTATATGCCACCCCACGTCACATAAACCTTTTCCTGGAGATACTTCCAGAGTCCCTTAAAAATCAATTCATCACGCTGAACTGAAGGATGCGAAAAGCAGATGATCAATTTGGGAATACTTGAGTCAACACAGAGAATTTGAATCAGGAAGCTGTGCTTAAGGAGTGAGAGTCACAGACATCTTCGACATCTAGATTGTGATAGTCATCAAACCAAGGCATGGCTCTATTTTCATGTGAACTAAAAGAGAGAACCCTTTCTGTCCCTTCCGCAGTTATAAATCCCAAGATGATAAGAAAGAGAATGGGAAAGTAGGTAAGCTCTTATGTAAAGCACTAAATATTCAAAGAATCCTTTTTTCCATCACACCTAAGATACACCTGTGAAATACTTTCTCTTCCAACTGTTCTGAATAGGCTATACTTTTATTTCTCAAAGGCTTTTATGGGCAATCAGTATTACCTAGATTCTTGTTTGAAATGCAGAATCTCAAGCGCTAGTCCAACTAGAGCTAAATGAGTTAAAACTTGAATTTTAATACGATAACCATTGATTCATATACACATTAATGTAGAGAAACACTAGAAAATAGAATATTAAGCTATTGGTTATTCTCCATGCTATTGTGTTTTTGGGGGGTTCATATTATTAGATTCACCTGGGACTTTTAAGCCTATCAGGCCGTATTTTAGAATGACTTAATCACCATCTCTGTGTTTTTTAAAATGTCCCAGTTTCTTATGACCATGTACGTTTGAGAAATTGTTGATTTGAGCAATCAGGTGAAGTCTGACTTCACATGTTTGTAATGTACAAAAAAAAAAGTTCATTTGCATACAATTTAGTATTTTTGTTTCTGTTTTGTAAAGTTTGAGTATAGGTGTAGCAAAATAAATAAATGCCAAATACAGGGAAATAATAAGAAATAAGGAAATAGTAACACTGGTATGGTGAAACGATGAATGGCATGGGGCAGATTGTGTATGTACTTAGGTGTGTCTTTAATGCTTTGTCTGCATAGAGAACACTTGGTAAAATCAGTCAAGCAAATCCATCTGCAGATGGCCAGGAACCTTCCAAGGTATAAAAAAGGTTGAAGCAGATTTCTTGTTTTCAAATAATTGTATTACCCTTATAAAACACACAGCCTAAATATTGGTTTTGTTCTGTTTTGTAGTCTGAATGTCCATCCTAGGTTGATTTCTCTAGGAAACAGATTCTGAGTCTGAGATTTGTGTGCATCTTGTTCATTGGGGATGCTCTCTGGATCAGCATTGTGGGGTGGGTTGAAGGACATAGGACTGAGTACAGGGAAAAAGGAATTTGATGTAGTCACAACAAAAGCTGTTCCAGAAGAAGGACTCATCTGAGAGCTGTCAGCCACCAACACTCTGCAGCTGGAGAAATCAATGCCTTAGTCCTGTGGGCAGCACCACACACTTTCATTATAGAGCCACTACTGTGGTAACATTTTCTCCTTTTAAATCTCCAGGAGTCTGTCAGAAATGCCTGATATCTGTCTTTATCTCAGAATTTTATTTAAAGAATACTCAGTGTAATTTTGTTTGTAGTCTCTAGTTTCTTCTGATTGACAGCTTTTAAATAAATCCCTCCATATCTTGATTGTTTTGGGAACCATGAAGTATAGAACTAATTTTTTTAACCTACTCTATTAACAGATGACTTTGTTTTTGTAGTCTGAAAAAAAATTCCTCAAAGGTGTCAAAAATTAACTAGGTCATTAACAAAATTCCACATCATTTTGCATAATTTTTTGTAAAATTATATGATTCATGTCATAATTTTCTGAAGGTGCTCACATTCCTGATTGGATTATTAATTTGTGTTTATTGTAGTGGCTGTGGTATAATGTTCTATCTTAATTAGTATTTTTATGCTTATGATTTTAAATATGTGTATAGCCAGTTTTTATGTTGTTTGCCTTTCTAACATAACTAAGGTTAAGTGTTTTCTTGCAACAAAGGGAATTTATATTGGGATTAAAAGTAATTACAGAAGCTTTATCAAAAGCAAAGCAATTGGCAGTTGTGTGAATAGACATCTTCACAGTAATAAAATGCAGACTGAGCAACCTCTGAGTTTATGTTTCTGATGATGTTTCTTCTACAGGAATAATAATCATAAATTTTATGTATAGAATATATTTGCAAACAGAAAACATCTTTCCTTAATTCCTCATGGTATCTTTCTATTTTTCAGAAAAGTTGACCAGTTTTCATACTCCTAGTATATCTAGAAGTTGGTCTGAATTATATAAGCAGATTGTAAAATTATAGATATGATTTTTATTTTTGATTTACTATTTTCACAATAAATTGAGAAGCTTTAAAACTATGCACACATCTGACATGTATTAACTACCTTCTTGTTACTAAGCACTACAACATTTGCTGGAATCACAAAGATAAATAAAAAACAGCCATGGACCACCAGGAGTTCAAATTCTAGTGGACAGGTTGTGTTGAGGTTCAATGATTAAGACAATCAACAGAACTGAACAAATGTTCTAATTTTAATTTATTTCAGTTGTCAAGAAGTGACTACTGCAGCAGCTAGAACCTCAGAGATATGTGTTTCAAAGAACTGATGAACAGTTCATTTAAATGGTGTAATATTCACCAAAAAGAATTTGTAATCATATTTAATTATTTAAATATCAAAGAAAATAGCTTATTTCATGAACAACACTTTTAAAATGTAAGAAAGAGCATGCTTGTCTTCTGTATATAAAGTGTTAGGAATCTGAGATACAGGTTAGAAAGTGGGACCCTGATCCCACACTCTCGTTAAAGTTTAGCAATGCCTGTACTCTGTGTGAGTGCAAAACTGCATTCAAAACAACTCTCATCAAATGAGGCTTTGAATTACTGACAGAGGAAGGACACACAAAACCTATTTGTGTAGTATATTTAATTTGCTCTGAGGACCTTAATTTTTACATCAGAAACAAAATGGGAAGGTCATTCATTTATTTATTCAAAAATATTTGTTGAATATGTGCCAGGTATTAAGCCATGCACTGAGGATACAACTCGACATGAGAGTAACACATTGCCTGTTCTCACAGAACTTACAGTCCAGTGGCATCTAATGATGATAAGGTAGGAATACAAGATGATGTCATCAGTACTATCTGGAGTGGCAATCAATGTGTTAGAAGATCACATATGATGATGTGCAACCTGGACTTTACAGTTCAAGAAAAGCTTCCTAGAAGAAGTGAAGTTTAATCTGAGGGGTAGGTAGGGGGAACAGGATTGTTAGTGTTATTGGTAGGAGAAAAATCAGGTAAAGGTTCATTAACATGGCTGGGATAAACACAGCTTGAATGCTGGGAACAGAGTACTAGGGACATAGAGGATGAAGCAGGTAAGATAAGCAGTTCCTTAAAAGGAAGAATCACTAATAAAAGTTTTCCTAATGGAGAGAATTACTTGATCACATTTCGATTTGGAAATATAATTTAGCAATATAGAAAACAACTTGCAGCTTTGATATTAATTTAAAAGGATAATTCCTCACTAAACTGGGGACGGAAAGAAATTTAGGGATTTAAGAAACAGTTCTAATGTATAATTCATAAGACTAGGCAATGGTTGGGTGTGTGGGATGAGGGAAGAGAAAAGAGTCAAAATGATACCTGGGTTTCTGTAGCGATTGAGAGAATGGTCTTACCATTTTCTTAAGAAAACAGATAAGTATATTTAGTATTCAAGATGATATATTTTCTTTTGGCAAGTTTTTTTTTCTAGGGGGATAAATCCGTTAGTATATAGGCATATTGATGTATACCTAGATCTCGTGAAAAATATCTCAGCTGGCAGTATAAATTTCAAAATGTGATCACATAAGGTTTCCCAGTAAAAATATGTGAAATAGGTCTTCTTGCCTCTATAGAACTGGGAATGATACCAAGTTTAGTGAGCAAGGAAAGGTAGAAGATGCAGCAAAGACAGCTTCAAGGAGCATCCAGAAAGGTAGGAAAATAATTTGGAGAATAAATAACAGGGGCCAAAGGAATAGAACATTTCAGAAAAAAAGTAGTGGACAACAAAATCAAGGGTTGCTGATAAATCAAGTTGAATAAGGGGAAAAGGTCATCTGGAGGATGCATTTATAAGGGAATATGTAGCTGTCACATTGTGATCAATTTTAGCCCTGGGGAAGGTAAGAGCTAGAGTGGGTTTAGAGGAATTGAAATGGGAAGCAAAGAAGCAATGCGTCTAAGGGTGCTTTGGCGATGTTTGGGTAGTAAGTAGAGCTAAGAATCAAGGCTGCAGGATAATGTGGAATAAAGTGTCTTTGTTTTTTATTTTAATATGGGAAATGTTTAACCATAGTTAAGTGCTGCTTGGAAGAACACAGTAAAGGAGACGAAGCTGAAGATGAAAGAAAGAGGGGAGGAAACCTGGTAGAATAATTGGCAGGGTGTGGGAGGAGTTTCCATCTGGTAGCTTCTATTTTTGCTCTGAACTGGTAGTCAGTTGATCTGCTGAAAGAGGGATTAGATTTCTCAGTCAAAGGATAGAGAAGAGGAGAGCAGGCTTAAAACATTTGTGGAAAATAAGAGAGTGGATAAGGAAATCCTAGATTTCTAAGCAGGATGTAAGACCATATGAAGCTGGAAACCGTGGGATTATAGTTGTGAACAGCAACATGAGGTAGACAGGGTGCAGTCAGACAGATGAGTTGATTCATGATAAACATTTTTTCCAGAGGGGTCAGAAAAAGATTAATGAGACTTAAAGATCAGACTACTCATAAGAATTGACATTATGCAATATGCTGCTTTAAGCTAGAAGAGTAAGCAAATATTCTGGTTTTATATATTGCTGTGTAGTATACTACCCCAATAGCACCTTAAAACAACATGTTCACAAACCTGCAGGTTGAAAAAATTCATCGGTTTCACAGGTCATAACCTGGGGAACTCTGCTGGAGCTGAAGAATCCACTTGTAAGAAAGCTCACTTACAATGTAGTGCTGAGAACTCAGTCCTGGCTGCTACCTGGGAGCTTTCTTTGCTGGAGCTGACAAGAAGCAGCCCCATTTTTCTCCACATGGATCCTTCAAGGAGCTGCTTTGGGCTTTCTCACAGCATGCTAGCTGGCTCCAGAAACACCCATGTCAAGAGGTAGGAGGTGAAAATGGATGGTCTCTTGAGGCCTGAGCCCAGTTAGTGGCATGGTATCATTTTTGCCTTATTCATTTGGTCAAGCAGTCACAGAACCTGCCATGATTCAAATAAAGAGGATGTGGAATTCTCTGGTTGGAAGGAGTGACAAAAACGTGCTGACATCTTTGACTCATCTCATCAAGGAAAGGCAGAAGGGACTGAGAAGAGACTTCACAGAGCAAAAGGATTAACAGCTGTAGTGTGTAACACCGGTTCTCTGCCCACGTCCCCTTGGTGATGATACATCTTTATTCTTTTCTGTGCTCTGAAGGTCACCTTAGGAGAAAGAATGCTGCATGATAGCACTTGAAATTCAGAAGGGTGAGAAGGTTTTATTCAAGTGGAGAGTTTTCATGGAGGAGTACCAGATTTCTGATATGAGAAAACATGGGAGACTGTTGCATGGAGAGGTTGAGGTTGAAGCTGTGCTTATTGATTCTTAAATGGGGGTCTGGAGGACATAAAGGAAAGCTTTAGGAGAAGGAATAGGAAAATGTTGTGTGACTGGAGAGCAGAGACATGGGGGATATATGGTAAGTATTCAAGTCGATAGCTGAATGAAGGGTGATGGATTTGAACTGGCCACTTAGTTGCCTGTGAAGAAGCCCCTGGTGGATGTGAGTGAGGGAAGCCACTTGGATTTCTTCTTCAGAGTCTACCAGAGACTGGAAGGAGTAGGCCTATCTAGATAAATTGTCTAGACTTGCAGAGGGTGTCAGCTGAAATCCATTGCTGATATCCAATGACACCGTGGATTCCTGCACACGTGAGTGTGTGTGTATGCACATGTGTGCATGCGCATAAGTGCTGGTGTACACATTTAAACTGCTGTGCAGGGGCTGACTGAGAAACCCAGTGTGTGATAGGAGGCTTTGGTTCTGAGGTCTTGGCAATACCTTGTCCAGTGCAAGTCCTGCTGACCGTAGTGACCACTAGCCATAAGCACCCCCTTGTCAACAGTCCTGGACAGAGATATCTAGAGAATGTGTGGTGCAGAGATAAAGACTTCAAGAGAAAATACAAAACATATGATTTCAACATCCCCTTCAGCTAGAAAGGACAATGAATTAATCTCTTATTGATAACTGAATTCAGGGTGTTTTAGACCTCTAACTTGAACTCCAAGTAGAATACTTGTTTACTCTGCACTTTGAGTGAGTAATCTGCCCTCCCCAGGATTCTGTAGTATCCAAAGCAAGAAGCTTGTATTTGGTTTAGCTTCACTCACTTTGTCCCCTGCTGTCTTACACACTGCCGCAACAGATGCCTTAGGTTATTGCTACTATAGGAAGGTTGATAACTTTTAGGATGAAAGCGTTTCTCAACCCAGCAGTTCAAGAGGAGGTATGAGTACATTTTTAGGTCATGGGATTTTTTTTTTACTGGTACACAGATATAGATAGTTTTAGGGGATCAATTTCTAGCTATTCAAATTCCATCTAAAGCTTCTGCTAGAAAATCAATTTATGTAAGAATGACCCTCTTCAAAATAGTCTCTTTCCCATTTTTAAAAAAGAATTACACATCTCTCATCTATTCCAAACTGGTGCATTTTCCAGATACATAAAAATCTTTTAGTACTAATCAAAGGGAAAATCAAAACACTGCGTGTGAGGCACCTTCCTTTACAGGTTAATCAAGACTTTCTTTGTCTTGTGCATATTTCCATTAAAAATGAAGATTGACATTACAAACAGATTGGCAAGTGTTGGAATGTCCCAAATTCAAACTTCTCAAGTAATATTAGTTAGTGATATTGATTATTCTAAATGTAACTGGAGCACTTTCCAAAACAATTTTTTCCAAGTAATATTGAATAAAGCCAAAGATATAAAAGTTTTATGTGATTTATTTCAGACATAGTGTACTTTAATAAGGCAGTTAAAATGTATTTTATCAATATATAAAATTTTTGTTCCAATTATAGTCAAACCTCATCATATTTCATTTTCCAAAAGTGTGCAATATTTTAACTTTCTATTATCTAAAAATAACCTTATTTAAACTTATAACAAAATCTTTCATGTGTCAGCTTGTGAATATGCAAAGAGGAATACCTAAATTCAAAATTCATTTTATCAGGCACCTAAGTAAAAAAGTTTGAAGATTGCAGTTTTTATTTGTCATAATTTTCTTCCTTTATTGGAGACTTAGATCCATGAGCTGCTGAGAGATGGGAGATTACCAGTGGTTCTTTGTTATTTTATCTAAGTATCTTGTGTTGTACTGAATACAGGCATATGCAGATGGTGGCCTTGTGCTGTTTTATTCTGGCTTTGTCCTTGGTGTATTTTCCTTAGCAGTGGAAATTAGTTTTCTGCTATTTCTTGGTGTAGAGTTATCTACAAGGCATTCAATTGCATGATCCTGCTCTAAGCCCTTTGGGTTTACCCTAGGTAAGAAACTCTGTTTTGGGGCCAAAAAGTGGCACACTCCACTCCCTTTTGTCTCTACTGGAAATTAAGAGAGGGTGGGTACAGGCCAATAGATGACCTTCTGGCTCAATCTAATGATCTTTTAACTCCCCTAAGAACCTACGTTGTCATGGACAGGTGCAAGTAACCATTACAGTTGTACCCTCAATCTTCCTATTATTTCTTCATTCCAAGGGATAGTTTGTGATATTATATAATCAGTCATTGGAAGAAGACTTTGACTCACCAAGTCTGTTGTAAATAGGAACAAGTGAATTTGTGCTAGCTCTCTTCTCAAGATCAACTAGGAGGAATTTCAGAATGTAAATTTTTGTACACTAATTAATTTTGTACATTAATTTTTGACTAAATTTGATGTGTGTTAATGCAAAATTAATAATAATTAGGCGGGGCTGGCCTAAAGCTTAACTTTTTACAGGTTGTATAAAAGCAAACAGAGTGTTATCATGATTACATTAGAATTTTTGGAGAGAATTTTCTGCTAAGGATTGTCTTTGCATACACCGGTAATACAGAGCAATTATTTTCCAAAATGAAAATATAAAATTTCAACAAAATAAAAAAATAAAATATTTTAAGTGCTCTAAAATCAAGAATTTTATAATTTCTTGTAATTAAATATAAAATAAATTAAAATTATAATAAGTAAGGACAATTACAACCAATAATATTTAATAGTTGGCCTTATATGAGGGGCAAAATCATATGGCGATTAAAAGTAAGGACTATGGAAGTCAGACATCTTAGGTCCAAATTCTGGTCCTGGATCAATCTGATGATTCTTAACCCCTCTAATTGCCTATGTAGTGAAGGAGCGGTACAAGCAACCATTATAGTCATATTCTTAATTCTCCTAATATTTCATCAGCATAAGACACAGTTATCAGCTGAAAGTAAATATAAGTTGCAATAAATTTTAGAAAATTGTTGATAGCACAGAATAGTCTACTTTTTCTTTATGTTCATATAGTTTTTCCTGCTTTTCTTACGCAAATGTCTAGTGTGCCTACTTTTGTGCTGTTCTAGTTACAGCCACAGCTCACCTATTCGTTTTTCTCCATTCCTCAGTCCCAGTTCCTTCCCTCCCCCAATTTTAGGATGGATTTTCTCTTAGTGATCCCATAATCTTTTCATACATTTATCTTGGTTTCCACAATTATCATCCGAGGTACAGATATACATCTGAGCCTCAGAAATTAAAAATGTTTAAATTATTTTCTTAGGAGACTCCTTAACTCTCCTTTTAAATCATCCAATGTCAATAGATTGAGGAAGAGGAAGAGAGCCAAGGGGCAGAAGGAAGAAAAGGAGTCATTTCTAGCCTCACAACCGTAATCCTGGTTAATACACAGAAGGGGAACTGAACAAATAGTTCAAAGAGAAAACAGTAATTCTTTATTATGAGATTATTAGAGATTAGGCTTTTTTATATTTTCCAAGCCTCCTAAATGGTCATAGAGTTGACTCATTATTTTTTTCTAACAGGGTATTAAATGATTACTATTCCCCTTTCATTCTTCTAATTTCTGGATGCCTCTGGCTCCCCCTTATTCCCTTTACTTCTCTTGGCCATTTCTGATGAGAAGTGAGCGGATTAAAACTGGATCTGAAATAGTTAAACTGAGATTTTGCACACATATGTGTATGTGCAGATATATGTGTGTGCATATACCTATAAATATATATGCACCATCTAGAGACTCAAAATTTAGAGGCCAAACAATATGATAAAACCGTATTTTTTTCTAAAACCACTACATTGATGTTTTAATAGGAGCAAAAAAAGGAAGGTTTTTATTTGATGGCCTCCAACCAAGCTGCAGAATGAGAAGAGTTAATATGAATAAAACCCCAAAGATACTGTTATAAAGGCTTTCCACAGTTATCAGACAAATAGAGAATGAGAGAAAAAGAGGACAAGCATGGAGAAAAATTTTCCCTTTCCCAAAAGCTCTTTTTGAAAATTACTTGGAGACTTAGAGACTCTGTTGACTTTA